>NC_080705.1:4202968-4516562 GCF_943734765.1 Anopheles ziemanni
ACCTTCAGCCGCACTCGACGATGGAAAACTTTATTATTTTCATCTTTTTTAATGAAGCCATTCGCCGAAACCACCCCTTAAGGTGGAGCTAATATTACCGACCGTGCCGAGTTGTGCCCTGCCGGTCGGAAAAGCGAACGTGCGGTCGTGCAGGCACCGATCCGGAACACCAAACATGCCTCCCAGCCCCGGTGGCGGAAAGGTGGCGAGATTGCGACCATCGCGAACCCCGGACTCGCACACTCGAAACCTCGCGAGACGACTCGAGGTTCTCGAGGACGGAAAATGTTGTTTTTGGTGAAAATTAATTTCTGCCCTCTTGGAGCAAATAATGATCTTCGAGTTGGTTCGTGCTTTCGTGGACGGCGCATGGTCGGCCTAGCGGAAAAACCGCCCGCCTCCCTGCCCGTGGGCAATTTATCGTCAATTAATTAAGCGAATGATTTATTCAACTCGGAAATGCCCGCTGGTTTGGTATTTTAGCGTAGACTAAAGAAGGTGTTTCGCTACTGTTTTTCCGCCCGCGAAGCGAAGAGGAATAAAGAAGCAATTGAAACACAAACGCAAGACACACACGTGCAGTTCAAAGCGCAGGGAACACACTTGAACCACCATTTGGTGGATCTTTGATCTAACCAACGTCGCACAAAGGGGCAACGGAATAAAACAACACACACACACACTTTACAGCTTCCCTTGAAGAACAACATGGCGAGCGAAAATATTGGTCGTTCGAAGATGGCAAAACCCGGTCGAACATGTGTGTGATTTCACAAAACTGAAATAGATTTTTGTAGTTCAATGGAACTGCACTGGCGATAATGGAACTCTTAGAACGGTTTCCACATAGATTATAATAATTTACATACATTTCGTTTGCATTCGGGAGGGAAAATAGCGAAACACTTCAAAGCGTTTTGCAGACTTGCAAGCCACCGACGATGGATGGAATCTGTCGCACAACCAGAGTTCGAATGGCTAGCTCGAGCACCTCGTGGTTTGTAGTTTCCCACTACCAACAAAACACACCCTCCCTCGCTGGGGAAAGTGTGCCGTGGTAGAAACCTCACGGAAAAGGGTTTGAAAACGCGACGGTGAGACGATTACTGGCACCTTCTGTCTCGCTAATCCGTCTGTGCAAACATCGCCCCGGGGGTGGAGGGCAAGCGTCAGCCTGGAACAACGCGCCCCGGGTGCATTTCCACCAGCGTTTTCCTCCGATTGAAGCAGGGGTGCAGTAAACCACCATTACGAGGAAGCTAATATTTTATCAGTAATTATCATCGAACGGCCCGAGAGCTGGTGGTGGCCGCTCGTATGTGTATGTGTAAGTGTGTGTGTTCGCTTTGTGGCGGCAGATGTGCTCATAAAATACGGACCGGAGTCGGGAACTGGCAATAAAAGCGTTGAACCGACCCAACACCCAACCGGGGGCGCCACGCGTACTTTCCTCCGGAGAAGGCCTTACAATTCGGAAAAGCGACCAAGAAGGAAAAAATAAACCGTTAGCATGTGGTAAAAAAAAACGAGATGCCCCACGGAGATTGGGAAGGAAAATTAATCACGCATCCTTACAACCTACCCACTTACAATGTTACTAAAAGAAACCCAAGAGTTTCCTTCAAAACCCGTGAAGAAAAACTTGCTACAGCTAAGAACAAATAATTACCTTATTTTCTCCCATTATCGGCAGAGGAAGCACTTTGCCGGGAAATCATCCGACTCGTGGAAAGGGTTAGAAGATGCTGAAAATTTGCGTACGATTTGTGGATATTTTGTCTGCAAAACGTAAACGTTGTCCTCGTTCTCGTTTCACGGCTCCGGCATCGACGTCCGTTTCCTGCTGCACCCCGCGGGTTTTCCACGAACGTTCGCCGTGGGAGGTTGTGCGTGCTCGGTGAAGCCAAATATCCGTTTCCGGGCGCGAACACTCCAAAGGCACGCACTCTAAAAACAAACTCACCCGAAAGGGCACACGTCTTCATCGTCACTTACGCCGGCACACTGATCCGTTATTTCGTGTGGAAAATTGTTCCACCCCCCCCTAACCCCACGCACTGTTTCCATTAGATGGTCATTTCGGTATGAATTCGTCGAGTTTTGCTGCCACCGTTTTTTTTTTCTATGATTTGTCGTTTTTTCCCTTTCTCGCGACAATTAATTCCAACCGCTTGTTTCACACCCACTTAATGAGATAATCATCGGTCTATTTAACTGCTAGGTGAAACACGCTTTTCGTCCCTTTTCGTGAACATGAAAGTAATGCGATTTCTTTCGCTTTGTTGTGTCTGGATGATTTATTTTTGAATGGACCCAAAGTACTTTACACGCTTTTTGTTTACTTCGTTAATAGATTAGTTTAGTTTACACTACTGAAACTATTCATTTTAATCATTTTGTTTACTTGTTTTTGTAAAAACTAATGGTTATTTTCGATAGTTTGTAAACACTTAGTGATAAAAGATATGTAACTACACGTACTGCACTTTCGAGATAAACAGGTCCTCACTGACAACGTTATCGTCAGGCGGCATCGTTCTTCACACACACGAGATAAACATTTGGCATGCTTTGACTTGCTCAACGAAATTAATCTTTGGCTACTTTTCTCTCATTCTTCCCCGTCTCGTCTTTCCGGGAAAAGATCTTCAGAAGTCGAAACGTCAATCAAAATCACTTCTTACAGGGTTGATTAGGTTGCTTCGCTCTCTCTCTCTCCCTCTCTTTAACCCACAATTTTGGCACAAACGACACCGTTTGCATCTTCTGCTTTCCATCCGGCTTCGGAAACTGCTGGTTTCGCTCCAACGAACCATTTTCTTCCCGAATCCGTTCCGTGGGTACCGACGAAGCTTCGCTCACGCACATCCTTCACGAGCTACATTTATGGCTTCGAGAACGTTTTTACGGACGGCTGGTGAAATATCCACTCACTGAAAGCTGATTTATGGCGCCATACCGGAGGGGGAGGTGCCCGTCGAGGTGAAGATGAAACAACGCCCGGGCGATGCGCTTCTTCGCTTCCGTAGGCTTATTTTTATCGCAACGTCGAGGTGAACGCTGGAAGAGTTGCCAACATCTTCGATCTCGAGCGCTGAGAACACGCGTTGTTTATCCGGCGCGTGGAGGAACCGAGATCCCTCCAACCGAAAGGAACGACGTAAGTAAGCCATCGGTGATGGGAGAAAGTCGAAACGATTCGCAAAACAAATACTACACACAAATCCACACACACACGTACATGTAACACAGGATAAAACACGTCAACTTCGACATGAGTGAGACATTTTTCCCCGAAAACAAAAAACTAATTGCTTGAAACGAAGGTAACTAATGCTACAGCTTCTTGGAGAACTTCCTAATTTACACAAAGCGAAGGTAAACAAACCAGTATCAACCGTAATTTTACTCAAAGGTGGCGATCTTGATGTCACTTGAACTGGAGACACTGCAAATTCACTCTATGCCATTTGGGAAACCCACTTCACTTCCATCGTAACTACAAGACTACTATCGAAGGGTTTCTATCGGGTTTCGAACGTTCTGCATAAAATAATTATTCTTTTCACAATTTTAACACATTCAATTTCACTTGGTTTTCCTTTACTAACCCTTCGGCTAAACACTTCGTTCAAATTCGAGACACGTAAAGGCCCGGACTCATACGCTGTGGTGTTTGCTGCTCACCAAACAGCAATGATGGTGAGCGATCTTAACCCAGCCCCGAACGGAAACTCAATTCCCCAAACGCGTTCGCGACACGTTAAGACGTTGACCAAGACGTCGCTAGCGCAGCTTCACGTCCAGCTTCATTCGCGAATGCTCCAAGACTGACGCGAACTCACGATCCGACACGGTGCTCCGGATCGGTGCATCCAATCGGCGACGGTGATGTTGGTGGTAGTGGCCGATGTAACGGTCGAACACGCAAACACTCAAACCGACGCAAACAACGCCTTCCCGCCGTTTTCCCTTCCCGTTGGAAAAGCGCATGGTTGTGAATGGATGGACGAGTGGTTTACTAACAGTACCGTCCTAGTGTTCCAGTGAAACGTACCAACACACCCACCCCCGGGGTAGGACATACACAAGCACGCGCGCAAACGCAACTGAACCGGCGGGAAAAATCCGTCCAACCCGTGCACGTGGTTTCACGCTAACCGACCAACGTCCGAACCACAGCCGAACGAAACCCGAACACGAACGAACTCGGCGCTTATCAACCAACTCGCGGTCATGTTGGAAAAAAGGTGGTGGAGGCGCCTGGTGTTTGGTGCGAAGGGCAAGACATTAGGGCGGAGGAAGGGGAGGAGGGGGAAATCTCAAACGGCAAAAACAAAAGGAACACAAATGAACCAATATTCGAGAATAGCTCCAGACATGCATCCCGTTGGGACATGAATCCCGATGTTCGAAGGGTTGTTACATGCCATACCCTCGCGTTTTTCTGCCTAGTCCTGCCTTCCCCCCCCCCCCCCCCCCCACCCCTCCCCTCCTCGTGGGTCCTGCTCCATGATGACCGTGATTTTTGCCGAAAGAGGAAAAACACGAGCACGATGTGTGCATACACGATCGGTGCATGCAAGCGTAGTGATTTATTTACACCGCGCACCACAAACGGATCTTTTGCGCGGACCTGCTTTTTGTAACGATCGAAAAATGATTTACCTTTCGGGCCGGAAAATGGCCCCCGGCGGCCTTTTGCTTAGGGTTTCGTGTGCTCCCTCCTCGAATGCAAATGTGCAACCGAGAGCCGATCAATGTGTTCGATTGAGTCGCATGTTTCCCCCCCGAAGAATCAACAGATACACAACGCCACGCTGGCGACCGACGGACCGAAGCGGTTGAAATCGAACGACCCACGTTCGGTCGGTCATCAATAATTGCTCAATCGCTTAATGCGCTGCAGTAACATTGTTTCGTTTTGCCGGTGCGACGGAAAATGTGGAAAGGTTTCTCGGCCGGTCCTATTTTTGCTTTAAATTACCTTTTCCACAAATTGCACTCCGTCCGTGCTCGTAGGGGCAGGGTTTGTGCGAGAGGGGCGAGCACGCCGCGCAGTAAGTGAAACCACTTATGGATTCTATTTTAAGAGCTAGAAAATCAATCAATATCGAGTGTTCGGTCGGACGCGATTAAAAATCTTGCGGTGAAATCAATGGCCGAACGATTAGCGAAACCGATTTCAGCGACCGTCGTCGAATGGTGGAAATCCATTTTCCACTCCATCGACTCCACTCGAATAGCCGGCCCGATGAATCATAATTTTGTAGTGATTGATGCCCATTTGTGTGCAAATGAGAAACCCCACCAACCCAATCGGGTGCTGAGCAGCGTCGGGGAAAATCACTTAACTTTCCGTGTCGTTTTAAGGCAGCTTTTTCCAGACTCAGAGGGCCACTCTTAGAGTTCACTGTAAGATCTTTTACATCCATCGAATAAAGGGCCGTCCGAGGAACGTCTCAAGAAATCGATCCATTTCAAACGAGAATGTGTTCTTCTCCCCCTCGATAGTATCAAACTACCTCGTGTGGCCATCTTACACTTTAATGCTGCGAGACAAGTCTTTCCAGTCACTCTGCTGATCCTTTATCGGCTGCATAAACATTTATGCTAATTTATGTTTGATTTATTAACAGAAGGAAGCGCATTTGAAAGCAACTCCTATATCTATTCTATCGTCAAGTAAAGATTGAAAGGAGAAGGGGTTTCCTCCAAACCAAAGCTACTAAACAAAGGAAATCTTCGTTAACTTCTAAACTAATGGTTCATTCGAATAAATGTTTCAACTCGTGTAGCTTTGCTTGTGATTTTTCCATTCTTCTACATGTTAAACGAAAGCCTCTTTAAGGAATCGTGTTAAACAATCTGACTTAAATGCCATACAGATTCCGCTTAGCTTTCCCTACAGTTTGAAGCTATCATATGAAACTTTTACTTCCCCCTATTGCCCGGTCGGTTTTCCCAACAGCTCCCCTGGGCAGTGATGATTAATTGCTGTAACGTCTACCGTGTACCCTCGCTTACGAAAAAGTTTACCGCTAGAGCCGAGCGATATGAACGACTGAATAGAGCGCTGACAGGCCGCGAAAAACTGCCTGCTCGCCTATGATAATTATCCCCATCCCCCTCGGCTCTCGGAAACTGTTCCTCCTATTGTTTTTCGTTTCAGATTTCTTCTCTCTCGAAATCTCGTGATCCTAGCCTTCGACCTCGATCACATCCATACCGTTTCGCCGGCGAGCCGGATTACGGATGTAAGCATATTTGCGATTAATGTGTGCGTAACGAGTTGGATTGATTTGATTAATTCAATGCGCTAAACGTGACATAATGGTTTCCTGGTAAAGGTTTGACATCGGCCAGCCAGTCGATCGGCAGCCTTCGATGATGTGAGAATTTTCTCCCGACGAAGTGGAAGGATGTGGGAAGGCTAGTGTGATTGATGATCTTGCTCGAGGAAAAGATGAATTGCGGGGTTAAAACGTTTCGACCACTCGTGTGAAGAACGTACGGTCGAAGGAAACGCACGAAAGTTCGGACGGTTTTATTGATTTTGACGGTTCCCCGGAAAACGTAGTGAGACAAAAACCGAACCCAGCAAAGGAAACGGTTACGGGTGAGCCTGTTTGAACGGCTTTGGACTCCACACACCATGGTGTGATCGGTTTGCAAGCATAAAATCTTGTCCAAGCAGAGTTTTTCATATCTGATACACGTCAGTTTTTCGGTTAAGAGGATGATGAACTGACAGCTCAAAAACTCATCCATTCTTCGATAAACATGAACTCCATCCTTTTCGGAGTGGTCGAAGAGGAAGCTGATTATCATTATAAATGTATGAAAAACCTGAGTGTTGAAAATTTCGATACACAGGTGCTGATAAAAACCTTCTATTATGATTAGCTTTGGGTGAAAGGCATCTCAAATAGGATGATGTAGCGCGATCGATACTTCAAGTAATTTAAATATTTAAATCCTCTTTTTTCGATACTTCCGATACTAACAAGTCACCGTTCTAAGCGGATGTTTTGTATCCACCCCGGATGGGAAAATAAAAGTACCGGCATCTTCAAGAAGATCATCGTAATATACCCTCTCGGCAACTAGAAGTAATGTACATTTTCTCGGAAATCTCACTCGAGGACAGGATGGAGCATTTCATCCCCGCAGCGAAAGGAACATTGACCACGAGTTCGTTTACACCAATGTAATGCAATCATCAATCTGGCGTTGGAAAACTGAAATCACCATTCTTGCTGCGGCGATGAAATGCATTTTGCCATAAAATTATTGCCACGCTCCGTTACCCGCTGACCTTCCTGAACTGCTAGGTAAACAATTTCCATTTAACAGCTTCCTGTGACGGTCGCAAACATCTTTTATAAACGTAGGGCGCTGCCTTCGTTGAAACAGAAACTATTGCTCACCCTGTCCCTTGGATGTAATCAGTATTAATCTTCATTTGTCTTGAGGTTCAACAAGTTTTGCAATTTAAATCATTTCATAAAATTACGGTGTGGTCTATCTTTACGTAACATTCATGACCCACCAGGCGCCTCCATTTTGAGATGGACGAACGGAGCAAGCGGAATCATTTCGCGCGGTTTACTATGCAAACAATAATGACCAGTGAACCCTCCGACCAGAATCGTTTATTTATTGCCCACCGATGCGGAAGAAAAAAGCCCCCAAAATGTGCGAATGCGAAGGAGTGAAACGCGATGCCTTTTGGTATGTTTGGCACGTGCAGCTTACGTCCTATCTAATGATAGACCGACTACGGTTCATGGATGCTGCTACCACGCAACGGCTTTTTCGTGTTGCTGGTCGCGACGGAAGTAAGGAAATAGAGATAGACAGAGAGAGAGAGAGAGAGTGAGGGGGAAGGCTTCACTTCCAAGCACTGTTTCCGGCCCAGAAGCGTTCTCACTTTCATGCCTTATTGACCTACATTTAATGCCCAGTCGAGCTTCCGTGACATCCACGATCGGTCTGGTGTCTCTGGTGCGGGTTTTTCGTTGTTGTCGCAACGATTCCCTTGCTCATCTTCCTCACGGAAGTTTGGCCGAGTTGTCGCGCGGCTCTTGAAATAGATCTCGGGGTTTTCTGTCTTTCCATCCTTCACTTCCTGTTCCGTGCACCGCGATAAAGGGCTCGTTTGGATACAATCAAGTTTCCTGCTGTTTGAGCACCGACTGAAACCACGAATCCGAAACCACAGTGGCACTGCTTTTATCGACGATTCTGAAGTGATGCTGACTCTGACCGGTTCGGTTGAGTTTTTGCAAAATGCCGTGCTAGGTTACCGTGACGTGGATTGCGTTGAAATGCACACCCTTTCGTCCATTGCTACCGCATTTTACTATGCAATCGTTGAGGTGGGTGGCTCTGTACTTTTGGAATGTTTCGTTTTTACTACTAGTCTTTACTCTTTACTAGTTTTTGGCAAAGACTAGGTGAAACCAGGAATGAAGATACAAACAATCTAAACCTATCTAATTGTTAATAGTAAATTATAAATATTATCAAAAAATATCTCATTTTCTATTTTAACAAGGTAAAAACATAGTAAACCATCCTTAACAATAAAGAGTGAGCCCAAGTAACCTTGATTTGAATGTGAAAAATAAAAACTAACCCCAGGCACGTTCCTGACCTTTTCCTCCTACTTTTCTATTTGTTTTTAAGTACACAACACTTAAGTACTCGTCGGGTGGAACAGATTTTGTTTGGTCATGGTTTAATTAGCATGGAAATCAAAAATATCAAAGCACTGGCTTCAAAAACCCCCCCTTCAGCACAACAGATACACTGGCAAAAAGGGGTTGCAGTTGCTGGCCGTCCATAAATGCCTGAAGGAAAAACTTGACCGCAATGCGCGGTTGTTAAGTGCAACGGTTCTGTCGATGGCCTAAATACAACGGTCAAATGAAGTGACTTTTATACTCCAAACAAACCGAACGATGTTTGCTCTGTTGCTGTGTATTTATTTCCTTCCTATTTTCCAACGGGATGATTGTGTAAACGACATTTTGGAAACCACACAATACTACAGTTCAAAGTATTCGTTAATTTACTATCAAAACTTTCCAATCACTGGTTATCTATTTTGCACCAAACGTACTAATCGTGAAGTTAGAAATCATTCTGTACTTTGCACTATCGAACGCTGCTGCCAAAAGTTTAAAGACAACTCACTTTCAGCGTAGAAGCACGCTAAAGAAGAAAAAAACATCATTCTACACTTCCGGAAAAACGCGAAAAAAGCGTTAGAGAATGGTTCTTTATCCTCCGTTCACCGGATGGAGCGGAAGCTGTCGAACGGAATCAAAACGAATTGAGAAGGAAAAACTTTTATTTTGGCTTCCACCAGAATAAAAGGCAAAATGGGAATAAAGAGGGAAGCTAGCACCGAACCGAGGGCTGCTTCAAACGTTATCTTTACTTTTCCTATTCCACTTGCAAAAGGTGTTGGAAGGTTTTATTATTTTTTGTGTTAATAAAATCTGCAAGCTGCCCCGGGGAGATGGTTCGTTATATTTTCAAAATGCTCCCCAGGGAAAGGCGAAAGCATCACGGTTTGCGTTGGGACAGGGGGTGCACAAGTGGCGTGGCGATGAGTCGCCCGATTTATCGATGTTACCAGTGTCGTCGGATGGTGTAGGCGATCTATCAGCCCTGCATCATCTGCAGCAATGGCAGATGTGCATCGATAATGGAATTTTTCTTTTTCCGCTCACAAGACAAGTACGCCGATGCCTTGGTGCTGCATCATCCTTTCCGTCTTACATCCGCCTCCGTGGTGGTTCGCGTAAAATGACGACGTCAGCCGGGTGACATCGAATTTAAAGAGGGGGGGGGGGGGGGGGGGGGGGAGGAAAAAAAACCTATCTTTCAAGTCGTCCCCATCTAACCGCATAAAAATGCATCGAACGTTATCCGGCCAAGTGCATCCTCCCTAAATCCAAGCCGATGAAAGGAAGCCTTTGTAAGGATCCGGCACGGGAGCAAATGATGCTATTGTTTTCCATTTTATTTTACTTTTTTCTTTTATCTTCCTCTTCTTTATTATCTTTTCCCATTGCATCACAATGTTACAAGTTCCTTACTCACTGCGGCGCAATCTCGGCTCGATCCGGCCCTCACGTTCACGATGGCAAAAGTTCCATCGACATAAAAATGGTGTCAACTCCACGGAAAACTTGTCAAGGAAGCGTCACAGCTTAGTGATTGTGTCGATCAGACCAATTTTACATAATAAAAACGAGTTTTTCTTTCCATTAGGTTTTACTTTAGCAAGTTGTAAGTATAGTGAAATAAAGATTCAATATGTTACGTTAGAGACATTTTTACTATGGTCTCACGTTCAAGCAATAAACTATTTGTTTTTACATAACATTATAAATTTTATGGATAGTTTAGGATGTGACTTTTTCCAATCAACAAACAAGTGTATTTATGTACTACATTATATAAAAAAACCTAATTTTAGTATCGTGTAGTATGTTTAACAACTATTTATCTTGATGTCACAGTAAAAATTTCATTACCCATTTAGAAATCATCAGCTGGACGTTTCGATACTCAAAAGCCGGTATGAAGCCGGAGTGACCAAACGATGGACGAAAAACCTCGAGTCCCTGGAGGGAAAACAATTTATGCTGCCACGAGTCACTTCAGCATTTATAGTGTTCCATAAGCACTCTCAAAGTGGCGGTGAAAACGATTTGATGCAACTTTTACAACTTCGCAGCAATAAAATGCTTCATTTTGTGATCCGATCGGATAGACTCCCGTTCGAGAAAGATCGCCGCCAGTTGATATGTAGGTTATGCTTCCATTTCCCTTCGTTTGCCAAGTGCTACAACAAATCAATTATCTGACACAGTGACACACACACACGAACGCACTCCCAGGGCGATTGAAAACGAACCCCGAAAGCTCATCGATGATGAACGAAAAGGTGCTCCGATTTCGATGGAGACGCCTGGTCGCTGAGCTGTGCGAGAGAAAGGATCTGTTTTCAAACAACAATTGTCTGCTACAAATGGACCATTTTACTGCTACCTACAGTCTCCCTTCATCTAGCTCCCCATCGGGTGCTACCCCTCGGGAGCACTGACCGTCGCTCGAGTCGTTCGTAAATTTGTCGTCACACGCGCTCTTCGCAAGATTAAGCTGTCTTTATTTGTTTCTACAAACTCCACGCACACGCTACACTGTAGTAGTATTTCTCTGTCTCCAAAGTTGCCCTAAAGCTAGAGATAAAAGGCACACACACACAGACACAAGTGCCCGTCAGTCTGTCCGGTCATTCTCGATAACCAGCCAGAGTAGCACTTGGCTAGTTTGGTGGAAATCGAACCTCGATCGAAACCGTAGGAGATTTGGGGAAACATCGAAAATGCCAAAGCTAGACTGTTAGGACAAACGGTGGCGGCGGCTGCAGACAATAAAGAAACCACAAACGACGCCGAAATCCGAGCTCTCGGGGAAATTATCTCCAAACGGGCTCCATCGGCGAAATTTTACGAGAAATATGATCCTTCGTGCAGAAGAAATGCTTCGGTGCACCAAGGATGGCGGTAAAGTTTGAAAGCAACGGAATAAGACATTGAGATGCTACTACGCGTAAAGATGCATCAACTGCATAATCTTGCCGTTTGTTTGTTTCTTTTGTGAATTTCAAACGGCTAGATTATTGCAATAGATCGCATTTGACACGTGATCCTTTTGGAAGTTTAACGCGCTTATCGGATTACAAGTATGAGAAACAATTGAGCACATGAACGGGAAAAGGTCGCGAAAAGTAGCAACTTCGCCTATTTCAATTGTTCCGATCACACGATGTTGTTGATTTTCTTTTTGCCAACACGTTTATCATTCAATGCCTGTCAGCATTATCCTGAAATGGCGACAGTAATCATAGTACGGGGGCAAACAACGGGTCCGCTGTCCAGATGATTGATGAGAAATATTAAAATAAATTGATTTCCACGCCATCCCGTGCTGCTCTCCTTCCCACGGACACTTATTTCGCCGCTGTCTCAAACATATCCTTCGGTCAAATGCACCGAAACGCCGTGGCCGTTGCAAAAGAACAACTAGAACAAAACAAAACAGAAAAAAATCGGTAAATATTATATCCCCAGCTCGGTTTGGTAAATGATGGACAGTCGGGTTTTTTTTTTATCGTATAGCGTATTATTTCAACCATGACTTCTTTTCCATGGCGGCTGGTGTCTGAGGGTATCGTTTTCAATGCGTCATCGGTAGGTTTCGATCGCTTCAAGCCATCCGGGTTCGATGCGTGGATGGATGGTTGTCACAAACTTTGCAAGATTTTTTTCGTTACTTTCTTCCCTTCGTCTCTGTTGATACTTGAGGTATTTTCATCAAATTAAGGGAAGAGTTCTAATTGATTACATTTCTGTTTTGGCGACTCCCACTCACACGCTTTTGATGTTGATTTTTTGTCGAACGCCATATTTTATATCGACTTATTGATTGTTTAAAAAGTCTGGAGCCTCGCTGAACCATCGAAAAGTGGCAATTTAATTAGATTTTATTCTAACACCACATCGCCCAATCGATACACACCAACGAACACCAGCGAATGCCTGTGTGTAATTTAGAACTATAGAGGAAACGTTTAAATTCTGCTGCAGCATCAGCAAACCTGTCTTCTTGATGTACGTGAATATGCAACAACCATTATAAATGCAGAAGCACCACACCATTCGGAACACTTCCCTCAATTGATGCATAAAAACGATCAATTATGATCCACAATTATAACTGTTTTGAAATGTCAAACAGTTTGTTGTAAGCTGATAGTCCATTTAAACAATTACTATTTTGATAGCATCATACCTAATACTTGTCGTAGCTAATAAATAACAGATACAATAGGGAATAAAATGTATAGCTTGAAGCTATAGTAATAAATAAATGTCTTCGGCATCGTAACAGATTTCCGTCTAGAGACATAGCTTGTGTCTTCAATAATCAATATTTTAACATTATCGATCTCAAGAGTATCATCCAAAGGGGATAAAAGACAACTTTGCGCTGAAAAGTGATACTAATTGAATTAAACTTGTTCGTCGTTGGGTGGAAGCGTGTAAAAGTTCTGAGCCACCAAGGATCAGTCTACCCACCCACGCCGAGCAATAACTCACCCCACGTGCCCGGAAGTGATGACCAGCGTGGACTCGTAGCGTGGGGTGGAAACATACGAACATGTCCTGATGAGTTTTGATAAAATAAGCCACCACACCAATCAGCGAAAGCCATCCGTATGGGACTGTAATCCCCGGACGGGGAATGAAACACGACTCGCTCGTAAATGAATTGGTGAGAAAACGGAAAGCGACACCAGAAGGGGTGCGTTACAAGGTTTAGAAGAACATGAAAAAGGGTACACCGAAAAGGACTTCCCATCTGTCTTCATTCAGCATCGCACTGAAGTTGGCCGGTGGCGCCGAGCTAAGGCCGGACGATGACCTAGACGCAGCCCGCAACTAAAGGTTGTGGCGAAGAGGCTTCCGCTCTGACAATCCCTTTTTGAAGCTGCTCATCCTCATAGACTGCCAGGAAGTGTCCGTTTTTGTGCGGTGCCATCTGCACGAACTGTCCCGTGCCTGAGTGATAGCATGGCACTGTTTGACAGATGATAGCCCAAACCCGTCCGATGGCGAAAGACAACTCCAACCCACATTCCGAGGAAGCTGCCACATTCAATATCCTGTCAGACACAGTCATAAGCGTAGAGTGTCAAAGGCAGCAATAAAAAAAACCCCGTACAACAATGTAACCTACTTATCAACACGCAAATGCAGTCGCGGTTCATGACGGTAGCAGGAGCCCTCGGAACCATAATCTGGTCACTGATTATGATGGAATTCACTGCCAGCTCCGCTGACGCCGAAGCCTGCGATGGGTGGCGATGACAGCTTTAGTGGAATTCCTGTCAGTGGAACCGCGCCGGTTGGCTCTGCAATCCTCATTAATGTCGGCACATTCCTGCACACAGAAGGAGCCGCGAGTAAAACAGCTTGTAACAGTGCGTTAATTTGATCTAGCGCCATCCTTCGGGACTTGGGCATATTTCTAGTATATCCTTCCTATCCTCGCGATAAGTTAATTCATTTACCTGTCCCCTTTATGACTTGCTTATATTTTCTTTGTCGTGAACGTTAAATATTTTACTAAACATAGTTTCGCCGTCAAGCGAGAACATATTTCAAGCGTTTTCAATGGGACGCTGATTTGAAGGATTTGTTAGGTTTAAATGAAAAATATGCTCACTGGTTATTATCGCGCTGTGTTGAGTTTTCCCGTTAAATTTGGAATCCTATTCCACCGGAGTCAACAACCTGAGTTCATGCGATAAATCATAATCAGCAATCACAAACCAACGCGCGTCGAAAACGGAGGGAATATCCTCGTTGGTGGCAGAACACATCGCTTTCCCCGCCAGGAAAAATCATCCGACGCACCAGCTGGTCGCCATAACAAGCTCCTCCGACTCCCGCGAAAATGCGTGTCACACACACACACACACACACACACACACACACACACACACACATACACGGATGGCACAGATTTTCAAAAAAGTTCTGAGCTCATTCATTGCAAGACGGTGGTATATGACTGTGTTCCCGTTGTGTTGGTGTATGATAAATGACTTCCATTTCCATTTCGGGTGTGTGCTTATTTTTATGCTTTTTCCTCATCTCGTTAGTGGAAGACATGATGATATTTCCATCCACACGGTGCGTTCTGTGCTTATCAGATGCTGTGATGTCTTTTGAGGTATCACAAGATTCTTGGGGCCATTGAACTGGGCATAGTTTTCACCATAGTCGAGTACGTTTTGGGGTATAAAAAAGGAAAAGAAAGTCAATTTCTTGGTTGAAGAGATTTAAGGGAAACTTTAATAGATTCTTTTCGTATCATTTAATGTAAGAGATGTAAAAAAAATCATCACCTCAAAGTTTATACATACCTGAACTACTGTTTTCTGTTTATTTGATACCTACGAGGGTTGTTAAATGGAAAAATAGATTACAATGTGCACAATTAAAACGATCGACGGGAGAGAATCATGTCCCCGACTCAAGCCCGAGCTAAACCAATCAAAAACTACCGACCTGGCAACCAACCTGGTTTCACGGTGAAAGGCCGCTAACCGGACATAGTTTTTCTCCAGCGAACAAAAAATTGAACGACTCCTGGCACGTTAGCTTGGTGGAAGTTACGTGTGCAATTCATATATCGGTACCGCCGTTACGGCACCACAAGTCCTTAATGCATAAATAATTAATGCTTCTATAGGACGGGATGAGGAAGTGAGGTATGCGGGAGAGGAGAGAGCCGGTCTGTCTGTCACTTCCGTACCATCGAGCGTTACTTTTTCAAATATCACAAACTTCGAACCTGCCGCCCTGGAGTCCTGGTTTTGAACAACAAATTTCCCATCACTTTGCATTCGTTTCGCATGAAAGCATGTTTCGATCGAATATACTACAGAAAAGAAACCCCCAGAACTTCCGACTTTTGCTTCTGTCTGCTCTGTCTAATTGCCTATGCAAGCTTACAAATCGTCTACGGCACGAGACCCTTTCCAACGACCATTCCCAACAATGCTAAAACCTTCTTCCTGGCCGTGTCAGGAAGGAATACGGGACACATGGAAGTCCCTGTTTGTCCCATACAGCTGACTTTAACTCAGAACGTCCATACAAATTCCCCGCACCAATGTAAGCGATGTTTCCCCATCAATTTCGTGCATGTTTCCCCAAACCCTGGAACCAGCGGAAGCTCACCGTTGGCCACGCGCTCTTCCCGACTAGACGCGCCCGCACCCCGCTACTGAGTTTATTGACTCACTGACCTTATTTCCGTGGTGCCCGATTGCGGAATCCCGGCTTCGCGGCAGGAGTTAAAGTTTCCGGGTTTTTTTTTCGTATGTATCACGATGGTATGCATGTAAAAGACTTTGATAGCCCTACAGCTACACTGGTGTATAATTCTTGATACTGTTTTCGTAAGCCCCTGAAACTTCCGTTACTGCAGCAACAACGAAAAAAGGTTGCTTTTGCGCGTAACGGGAACCGCCGGCGAATAGTTTTAATTGGGTAGTTAAAATCAAAACCGCTAAAGCAGCAAGACACGAACGTGGAACCCAAGGACGAAAGTTTATATATGTTACTTCCCTTATTTATCGATCGTCACGATACCTTAACGATGCAATCAGAACTTGGTCAAAACAAGGATACATCGGATTTAAAAGGGCATACCATGTTTAGCTATGAAAATTAAGAGAATTAAGCCATAGAATAATGCATTGTCTTATATTTATTGTTTAAAATGCATATCATAAAGAAAAATCAATAAACTATCAATAAACACGTTTTCCTCAACTGTATGTTTAAAACGATTCAAACTCCCTTCACTCAATCCGTGCGTATAAACTGCCTGAGAACTGAGTTCTTTGCCATCGGTAGTGATGGGGAAACTGAACCCCTAGAGGGATTCGAATCTTTTGATTAAAATCCATTCTGAGATGCGGATATTCGAATCCGAATCCCAATTCGTCATATAATGCGTGCTTACCAAACTTGCCAATTTTTCATATCATTTGTTAAAGTAACAATTAAAACCAATGTTGATCAAGTGATTGAATCTACGAATCTTCGGAATCTTGATGCTGCCAACACTAGCCATCGGAACCACCTAATCTGACAGACGTCATTGCTTCGAGCATTGTGTTGCTAAGTTGGTGAAGTGAAATTTGTACGGAAAATTAACTGATTTACGCGCTTTGAAACCCTGCAAAACTATCGTTTTCATAAACCTTAACATACCGTGCGTCAACAGCGAGCAAAGTCTATTGCATTGAGCCCCTGTGCGGAATGAAAAGCAGCACGTTTTACGACCACGAACAGCCACGAAAAGAACACCTCTCTAACAAGATGGCGGCTGACGACGAGCTGAATGTCGAGGAGCTGCTTGAAGCACCGTACAAGAAGGAGGTAAGTGCCGAAGGTTGGGCATTAATATAATCTGTGTGATTGTTATTTTCAAGCACTACTTGCGCTATTCTCGTCGCTAGAAATTAGTGAGTACGGAAATAAAGGTTACATCTTGCCTAGATCGCTTGTACCCGGAAGAACACGCGCTGGGTGTAGAAGAAAAGGAAAGTAAACTAGAAAGTTCCAAAGGTGGAACCTTCTGTGTTACTTTTCTATTTGCTTACCACCCGATAGCTCTGGCAATGATTCCAAATAAAATAGAGATGCTCCTAGACAATTTAGCACCATGACAAAAATGCACCGTGAACAATTCCTAAGCGTTCTAGTTGAAGCGTCGATGTTAAAGTATATTCGTAGTATGTAAGTGAAGACGAAAAAGTATGTAAGAAAAACCACCAAATACTAGCTCTTTTTTAACAACCACTTCTCAACCAACATCTTCATTCTATTGCAAAGGTAAATGATATAAATTTTCCTCGTTTCTGCATTTTATAGACGATACTAATGTCAGGTTCCGGTATGAGTTTGGTACAGAGAGTGTGTGTATTCAGCTTCCATGACAAAGGTACATACCAATTAATACACGAAACAAAACCCATCAAAAATACTACAAATATCCGATTCCCCCCTCTCTCGCTACAGTAGGTTATATAAAAACGGGCCTCACGAATGAAAGCATCATCGATAAAAGTTGAAGAGTCGAAAATGAAAATCAACAAACCCAGTTCTGGATCAAAACTTTTGCTCTCTCCCCCCCATCCTACACCGTATAAATCGTTTCTTTTTAATCCGTTTTGCAAGATAGCTACCACCCTCAAGAAGCGATCTATCACTCTCCCTTCCCCCCTTACAAATCGATACCCGTGAATCGGACAGAACTGAAGTGATTAAAGTGGAACTTTCTCTTTATTTTTCTAGGCTGATCTCTGTATGAGCTGCTCTGTGTCTGCTGGTTGGATTCTTAGTAGGCAAAAGAAAAAACCATGAAATATAAAGCTATGATAGATCAGTCACCATAGATCTCCTTTGCAATATTGGTCCTCTAGGAGAAATGAACCATGCGCAAGCAACGAACAAAAGACTAAAAAGTACGCATTTTACAACACATCCCAAATAATCGAGCTCGTACGAACGAAGAACCGTAGGAGGCGGCGGTGACAAAACCATCCGCAACTTCCGCACTTCTTCCGTTCATGCGGTTCGCGTTTTCCTATCTTTCCTCTCAATATATAGAATTCTTCATCATTAAAGAGTGTCACAGCAAAAGTCTTGTCAGATTATCCACATAAAAGGAAAAAATCGAATATGCGTATCATCCTAGAACGATGTACAATGTTGTTGGAGTTTAACAACTGCAAACAAAACAATAGCTTTTTTGAAAGTATGACACACTAGTGTGTATGTAAATTATGTTGCCAATGTTTTTCTACTAGCTTGCCCAACAAGGCTGCAAAAAAGACAAGATGTAATAAGAAATTATAAAGCAGTCTCATAAACAATTATGAGGAGAAGAATGGACGGATATCGCTTAGCTTCTACTCGTTTTAGATATCGACTCACCCATGGAACCCTTTCGAATCATCGCTGAACGCGTCGCAACGTAAGAGGACAAAGTGGAAATATGTTTGGGTATACGTTGCTTTCTTTACAGGTACACTTAGACTCCTTCACTTACCATGCAAATATGGTACGAGCAACACGAGCCGTTGGCGTCCACTGGGAGCGACTGGCTGGGGCTCATACTCCACCTTAATTCTCTGTCGGTTTCTTCTAGGTTCGCGAGAGATTGTTCCGATGGTCATCGTCGTCGTCGTCGTCGTCTTTGCGATTTGCGAATCTTCTCGCAAAACCCGGTCACTACTACAGCCACTCAATTTGCATCGATGAACCTCGACGACGGGTGATGCGTTTTCACTTTGATGTTTTTGAACCGATTCGTTCCAGATTATTGGCCTCTCCCGACTGCACCACCAGCCAAGGTCGAGGGTTGAGTAAGGCCCGCCTTTATTTGTTTGTTGCCTTCCTTACGATTGCGATGCCCTCTACGGAATTTTCCGTTTTCCTCCTACGGTGAACCGTTTCGAGCGAGGCGAGATGATACAGTAAACGCATAAGCCAAACATTTCTTCGATATGTGCTTGTTTGAAACACTGGTTTTCTATGCGAGCAGCGTTAAGAGCAATATTTTCATTTTGCAGATCCTATTGCATTCAATTTGCGTTGATGCTCGGGAACTCCTCTGGCTGGTTGGTCGTATGCGGAGGGAAGATATGCGTGCTTCACGCAAGGCTCTCTGCTACCCCCCCGATACCGATAAGAAAAAGGCAGTTACTATGTGATCAATAGCTTACCGACATTTATACCTATCACTCAAACCATGCAGTTCGTAGAACTCCGATGCACACGATCCTTAACCGTAAGTTTTGTGTGTTCCCTAACCGAATACAGTGTGTAATTGTATTTGCAGAATCCTCCGTCCTTATCTTAGTCCATCAGGTTCGCATCGCAAAAATCATCCTGCTTTCTGGAAATACGGGGAGAGTTACTGGGACAAACCAAATCAGGCTCCAGCAAAATCAGTGTTGGTCGATATTTTTCTCCTTTTTCTGCGTAGGTTTTCTCGTACACTTGGTGGTGTGGGGTGTCCTTGCGAAGATCCATACTGCGAGACACGTGAAGCGATGTGTTGGGTTCCATGCAGAGAACATAAAAGCACGTCGGTAGCGATCGAAGGCCATTACGTTATGGCACACAACATCCAACTCTCTCTCCATTACTTCTCATATTCTTTATTTACATATCGTTCCTGCTGCAAATGGGCCGAATGCACTCTGACTGAGATCATTTTCCTAGCGGCTGCCGACAAACACGTTTCCCAGCACTCGGGACCTCTGAGAGTGCACCCTTTTCCGGATGAACGTATCGCACAACATTAATCCGTTTTATTGTTTTTTTTCTCTTTCCCTTTCTTTTTGTTGTTTTCTTTTTTTATTCTTCATCTCTGTCTCTCTCTCTCACCGTTCGTACGCCTGTGTTACGCGTCCCGCAACACACAAACAACAACCTCCTTCACTCTACTCTTCAATGCAAACCGAAACCCGAATGCATCAATTTTATTTTTATCGAATACGACCTTATCTTCTCGGTACAATTGATTGTGAACTGTTTGACGCTGTGGCTGCGAACGCAAAACGCTTGGTTTGGCTCTCTGGTCTCTGCAGGAGGAAGCATCCCCGGTCAACAACAACGGAACGGTGTCCAGCAACGGGGAGAAAAAATCTAAAGAAAATGGGCATAGCAAATCATCCCGGTAAGTAGTTCTTCTCGATAAGGCATAAAGAATCTTTTATTGATTATTGGTTTCATGCACTTTTGCAGTCACCGCAGTCGGGATCGTGAACGCGAACGGGATCGAGAACGTGATGGCGAGGGTCGTTCCCGGAAACATCGCTCGCGATCGTCCGACAAGACGAAGAAGGACAAGGAACAACGGCGGCGGAGCAAAGAGAAAGAACGTAGCCGATCGCGCTCGCCTCGCCATGAACGTTCCAAGGATCGTTCGAAGGAGAAGGAACGCGTTAAAGTCGATCACCATCGCCGAGATGCTGCAGCTGTGGAGAAGCGGCGTTCCCGGGATCGCGATCATCGACGACGCTCCTCACGTGATCGCGACTATCGTCGACGCAGCCGTTCGCGAGGTGGAGAAGTTGGTGGTGGTCGACGGCGACGCTCCATGTCTCCGAGGCCGTTCCGGGGACGAGGGGGACGGGGAGGATCCGGCGGATACTATCGTGACCGATCGCCACCGGAAGAGATGACTCAGGAGGATCGGGATGCACGGACGGTTTTCTGTATGCAGCTTTCCCAACGTATTCACGCCCGCGACTTGGAGGAGTTCTTTTCCAGCGTGGGCAAGGTGCGCGACGTGCGGTTGATTACGTGCAATAAAACCAAACGCTTCAAAGGCATTGCGTACATCGAGTTCAAGGATCCCGAATCGGTGGCCCTCGCCCTCGGTCTGTCCGGACAGAAGCTGCTCGGCATTCCGATCAGTGTGCAACACACGCAGGCGGAAAAGAATCGCATGGCGAGCCAGCCACCGGCCGCGCCACCGAAGAATCCGACCGGACCGATGCGTTTGTACGTCGGTTCGTTGCATTTCAACATCACGGAAGATATGCTGAACGGAATCTTCGAGCCGTTCGGCAAAATCGACAACATTCAACTGATAATGGACGCGGACACTGGACGCTCGAAAGGATACGGATTTATTACAGTAAGTATAGTTTCGAATTACCCGTTGCGAGAATGACTCAACGAACTGCGAAAGGAAATATGCGTACCCTTGACTTGATTATGATTATCAGTTTATAATCGAGGGGCAAAAGTATGCTAAAGCATAAGGAATTCTTGATCCGAAAGGACGAGAATAGACTTTGGTCCTATTTGATTTTACTTTCACTCGAGGTTCTATCGTTTTACATACCGAAGTTTTACAACGAACGAACTAACTTCTTTGCTAATAGTGTGCTCTGCAATCCTATCTGACTTATAAGGCATACCCTTGACTTGGTTGTGATTGTTGGTTTGCAATCGAGGGGCTAAAGTATGCCAAAGCACTTGAATCCTTTCTCCAATGTGAGATGGGGTCGATCTTGCAAATATTTGATTGTTTCTTTCGACTTGTATCGTATAGGAATCAATCGTTTCTAATGTGAGATCAAACAATAAAATATGCGAACATCAGGATACGAAATGCGTTCACACACAGAACATATAGCTTAAAAATTATGCATACCCTTGACTTGGTTGTGATTGTTGGTTTGCAATCGAGGGCTGAAGTATGCCAGAGTACTCGAATCCTGTCTCCATCGGAGACTGGGATCGATCTTGCAAATATTTGATTGTTTCTTTCGACTTGTATCGTATCGGAATCAATCGTCTCTAATGTGAGGTCAGACAATTAAATAATCAAACATCTAGAAATTTATTGCATTCACACAACTTAAATATTATGCATACCCTTGACTTGGTTGTGATTGTTGGTTTGCAATCGAGGGGCTAAAGTATGCCAAAGTACTTGAATTCTTTCTCCAATGTGAGATGGGGTCGATCTTGCAAATATTTGATTGTTTCTTTCGACTTGTATCGTATAGAAATCAATCGTCTCTAATGTGAGGTCAGACAATTAAATAATCAAACACAACTACAAATACAAGCAAATTTCCTTGAATAGTTTTTTAAAAGGGCTAACAACATTATCTTATTCTCTTTGCAGTTCCACAACGCTGACGATGCGAAGAAGGCATTGGAACAGTTGAACGGATTCGAGCTAGCCGGACGCCCTATGAAGGTGGGCAACGTTACGGAACGGCTGGATGTGACCACGCACGCTTCACTCGATACGGACGAAATGGACCGCAGTGGCATCGAGCTCGGAGCAACCGGACGACTGCAGCTGATGTTCAAGCTGGCCGAAGGCGCCGGTCTTGCTGTTCCGCGCGCAGCAGCCGATGCACTGCTCGCGACAGCCCCACAACCCGCCCCGCTGCAGCCAATCCAGCAGTCACCGCCCATCGCCACACAATGCTTCCTGCTGTCGAACATGTTCGATCCGGCCACGGAAACAAACCCGAGCTGGGACGTGGAAATACAGGATGACGTGATAGAGGAGTGCAACAAGCACGGTGGTGTCCAGCACGTCTACGTGGATAAGCAGTCACCGGCGGGCAATGTGTACGTGAAGTGTCCGAGCATTGCGACGGCGGTGCTGGCGGTCAATGCCCTTCACGGACGATGGTTTGCCGGGCGCGTCATTGGCGCCGCTTACGTTCCTCTCATCAACTATTACAACCTTTTCCCCGACGCAGCCCAGGCGGTCTCGTTGCTTCAGCCAAAGCGATCCGGTTGAAGAGGAGTCATATAGCAAAAGATATGGTCATGCTTCGGTGTATATAATCGAATATACGCGCGGGGTAGTTTTACGTTTAGGGACCTTTTACTAATAGAACTTTCCGTTTATTCACCCGCTTGCAAATCAATCAATGCTTGGACACGTTCCAAGATGCAATATTTGGCAATGAAACTATGTTAAACGCTTTAGACATAGAGGTGATCTCAGGCAAAAATATGCTTGGATTGAATAGGTTTGTCTAAAACAAAAAAAAACACGTTCTCAATTTGTTGTCCCTTGTAAAAATATGTGATATGAAGATTTGCCGTTTTTAAGATCCCGTTTCAGGTTTGAATACTGCATCCCGGCAGTAACAGTGTACGACAAGACATAATACCACGGCAAAAGTATGCGCCCTTTTCCACGATCGGTTACAAGGCAACAACGACTGGATACTATTGCATGTTTTATTGTAAAAATATAGGTTAGTGATTATGATTTGATTTCATTATGGAAACGGGCTTGTTTTAGTGAAAATTTACTGATCATAGCTTGAAAAAATATAGTAACCATAATAGTGCACAGATCAAACCATTATCGTACAAAAATGGAAGCAGAATGGTGGCGCGCTTGATTTGTGCGGTACAGAGCATCACCCAGATAGGTTTTCTTTTCAGGCATGAACCGGTTGCTGTTGGCCTACAGTTTGCCGGTAGCAAGAATGGATGGTACAAGTAAATTAATTAATTGTTATGTCGTACACAGGAAAAACGGTTTTTGTTTCGCTCGGCCGTTCGATTTAAACCACACAGCAGCAACAACTAAAAATTGTATAAGTTAGCGATAGGAAAAGGAATACAGCAGGTTCAATTAGTCTCTTGGTGAAATGTACTTGATATATTGCAAATGGTGTCATTTACTACTAGGCACACCGACTGTGCGGATAACATTAAGGGTTTTATGGTCAGGATACACCGAGTATGGTGTACCGATTATTAGGTAATAAGGAAAATCATATGGAAGACAATTACTGCAAACAAAGAAAGAACGAGAAAAAATAAACCATAAAATAAGGAGCTGGTCGTGTCACAGGGTTTTTGATCAATGTATCTCCGAAACGCTTACAACCGCATTACCATTAGTCTTTAAATAGTGGATTCCAGCTTTTTGATCATGCGAACATGATAATTTAATGAATGTTGGTTTAATGAAAGGGTGTTACCATTAGTGGTTGTTAGCACTCTGAATTTGATATCAATTTATGTGCCAATGGCTCAGTCTGACACTTTTTTAGATGTCAACTCCCCTGTCACTAGTGGATGCATTAAGTGAACCATAAATACTGTAGATTCCAATTAATATAATCTGTGTATGTTGTATAGGTGTATAGAGAAACGAAATGAACGTCCACCCTTCATCGGAGAACCCTACAGCACCAATGCGATTACGCGTTGCCTCGTTGCATTCCCAAATCACGGACGATATGCTGAGATCCATCTTCGAGCCTTTTGGCAAAATCGACAACGTTCAACTGGTTAGAGATTTGGACACTGGACTCTCGAAAGGATATGGATTCGTAACAGTTTGTATTGAAAAGATTATGGAAATTCATTGTTCTCAACTTTTCCTACAATAGCAACGATATTATCCAAATTTGTTGATCTCATTGTAGTTCCACAACGTTGAGGACGGAATAGTGGCAATGGAACAATTGAACGGATTCGAGTTGGCTGGACTTCTCATAAAAATAGACATAGTTACAGAATGATTCTCTGACCAGACACCCGTCGTCGAACGGGCCAGCCGAAACGAAACCGAACTTAGTTAGAAATAACTCGATGAAACTGTAGGATGATGAGGGAAATGACACGCAAAAAAACACAAGAATGCCGTCGTTACGTAACAATTTGATGTCTCCCTTTAAACATGCACGTTACATCACCTTTTTTGTTACACCAAACGTATGTTTCATTTCACTTGTCTTCTTTTATTGCTGAATGTTAACAGAATGATTTTCAAATACAAAAATATACACTCTATACATCACACGTTTTCCATATTAATTTGTAGGATGTTCTCCCTTGCCAGCGGTGGAGGTAGAGGAGGAGGGTGCCGAAGCCGGTGGCTTCAGGATACCCTTCCGGCGCAGATACCGCACGATCAGTGGCGTGGCGCCAAGCGTAATGCTAATTCTAACCGGTGCGAAAACTTTGTGGATAGCGTAAGCGATGACGAATGTGCCGGCACCGGCACCGGCTTTGCTTGCCAGCGCCGAGTCTCCCCAGCCCATGCGATCCAACAGAGCCACCATATCTATTCCACTGTAGGAGGGACGGAGAGAAAAGAGATCAAATTTGAGAAGAAACATTATTTAATTGATTGAGAATGATAAATTGGTTGTAGATAACTGGAAACAAAATTAAACCCTTGTGCTCGACAAAAGTTTGTTTGGTTTGAAACGAAAACAACGTAACTATACAACAGTGTAGAATGCGGCATCTAGTAACCCGGTAAATATTTCTTTTCCACTCGGTTATGAGAGGATGAGTACAGTACAAACCTCGACACCAGCAGATAGCAGGTACCCAACGAGACCAAGCTGATGCTGACGTGGAACACGAGCACAGTGGAACCGTACTCTTTGATCGCCTTCTTTAAGCGATCTTTGCGCGAGACGACGGGGCCTGATCCGTCTTCGGGGCGCCGTTCCTCGTTAGTCACGTTAGTGGTTTGAGCGTTACCTTTCGAATTTTGTGCGTCACTGGCCGCTGTTGGGTTAGCCTGAGGGGATTTAGTTGCAAGCGGTAAGGAAAATGCCAATGGGTGTACTGAACTGATGGAGAACGCTCTCCGAATGCTGAGGCAAGCAAGGTCAGCGTAATTCCGGGAGCGAACGAACGAGCCAGCTAGATGCGAGCTCGTGCTAAGATTATATCCTAGATGCGACGGTGAACCTACGCCGTTCGACACACTGCGCATACCTTCCGGTTTCGCGATCGGACGATCCTCGTAGGTGCCCCAATCGGAGCGCACCTCCTGCCGCAGATTGGTATAGTGCGACGAGTTGAGCTCGTGGGACAAAAACTTGCTCTCCTGTGCCCACGCACCACCCGGCATGTTTAGATGCGTGAACTTGTGCATGCCCCCGAACGGGCTTGGCACGTTGCTCTGCATGGCCGAGTTGAGGCTGACGGCGCCGGTACAGTCGTACGATTCCACGTGCGGATCGAACGTACCCGACCTGCCCTGGCTCTGATCCACCGTCACATCGATCGTACCGTTAACGGCGGCAACATCAACCGGATTCGGTGCCAACGATTGGTGCGTCAGCATGGCCGAAGCGTTAATGTCGCGCGACCGGAGCGGCGAGAACCTGCTCGTTTCGGTTGCATCGATGTTCGGCGGAAGCGGAAGGACGGCCGCTAGCGGATAGGTTCGCTGCACCGACACGTGCAATCCGGACGAATGCGAAGCCGTCGCTTTCTTCAACGCCGCAACTCCAGCGGGACCTAAAAAAAAAATAAAGACAAAAATGCGTAAAGGTGAGTTTATTTGTTCAAAAGAGCAATTATTGTTATACTACAATCCAACGTATATTTCTCGGTGCATTTATGATATATTACTAAGCAAATGCTTTGCATTTTGCTCCATGTTCAAATTACCACAATCCATTACTATTAGTTCAGAACTTGTTACATTCGCATCTGTATTTAATGTATCTATCATGTCTAGAAACTGCTTAGTAATGCACTTCTTTATGCATTCCAATTCAAGGTCAAATGCAAGCAGCGTATGATACAAAGAAGCTTCTATTCTTCCTCCTTCTCCAGGCGAATGCATTTACATTACAAAACAGAAACAAAGTTGCAACTACATACGATACGCCATTTTCGTGTTTTGCGATGTAGTAAACCGGTTTAATTCATTTTTTCAGGAACATACAGAATGCGAAACGGAACAATTTTACTCACCTTCCATTGTGCCGATGACACCGGTAGACATCGCTCTCTGGCCCGCCGTTTTGGCCAGGGCGGCCTTGAAAACTTGCTGCACTTGCTGCGCCATTTCTCCCCCGAGTCAGCTGAAAGTGGCCACCCGAAAACTACTCGCGAGCTATTAACTTGTTAAACCTTGCCCTTGAACCAGACCCTAAAAACTAGTAGGCTGTGGTCTAGGTGGAATTGTTTGGTGTGTTTCTTTGAAGTCACGTACACTATTCGCGCCTGATTGGCAAACTTCTGTTTCCGTTGGTATCCGAAAGTATGTACCGCACTCGAACAACGCTCATCAGTGACTGAGGAACGGCGGAACCCGTTTTTGCGACCACGCTTACCCACGACGCAAAACTTTGTCTTTATGAACGCCCCCCGCGTCCCGTTCCGTGCTGTTTGCTCAATTCCGTGTTCCGTCGGTGTTTCAGCTCCCCCTTCGTGCTGCGAAGATGAGACGATGGATATGTGTACGTGCCGACGATGTTGAGTCTTTGTTGGATGTTCCCGCGGAGTTCTATGTATCCGATTACTGCATCTATGAAGACATTGAGGAAAAATGCCGAATCGTTTTACTTGAGGAATTCTACCACACCTCTGGCTTCCTCTCTGGGAGAAAACTTCCAGTGTTTGTATGCTCCACTTTTTCGAATACAAGGCCAACGGTCGAGCATTCTTAGCGTGCGACTAAAAATAATGTTTCGCCCGTCATTTACACCTCAGCTCAGCGGATAGAAAATTGACGGACAGCTGATTGATCACCGACACAACAGATGCTTTCTTATATTTTTGGTGGAAATGGAAAGAAAGTCTCTACATACAGGCCGGCCAAAGTCCGTCCCCTGAGAGTGCTATGAACCGTAAACCATTCGTAACGATGCCGTGCTAAAACCGGCGGACATAAACCGGGAACCAGTCTGCACGACGTTGTCAGCTGATCAGTGCGTGATCTGTACAAACCGGTTCGCACTTGGTACTGGTATCCTGTGGATGCGAAACCACGCCGGTTTAGTTAATGGAAGGGAATTGAATCAATTTAGCGAACGCCATTTATGTTTTTTTTTTTTCCTATCGCAACCCGAGTCCAGTGTTGACTTTATTATGAAAGTATCCAATGGACGAGCGCATCGTATTCCATGGCATTGAGGATACATTTGCAATTCCAGCAATTTCTGTTCTGGTATGTACTGTACGTGTTAAAAATAACCCTCTGCATTCGAATGTAGCTTATGAAATCAGTAACAGATTGCCTTATCATTCGAATATACCGAAAAACATTCTTGTGCAATTTCCCGGCCTGGCCCTGGAGTCACTACTTCCAAACACCTTTTACAAATCGATTTTACTTTGTCAATTATAGATAAAAAGATTAAAAGTTACAAAGTCCCTAGTTTATGATCACTAAACTATCCTTACTTACATGCTAATTTCTTTAAAACACTAACAATTTAAATAAAACACTGGAGACACCGTACTATCAACAACACCTTGAAAAATAAAGTCAAAATATTATGACAAGTGACGACATCAATCCCTGCAGCTAGCCGATTTCAGAGACAACATCAGTTTAAAAAGTTATGGAAAATTTGTGCTTTAATTATGCAATGTAAGTTATTTATCACATTTAATTACATTTAATCATTTAAATTTCAAGTTTAGATAATACGTCATTCAATTTATCATCTGAACTTTCTTCTAAGCTTTCGTCGTGCACATCGATTTGTTCTTCACTATTTTCACCAAGTTTCTCCTTTAATTCTTCCTCGTTATACTTCCGTTCTTTAATTTTCAGCTCGCCAAACTGAACCTCCATCATTGATAGAGGCTTCGCAACGTCCGTTTTCCGGTAGATCAGCTGCCTGCCATTCAGAAGTCGAAAGTTGGGGATATCCTCTTGATCTCGCAGCCATAACGGACTTGTAAGCATCTGCTGTTTGACGTAATTAGATGCTTTGTAACACTGGCCACTGCAAAAGTTTTTCCTTTCGGTAATATCATACACCTTGGTGTGTGCAACGGAAATGGCGTACTTTTGCTTCGGGATGCTACAAAGAGAGTAGAAATATAAGGGTCATTTAGGAAAAAGTTGTACAGATTTGGCGTTGTTTTTTTCCAGATCTTACTTCTTCAACTCATTATCACACAACGGATAGCCACAAAGTTTCTCAATGGCTCGCTCTTGCACGATGTCGTCCATGTGGCATTGATTAATGTCCTTTAGTAGCGCAAGATATTCATCCTCCGTTCGCCCTGGTTCTATCAGGGTTTCCACCACACGTTGTGCTTTTGCGTTGCATTCCTTTTTCTTCCGAAGAGCCCTTTGAAGTTGTTCTTTGCTGCGGACAAAGTATGAGGGCATTATGTTAGCATTGCGTATCGCTTACAAGGGGTAGCGTACAAATAAACCAGTTAAATTACCTAAAATTCCTTGCACGCCGAGGAAGAGTAGCACGATTTATTTTCGCAGTAGGTTCCTTAGGGATGTGCTCCGTTGGAAACACATTCAATTCTTCATTGAACATAGCGAAATCAATAAAATAAAGTCCCACTTCCGAGAGATCACCGAGGATTAACGACGGAGGCTGTTTGTAAACATATGTTCCTTTGACATCTTCCCCCAGTGAAAATTAAACGCGTATGATTTCATACTTAACGAAAAAGGATTAAATAAGCGGCGGTTATGTTTCTAATTAATTTTTGTTATTTTATGTAAACACGATTAATAAATAGAGTTGGTTTATTAAACGTTATGCATGCTATATACACCCTCGATGATGAATGTCTTTTCTGTATTCATTGACGCCTGCTGACTTTCATTTACGCTAGGATCACAAGAAAAAGTATCAGGACATGTCGAGCTATGATGTCGAATAGTATGCCTTTTCAGTAACGATGCCTGATGAAACGTTTTTCCACAATCATTGCAACAAAAAGGACGTTCGCCAGTATGCGTACGCTCGTGAATTATGAGCGTACGCTTTCGAGTGTACGACATTCCGCACGTTTTGCAGCTATACGGCTTTTCTCCGGTATGGGACATTTCATGCCTTTTCCGATCCGAGATGTGATAGAAGCTGTTAGCACAGTAGCTACATTTATACGGTTTCTCACCGGTGTGCAGTCGACGATGGAGTCGAAGGTGTTGCTGAACCTTAAACTGAGCACTGCAGACATCACAGTGGTACGGTTTCTCATCCGAATGGCACGATCGGATATGTTCTTCCATGTTTCGCTTGCGGGCGAATTGTTTGGAGCAGTACGAACATACGAAAGAGCGTTCGGTCTTGTGGCAAATTTGATGATTCTTTAAATTCAACTCCGAGTTAAACCGCTTGGGGCATTGGCTACAACCAAAAGGCCGCTCGCCGGTATGCGAACGCTCGTGGATAATCAATAGCGCATTACTCACTGCCCGGAAGGGACAATCCTTGCATGTGTGCAGTTTGCAGTCCTGGTTTACTCGAACAAACTGATGGATGCGCAAGTTTTTCGCTGAATTAAATGCACGCTCGCATATGTTGCATTTGAATGGTTTACCCGCCTCTTGTCTTTCCCGGTTCCATCGAAGCTTCAACGAGTGCACATCTTGAGCGTGCTTGAGCAGCTCCGATTCATGACGGAATGCTTCTTTGCAATGTGTTACACAGCAAAATCTCTGGGATTTCGATCCAATACTAGGTTGACCTTCATTCAAACCTTGCTGCATCTCAACGGAAGCAGAGAGAACCACCTCATCTGTATAAACGGATTTGTCAGCATTGTCATTTTCTTCCTCTCTGTTGAGCCGTTCGTAACATATAGAGCATATTTTTCTGTTTAATGCAGCTTCTGAACCAGATAAATCGTCGCCATGATTAGCACTTCGCTCTGAATCGCAAATAATAGTTTCACAAACACAGCAACTATTGGAGACTATCTCGATCGTAGCATACTCGTGATCCATCATTTCACTGGAGGTCGTTGCTGAGCAGGAAATAACGGTTTCGTCTTGTAAGTGATCCTCATTTTTCGAGGATGCCTTAGCGGAACACCTTTTCCGTAGGGTTGCATCAGATATCAATAGTTTATCCTTGAAACCGAAAACAACTTGTAATTCCATAAAACATCGTTGGCATATGCTTTGCGGCAGGTTGTCGTCTTCTGCAATCTGCAAAAATAATAAGATAATATGAGAATAATCGTATGCTTGGGCAACGACTGGCTAAACAACCTCAATACAGAATAACTCGTGTAACAAAGTTCCAATCGCTACACCGTGAACATATGATCGGAAAAGCTCCACTAATTTGTCGTCCTTTGGGTTATTTGACTCCAGGCACACCCTGCACAAGTGTTCCATCCTGATGTCCTGGAAACTTTATCCTTTTTACTTTCTAAAATCCTTTGCTTGATGCTGTGGGTTTGTTTATTTACATCATTACAGATGATATCAACAAACATATCGCAAAGCTGTGGTGATTCCTTTTCTGACATTTACATCAATACTTCTTTTTCTTTCCTTTTTCCTTTTGAGAGAAAGAATCCTTGCGTGAAAAGGATATCTCAGGTGTCTATAGAAAATATTGTTGTTCAATTCTTTTATCGAATCCACTTAAATGTTTCTCAAACGTTAAATAATCACATTTAATCAACAAAATGACTTAGAGTCAGTCTTACGAGAACATTTATTTTGTCAAAGAACCCTGATAGTTACATCATTGATTTGCTCATTATTTCGTAGGCAGCGTTCTCTTCCTTTCCAGGAGACATTTCATCAACTTCGTATCCTAGTCGGTGGTAAAATCTCATACCATCCTCGTTGTTCTTAAGCACCGTCAGCACCACCCGCTCCATGGAGAAATGTTGAGCCATCCGTTCCAACGCTTTCATCATGAATGCTCCTAATCCTTTGCGCTGGTATTCACTTTCCACCTGCAGCTCGTAGCAGTATAGCACACTGCGACCATAGTCGAGATCAAACCGAAACATGGTGTAAGCAATCGGCTTCTTGGTGGCCACTTCCGTAGCTACAAGATAGCGAGCCCATGCTTTGTTCAAGTCCGCCTGCTTGATCTTGGGTTGCCATCCTAAACTGCACGCTCGGTATTGCGGGCCCACGTTGCGCTCGGCCAGTTTGAAAGCCCATTTTATTACTTTCGGGTCCGTTTCCGCTTTCCTCTTGCATTTTAAAGCTAGCTGCAATTCTGTTCCATCTTCACGCTTGCACTTGTACGACAAATACTCCGGGAAGTTCGCGAGCGGGTCTGATTGTTGGTTTGCCACTTGAAGACATTTTTGCTGCGTGGTTGCTTGGTTTCTAGTGACTGTTTCTGTGACCGACATTGTGAATTAGAATGAGATTAAATTTTATACCAAGAAGTCGCCGGCGGACCCGTGAAAAACACTGCGTGTTGTGTTGTGGGATTTAAATCCTGACCTGACAAAGCGCGCAAAGTTGGCATCAAAGTTGGCATGCGATCATGTCAAAACAGCTGTTACAGTGCAGCCAATTATATTTTTTTAAATATGTTTCTGATAAAAATCGTCATCTTTTGTTATAATAACAGATGAGCTGCTAAATAAATTTGTAAGATTTATATCAACCAGCATCGTACATTTCCCATTGTTGCGATTCCAAAATTAATTTTGAAAAGATTTTTAGGTGTTATCTGGCAACCAGTTCACAATTGACAGTTGTCAAACTTACCGCAATCCAAAACAAAGCACATTTCACGTGTTTCTCCAAAAACGGTGCGTTTAGTTAATGTTCTTTTTGCACTTTGCTGTTTCTTGATTTATAAAAGTGTTCAAACTTGTTTTTTGCAGTATTTAATTTCATCCCACGATGACTGAACTGATTGAACTTCGGCGCGAAGAAGCCATTCGCGAGTATGAGTACATGCAGCATCTGAAATTGTTCACAAAAAGTGAGATAAGCAAGATCAAAACAAAACGACTGTACCACGATTATAAAGTGGAGAGACGTAGCAAAAACGTGACGGATTTCATCAACTACATAACGTACGAGGTGAATCTGTTCCATCTGCTGCTCGAACGTCGTAAAAGGCTCCCGTCGAAAACAGCAGGGTACGATGGCTTGGAGAAGAGCATCCATAAGCGCGTTCGGGTGTTGTATAGACGAGCCATGGCACGTTTTGCCTCCGAGTACCGCATTTGGACGCACTTTATGCGGTACTGCCAAATGCGCCACTTCTACACCGATGGTTCACGCGTTCTCAACCGCATGCTCAACTTCCACGGAGACAAACCGAAGGCCTGGCTCAGCGCGATCAACTGGGAGTATCGGTTAGCAAACAACTTGACCAGTGCCAAACATTACAATCTGCGTGGCTTGCAGCGGCACCCGGAGTGTCGTGAGCTATGCCTCAGCTTAATCGGCATTCAATTTGACGAAGCTAAAGCGTTGGAAAAAAGTAAGAACTCTGATGGTCTGCCTAAAGCCCTTAAAATGGCTCAGCTGGTGTACAAAAACTTCGAGCGCAAGGATGTAGAATTCTTCCAGCAGCTGTTAGAAGAACTGAAGAAATATCGCCCATTATCGGATGCGCTGGCAAAGCAAGCGATTGATACGATGAAAACAAAGCTCGCCGACAAGGAAGAAATGTGGGATCTTCTAGCAAACCTAACACTTCAAGGTAGCGAATTTGTTGTGATCGCGGACGCCGATTCGAAGGATCTGCTTGCTCAATGCATTGAGATTTACCACGAGGGGATCGCTCGTGTTCCATCAAAGAAGATGTATTCACTATACATAGAATCGATGCTTAAAGCTAACGATTCAGCAGAGGGTTCAGAGAAAGAGGCAAAAGCAAAACGTAAAGCCTTAGCAAGGGCCTTTAAGGAGGCATTTACGGCAGAACAATTGGAGGAAGAAAAAATGCAACAATATTTGAAACTTCTCCTACACAATCCATCCCCGAAGGACGAGCTGGTGATGGCCATTATTGAAAAAGGTATCCAACAGTACCCCAACTCGGCCGACATCTGGTCTCTGTATTTGCGATATCTGATACAGAAAAACGTTGAGCTGGAACAGCTAGAGAGCGTGTTCCTCCAAGCAACCACCAGTGTGACCACAAACGCCAGTAGAATAACACTGTGGAAGATTCTGTTTCAGTACTATCACTCACAGTCGAATCTTTCCCAAAGTGTGGGCGACCTGTATCGAAAGGCAATTTCTCAGGATTCCGAAGTTGGACAACACTTTCAGCCAATCTACCTCGATCATCTTTCGAAAAGTGAAGGAATTTTTGTGGCTCGACGAGAGTATAATCGTCTGGTGAAAAACTTCCTAACCCCTCTGGAGTTACATTTGAAAATGGCCAGCCTGGAGGCGATGCAAGAGCACAAAAACATCAAAGAATTGCGCAACTGTTACGAGAATGCAACACAACGCTTTGGGAAAACGAATCCATCCATCTGGCTGGAATACATCATGTTTGAGCGGGATCATGGACAGGCAATGTTAATGCCAGCTCTTTACGAACGGGCCAAGGCCATGCTAGATGACGACGCATTTTCTTCATTCCTTCACGAGTACGAACTCTTGAAGAATCCATCTCTTGAAGACTAGAATTATAATTTGCTTACACAAAATAAACATCTATAAATAAATTCGTTATATCGTTGGTAATTTGGCTGTTTCTTTAATTCACAATTGTAGACCAGCTAGTTCATCGTCGTCTTCGTCGTGGTCAAGAAAACCGGACAAATTCGACTCCTTTGTTTGTCCATCAGGCTCTATCAACCGTTCCTCTACGTTTGTAGTTTGCTGTATCGTAGATGGCTTGGATCGTTGTACGAAACTGTCCAGTGTTCCGGGTTTCGAACCCCCGGGTGAGGCAATTGTCTTTTCCAGGAATGGTTCGATATTACCAGCATCACTAGGTGCTTGCGCATGGGATGCATCGGAAAAATCCTCGTTGCATAAACCTGCCTTGGTGAGTGTTTTCTGCTTTTTCTGCAGCATTCCCCAAATGATGTCATCGGCGGTTTTCTTTGCCAGCAGATAGCGCACCGTTACGGTATCCATCTGACCGATACGATGTGCCCGGCTTTCAGCTTGGGCAAGAGTCTAAAAAAAAGAAAGATCGAAGGCAAGAAATAATAGATAAATTATGTACGATGAAACTAATCAAACATTTTAACTTACACTCGGATTCCAATCAAGTTCCGCGAACAAAACGAGCTGAGCCGCCGTAAGGGTGATACCAGCATTGCAAGCCTTCAAGGACAGGACAGCGGCGCGACAGGAGTCTTTTGTTTGAAATCTTTCTATGAGAGACTAGCGAAAAGGATCACACCATTAGTTACAGCAAAGAAAATCTATGTCTCGAAGAATTCTTACAGCTCTTAAGTCCGATCTCGTTGTTCCATCGATGCGTATGTAATCGACCTTCTGCTTAGAAAAACTTTTCCCGATGGCATCCAGCATGCAATGGTGGTGTGCAAATACGATAAACTTTTTCTTCTCTTTCAACACCTGTTTTAAATATGCACTGTTAAAAAAAACGGGAGTTAAATGGAATGGACTAAAATAATCGGATTATCACGTTGTTCACTTACCAAACGGCGGGAGCTTTCGCTTCCGCTGTTGTGCTGTAGAATTTTATCAAAATTTCATCCCGCTGCTTCCCTTTGCTTTGACTATAGTCGTTAGCGAAGCAATTCATATCTTCCTCCAGTCCCTTACTCGTCCACAGATACGAGGGATCAAGGACGACTGCTTCTCGATTCTTCTCCGACAGTTCGGACAAAACGTCCTCCTTCGTTCGACGGATCATGAATTTACGGGCCAACAGGAGATTCAACTCGGCCAAATTAGACTGTCCCATTGCGTTCCATCCGAAGTTGGTCTGCTTTCCGGCGCAGTAGCGTGTGCTGTACTCTTTGAAGTTGCAGAACCGACCATCAAGCATCTGCAGTTGAGTGAACAGTTCAACCGGACGAGAAAGAGCGGGTGTCCCGGATAGTAGCACTACCCGTCGAGCTCGCTTGGCCAACTCAAGGGCAACGGTCGTGCATTTGGCTTTAAAATTTTTCAGCGTGTGCGACTCGTCGAAGATAAGCATTCCAAAACCCCGTTCTGTTAACTTTTCAGCACAACGTTCCATTTGTGAATAGCTCGAAATTAGAACGCGGCAATCGCCAACGAAATCTTGACCACTGTTCAATATCGCTATGTGATGCACGGGAAGGTGGGGCAGTAGTTGGCGCATTTTCGATGCCCAAACATCGCGCGTCGATGCAGTGGAACAGATTAGAAGCGGCCAATCTTGCTGGTAGAAATCGGCCACCGCAATGGCCTGGTACGTTTTACCGAGCCCCATTTCGTCGGCTATCAAAACTCGGCCTCCTTTTTCGATTGCAAAGGCGACACCTTCCTTCTGGAACTCCAATAGGCTACTGGTGAGGGATGGTTCGATGGCGTTCAGGCAAACACGGCTTGGCTTTGGCTGTGGACCGCTCGCGAACTCTCGCAACACGAATACAGGAATCGATGCAAGAACAACGTGTGGATTGAGGGTCAAAATTCGTTCCTGTAGCAGGTTGTAATCTTTTAGCTCAAAGGTCCATTTCTTGGATTCTGGAGCTGAAAAAAGGAGAACATAATTAACTTTTGTGTACAAAAACGTCACATTCTAGACTCACCATAATTTTTGGATGGAATTTTCTTAAACTCTTCTATCATTTGCTCATTGAAGCCGTCCGTTTCAACAACGAATCGAGTTTCAGAAATCAGTGAACAAGAGCAGGTAACTGCTCGAACAAACACCGGTGCTAGCTTTGCCGGGGTACTTTTCTGAACCGGCCTGGCGTATGGTGGGATTTTGCCAGGGAATGCCTTATTCGAGGAAGTTGCTTTACCGGCATTGGATGCATTGTTACCATAGAACGAACTTATAGTAAGCGGATTCTTATTAGATGTTACTGGTTGAGGTTCGCCGGTTACCGAGCGATCTGCAGCAGATGTTGGTCCCTTGTTATGATTCGTTTGGTTTACATTTTTGTTTTTCCGTGCGTTCAATCGTTCGATCGCAATCCTGCGTTTTTCGGCAATTTCTTCTGCCGTACAAGACATTTTACATTATTTTTATCAACACTGAGCGAAGTGGTTCACTTGAATTGTTGAAGTTGTTTTGATTGAAAATACCGCGCTAGTTTGATATTTTTGTTTACATTTTGCTGCATCGGCGCACCGGTTTTTTAAACAATTGATCAAACACCTTTCAAATAAGGAATATTCTAGCTATAATGAAACATATCAAATTAAAAAGCATTCCAACCCTTATATCAATGTTTCCATGTATAGTTACATGTAAAATAAATTATTTAAATTGCATAAATGTTTGCTGCATGGAACAATTCTTCGAGATCTGTCAAAACACCAGCCATCGTGCATTTTTTCATCAACAATGTGTTGTTTTGATAAACACAGATTCCACCGGGGAGGACTGCATAACAGCCTGTGGCTGCCCAATAGTTTGTGAACGGTTGTTGAGAAATCCCGAAAATGAACAAACTAGTATCTACTATTCTGTTTCGTGCTTCCTTAACACGGTGGCCCCAAAGTGCCAAATCGTTTCATGTGCTAGGAAGACAGTACAGCTACAAAAGCGATCTAGCTTTGGAAACCATCTATCCGAACAGTAGTCTCCGGCTGTACACACCACCGCCTCCAGCAGTAACATCCCTGAAGCCTTTGAGGCTGACTACTTCATTAAATACAAGTTTTATCTTTCTAGGCAAAAAACGACGGTACCTTTAATGGTTATATTCCACTGGATAAGTTGAGCATCACCTATAGCCGCAGCAGTGGCCCGGGAGGGCAAAACGTGAATACAGTGAGCACGAAGGTTGACCTACGTTTCCATTTGAACACAGCTACTTGGCTCCCGGAACAGACCCGAAATCGTTTGACAGAATTGCAAAAGGGACGCATCACGAAGGATGGATATTTAGTGATTAAAAGTGAACTCACGCGCTCGCAGCAATTGAACACGGCGGATGCGTTAGAAAAGCTACGTACATACATCAGACAGGCAGAGCAACCAGTCTCCCTAGAGCCTACTGCTGAAACGGTAGAAAAACTACGGCGTAGACATGAAAAAGCTGCCCGCGAACGGTTGGCCATGAAAAGGAAACGCTCGGAGACGAAAGCCTTTCGCCAAGCTCCTCTTTAGGCAGTAGACCGCTGGATGGTGTATCGGTAGTAATATACATTGTTCGTGTAACAGCATTTTCATTCTTTAATGTTTTGATTGGCTGCAACATACAATACCCTGAAAATCCGAAAAACTTTTACATTCAATTGGTACCAGAGTTCAGAATCCTTCAACATAAAAACTCAATCTCTTCGTAAAATTTATACTTTTTTATTGTTCGTCAAATACGATAAAAGCATCATATGTTTGTACTATAGTGAATCCAACCAACTCTCGTATTTCTTGTTTGTTGTATTCATACTGCGGTGCGACATTGTATCAATGATTGAATGAAATTAAGTAGGTAGATGAAATTTTGTAAGTCGATTTTAATATCAGGGGGTTCGTGTTTCGACCATTTTAAGTTTTCAAGGTTCTGCGCGAGCTTCCGAAACGCATTTGTTCATATCTATGTATCATTTGTTTCAGTTCATTGATCGTACGTAGACCATATAACATGGAGTTGTACACGGTAGGCTCACCCAATCCACCAATTATAATATCTACCACTTCTTCTTCCGGAATCTTGCAGTTCATAGCCATTTCTTCGATATCTAGCACATATCTATGAACGGTTTCATTAGACTGAAGACGTCGCTGGCGTAGGTGTTTAATAGCCTCTTCCTGACTAAATTCTGCGCTAAATTCTTTGAGCAAGTTTTCCTTCAGTTCTTCGTAATCGCTCACGCGAATGGTACGTAGAAATACTGCAGCGGTTCCAGTCAGCAAACGGGCTATGGCGATTACTTTCTGCTTGTCATTCAATGCCAGGAGACGAAATGCATTTTCCAAATCTGGTAACCATTTTCGGAATGTAACAAAAGTATCGCCACTGAATGGTTGAACCAGTAGGGCAATTTGATCCAGATAGCTTTTCTCTACAACAGCGACTTCCAGAGATGCTACCTTTTCCTGCAATTCTTTTATCTATTTCCTCAACTCAGCTACCATTTCTGCTGATGTTGCTTCTTTTTGATCCTTGACAATGGCGCCAATCTCTTCTTTTGCATCCGATCGCTTGGGTGCTTCGACATTTTGTGCGCTGTTGGAATTTCCCGGAAGTTGACCGGCCAGCAACGAATTGTAAAGCCGCTGTAATTCGTTCGGTCCCGCTCGAGGATCTACTTGGAAGCCAGCTGCAGTAAGCGCAGCATGCATCTCTTTTGGTGTATTACACATTTTAGAGTATTACGACGTAAGTCCAGCAACTAACTAAAGAATGTCTTTCAACAACCAATGTTCAAAAGCAACTGACGCTAAACTGGTTACAATCTATTCACCTCGGCTTGGCGTTTATTTTCTGATTTTGACATTACACCGCACGTTGCGATCAAAAACTAAACAAAGTGAGCTAGCTAAAGAATACGTTAACTAAAATGCACAAATCTCGCGGTGGTCGCAAAAAGAACAACCACCGACCGCAACGTACGGGACGTGAAAATCGTTCCCTGGCGGAAAACCTCTCCGAACTAGCGGTACAAAGTGACTCGTCGTCCGCAAGCGAAAACGATGGAAATCATTCCGGTTCTGAGCACAGTTCGGCAGAATCGGATGATGAGCAGCCGAAGGATAAGTTTGCAATTGGTAAACCACCAAAGTTTGCAGTTAGCATGTGGGACTTGAAGCACTGTGATCCAAAAAAATGTTCCGGACGTAAGCTGGCACGTCACGGGTTGATAAAAACTCTTCGATTAGGACAAAAGTATTGACTGTTTCAAATTACTTCAACTTCTATACGTTAAGGACAATAGAACGTTGATTAAATGGTTTTCTTTCTTTACATTAGATTCCCAGGGCTAGTGCTCACACCGGTTGGAACCAACTGCGTGAGTCCACAGGACCGAGAGGTCATAAAAACATCCGGCATTGCCGTTGTGGACTGCTCATGGGCACGGCTTGACGAAACACCTTTCAACAAGATGCGTTCACCAAATCCGCGCCTGTTACCATTTCTCGTTGCAGCAAATCCTAGTCAGTATTCGCGCTGTGCGTTTCGCGCAATTTGATGAACCTTTTGTCAACATGTTGGATATGCTGCACTTCTTTATAATTTCATTTTCAGTCAACTACGGGAAACCCTGCAAGTTATCCTGCGTCGAAGCGATTGCGGCCTCGATGTACATCACCGGCTACAAACAGGAAGCCCTTTGGTACTTGAACAAATTTTCATGGGGACACGCGTTCATCGAATTGAACCAGAGCCTTCTCGATCAGTATGCTGGATGCTCCAATAGTGCGGAAATCCTGGAGGTTCAGCGTAAATATCTGGAAACTGCTACAAGCGAAGCTCAGCAGAGCCGAAGTCTTCCCCCCAGTGAATCTGAAACCGAAGAAAGCACAGAGGACGAAGGGGAAGCTGATGTCGAGGATTCTGATAAGGAAAAAGCAAACGAAGCATCCACAAGTAAAGAGTCCTAAAGTTACACATTTCATACAATAAAAAAAGCATGTCGATGTAATCGAGACGTGAAAATTTAACATATTGAAGAACTTTTTGTTCTTGTTAATTGAAGAAGTAACGGATACCTCAACGTACTGTTGTAACCGGATTGGATCGGATGTTTGCAAGTAAACAATTCTACGGGCAAACCAGGGTAAAGAAGTATGTATACCTTGAAGCAAACGTCATAAGCATTTGAAGCGAAGTTGGCAACAGATTAGATTCGTCGTCTCCCGTGTTTACGTGAACATATATCGACAGAATTGATTTCATGGAGAAAGAGATCGATTCCAAGGAGCCTAAACAGGAATTTCACTGCGAAATTGATGGCTGCAAGCAGAGTTTTACGACCGAGGTGCATCGAAACGTGCACACCAAAAAGCATGACCTAAGTCTAAACCTGGAGATGCCCCTCAAGGGAGCAGCGGGTGGGCTGTTTGCAGACCAAACACCCACCCCAACGCGTTTGATTGGAAAGTGCGAAGAAGTTGGTCTATTCGAAGACTTGAAGAAGGTAAATCCGTTCGATGAAACGTTCCGTCGGGCGGTGGAATCCGGAACGGGTGGATCACCACTGTCTGCTGATCTTCAGTCCCCATCGACAACAGCATTGTCCGTGCCTTGTTGTCGTATTGGCGAGGGAGAAACTCTGCATACACCACATATTTTCCCCAGCAATATCGATCGTAGCGCCCATGACGATCCTCCTGGGAATAAAGAGAGTGTTGCTAAGCAACGCTCAAAACCCAAAGCCAGTGGTGCTTCACGCACCAAACAAGACCTGGCGAAGGATGCAGCGGATACAAACGCTGGACAAAAGTACCCGAAAAAACGCGCGGCTGTAAAACGTAAAGCTCCGGCAATGGTTGATATTTTGCCAAAACCGGCCGTGGTACAATCTTCACAAGTATCCGAGACGATTCCACTGCTCATCATTCCATCCGGCAAACCATCCAGCCAACTACCCGTGGCAGCATCGGATCCTAGCCCAAGCTCAGACCCGGTTCTGGTCAAGGAGAAACTGAAACAACATCTAGCCAAGGTCCGCGAGTCTGGAAAGGGAAAGAAAGAAAAGCCAGTCACAGGCAAGCGATCGGAGAGTGGCGAGGAAGACAAAAAGAATAGCAGCAAACTTTCGAAACCAATCGATCTTACAAAATCACCCGATGAACAGGCCGATTTGAAGCACGAGCGTTGGAAGGCGGCGGCTAAACGTTACAGGTGAGAATTGAGTAATGTTGGGTCCGTCGGAAAAAATAAGCTAAACGTAAACTTATTTCACCTATTCAACAGACTCCGGGTTAAAAACAGCCAAGATCAACAGCACCAGCGAAACATTCAGCTGGAAGAAGAAAACTTACGCCTGCGAACGGAACTTGCGGCGCTGAAGCACGCACACCGCAACTGCTCCGTAATGCGAGAAATGAAGCTTGCCGCAGCTCTGGCGCAGGGCACGGCACATACCATTGCTGCCACCGTTGGCGGCATACAGGAGCTGGGTGCGGGTACGGTCGTATACAACAGCGTCGATCCGCAGCATCCAATTTCGCTATCCACTCCCCAGCAACGGCTGATTACATCGCACATAATCGATAGTCATTCGATGAACCGAAGTCCGATATTTATTGTAATCGGTGCGGGGGCGGATTCGAATGGGCCGGTTGCATCAAGCAGTGCCTTACCTGAGAAAGGTATATAAAATCTAAAAGACCTGGTTTCATTAACATCTTAACAGTGATTAATTGTAGTTTTGCACTCGTCGCATTGCTGGCCTTTCAACGAGTTGCGCCTATTAAAATGTTATATTTTAGTGGAAATAAGTTTGAAAAGCAATAAACATTACACATAGTGTAGAATTCGAAGCTTTAATTTCAAAATTGAACCATTGAAAAGTGGTATGCAATTGATTTACGCTTTCAAAACGTATTCTCGAGTAGTAGCGAGGGGAAAATACAATTTTGCGCACGCGCACGTACTCTCCCACAAGCAATACCAATATTCGTCAGGCATCCGAAGATCATTCTTCACCAGAGTGGTTTAGTTTTGATTCGACTCGCAACTGGCGCACACGGTTTGGGAGACTATAGGACTCCCACTTTACTGTAACAAGTTTTTGAAAAAAAAGAGTGATCGAAAGCGTGACAATTATAAGAGTTTTAATTCCACGCAAGTAAACTTTGTTAAAAATTGGTACCGTTCTTTCAAGAATCAACCATTTTAGAAATAAAAACTACTGCTAGTATTACGAAACGGCCACAGAAGCTAAGAACGGTCCGGTGAAAACGTCTGGTCGCAAGCTGTCGTGTCTGGGACCTTCGTCAACCGTGAGGTGAGTGAACGAGGACACGCGTCCCAACGTGCGTGATTTATAGCATGAAAGCATCGCAGTTTCCCTCCCTATGTTCGCAAGCCGGTCATCGAGATGGTTATCTCGAGCGAAAGGAATGTTGTATACCGATTGATCGATCCGATCGTGTTCTGTATCTATCAACAATTGGCCAGCAGCGGTATGGGATAAACAGTGCCGTTTGTTACAAACACCTTTCGGTCGATTCTTCGAGCCGCCAGGAAGATGTAAACAGAGTTCCTCCGCTCGGAAAATCAAACTTAACGTTGTTCGTCCAGCGTGTGTTTTCCTCTTCGTACGAATGGTCATTACGGACCAGCGTTGATCGAACGCAAACTATACGCCCCAGGCTGGAAAGTAAGGCCTTTGCCGGGTTGATGTGTGAAATGCGATAAACCGCAATCGAGGTTTAATTGCGTGTTTATGTTCGTGGGGGCCATTTTTGCGAGCGCCCATTTGAACTTGAATACGTCCAACGTCGTTAGCCACTATGTAAACGCAATGTTCCAAACGAACTTTGTGACTGTGCTTTTGGTTTCTTTTGATCAAACGAGTGCAACCGACGGGACAATTTATTTTCTTCGCTGTTAATCCTACAGCGCAAGGTAGGGGAGGCACAGAGGAAGCTCATTTTCCTTCCGTCGCCCCAAACGGAGAACCTTGAACTAATTTGTTTCGTCGTAAATGCCAGCGGTGTGTCTTTTAGGGAAAATAACGTGCTAGAAGATGCAACCAGACGAGACAAGTGTTGAGTAACTTAAGACAAGGTGACATGGGAGGAAAAGATTCACAGCCACATTGGTGGCATTCCAGCTCAAGGGGTTGTTAAACTTTCTCACATAAAAAGGTAAAGCATAAAAGATCAAACCTGGGAAACCGATTTTATGTGAACTTCTTCGCGCATGCGACACACTTTTGAAGAGGTATTTTTTATGACTTTCTACCCTCTGTTGATCAGAACCGCAGGGTGATCTCGGGCATCGTTTGACCAACATTCTTCGACTAATTCCAACACCATACATACAGAACACGACTTGGCTGGCAACGAACCGTTTGGTCGTTTCTCACCCTGTGTCCCTCTAGCCTGCCGAAGAATTATTTATAGTACACTTTTCGCCAGTTTTAGGCCAGAAGAGGCAGAAGCATTGATTGATGAGATCCAAATGGCTGAGAAGCGGAAGAAAAAGTGGAAAACCAAGAAAACGACCGGACGCTAATCTCAAAAGTCACGTTTAACAGGTTCACGCTTTTATGAGAGGCGTGATATAAGCTGTGAAGCCTTCCACGATTGGATGGTAATGGAGTGGATGTTATTGATATTAAAAACGTGATTGCATTAAAAAGTTGTATACATTTCACTAAGACGCCTCGACTACGGTTACGTTCAATATAAATTCACTCAATATAAAAAATCGCTCATGTTAGCAATTTTATCTTGATTTTTGCGGTCGTTAAAGATTATTTTCCGCTGGGCGCTGCCATTGAAACCATTTTTCTTTCCCTTTGCTTCTTCATCGTGCAGGAATCGAATAACCGGACAATCATGACGGTAGAACGGGTCGACACGTTCTACGACCTGGACACCATCTACAGCACCATCGAGCGGATGCTGATACTCATCCGCCAGCTGTCCGGGGTGTCCCGGTTAGGAGAAAATGGCCGCTCCCTGTCGTTCGAGCTGCAGTGGATGAACGCCATCGACGAGCGGAAGTACCAGATCGAGGAGCTGCGCAGCTCGGTTCAGTATCTGTTCGGTCAGTTCCGCAAGATCTACCTCGTCAACAAGGACCTCTATGCGCAGCTGAATAAGCGCGGGGGGCGTGTGTTCGAGCTGGAGAAGACGATCGAGGCGCAGGGAGACAGCAAGTGTCTGTACTTCTTGGCCGACGCGATCAAGTACGAGCCGGCCCTGCTAGCGATGCAGCGCGTTCTCGATCGGACGATGCGTGAAATTAGAATCTTCCGAACGCAGCGCAACCAGCACAAGCTGGAACTGTGCATTGGTCACATCCGGTGCGAGAACTACGACAAGGTGTACGATGAGTACTGCTCTTCAGAGAGTGGCCTGCAGCAGCTGCCCCGGATCATTGAGGCGGTGTTCGAGCGTGACATGAAGAACCTGATGAAGATCCTGCTGTTTCTCGTCGGCTACCGGAAACTCAACAAGGCCAACTCGGCCGAAACGTTCGTCAGCGGGTGTGAGTTTCTCGTGCAGCATCTGCGGGAGTGTGGCGATCTAGCCGATCATCCCCAATGTTTGCTGATATACGGCTTCGTGGTGGATGCCCTCCAGGAGCGACCGGAGTTGTCCGTGGCTTCCCTGCTGGAGGACGTTTTCCGTCATCGACTCGAAACCGTCCGTACGGCGTTGGTTGGTTCCGTCCAGCGCACGGTGCGTCTCATCCAAACCGATCCATCCGCGACTGCCTCGCTCGGTCGTCTGGCACACCATTTGGCCGACGAGATCCTCATCGAGCTGCTGAAGCGCGCCTACGATGGTGACGTACGCAACCTGTCCAACATTCTCCGCTTCGTGGCGCATCTTTCCCGCATCGATCACGACATCGTCGCCTATCAAGTCCTTTACGCGCAGATGGAACACTACGACCACCTCGATCGACCGGAGGTGTTCCTGCTCGCCTATCGGATCAAGCGGACCATGCAAGCACCCACCTTCCCCACGGCGGGCCTTCGAGGAGATTTGGAGCGTCTCAAGGCCACCTTACCACCGATCGTGGTGTCAATCATGTGGAAAACAGTCACGATCGCCCGCCACGAGTCACGCATCCTTCTGAAATTCAGCGCCGTCGGTCGAGACGTAGGATTTTCCCGCTACACCGCCGACAAAAACCGGCTCGAGTTGGAACCGTTGGAGGACGGTGCCTGCTTCCGAATCCGAGGGCTCGCCATCAACGGATACCTCGGGGAAAGTGGCACCGGAGCGCCAATCGTTGCGCCGAAATCGGATAGCCTTTCTAATGCCAAGTTCCGCTGGCGACTGGTTCCGGTGCATGGATTCGAGTACTTTCGTGTGCAGAACGCTGCCAGCGGGGCCATTCTGTACTCGCGCGTCCCAAGCGACGAGACCGGCTACGATTTCTACAACAGCCAGGAGGTGCTGCAACTGACGGGAAGCGAGAGGATATTGACGGCCCAGAATAGTTATTGGAAAATCACGGAATATCCCCGACGATCGGGCAGTGGCAGCAGTGGTGGAAGTGGTGCTGGCGACTCCGAGTGCTGTATTCTTTGAACCGACCCGTCTAGAGCTCCGCCATTAGCCGGCTAATGACACGTCGTAAGTGGTAATGCGATGCGCATTGCGTGAAGTCGAAGCCAGATGCTGGGAAAGGAAAAATGCCGGAAAGAGGGGAGAAGCGCCCGGGCAATATTCCATTTACAGGATGTGATTGTTATTTCTACTCGCCAATCCAGTTCAAACTTCCAACCCACCTGCAACAACAACGCAAGCCAGGCCCATCGCGATCGCGCTCCACGCGGAGGAACTGAATAAGGACCATAAATAACCTGCCCCATTGATGGTACCTCGGTGGGAGACTGGCGGAAAGCTTGAACGGCCGATGGACGCATCGTTTGTTTTGATTGTACACCATAATCGAGGCCGGGCGTGAATGAATCAGCGCCGACTGGCAATGTTTTAGTTGCTCGGCTTGCCACAAACTATGCTTTAGGGGAGAGCTAGAGAAAACCCCCGGTCCGAATTGATGATGACGGTGGAGATCAACGGTGACGAACGTGTGCCCTTGGCCACCCCCGATTCGAGCCCTCCCCCACAATCGGGTGTTATTGGGACATCGTGCCCCAAAAATGCTTTATTACAACGAGAGCTATATTTTCGGTATGACGAAATGAGCATTCTCCGCGTGCGAAGGCGACGTTGCACGCCAGGGGTTTAACACATTGTTTACGTTGGATTCTTCGACAACGCGAATGGAACAAACAACAATGATGATACGATGCAAAGACGGTCGGTTACTCATCTGCCACGCGCGGAGGCGTGCTATTATTTTCTTCACTGTTTAAGACGTAATGTAAGAGAAAATCAAAAACCGAAGTGTTTGCGGGCAACCGAAACGTAGATTAAGCGTAAATAAACCGTACACTACGGAGTCACAACATGCCTTGTATGGTGTTGTATTATGAACTCAAGATAAGCAGCTAATTTTCTTGTTTATTTATTTTCTAAGTTGGTGTGAGAAGGTAAGTTTGTTTAGTTTATGCGAAGTGTGATTTACTTTCCAAGAGTCAGCGTAGATCACCAGGCGCCTCCATTTAGGTTAACAAGCAATTTTCTCAGTTGACTTCTCACCGATAGATGGAGCTGAAATTACTGGAAACAAGAGTGCTTAATGAGAAAGTTGATAAAATGTTTGTTTTTGAGGTGATTTCAAGCCATGTTGGAAGCATATTTAGAATTGTGCATTTGGTTTGTTTCAATGCTCTTTGGGTGCACATGTGCTATTGAAAAGTTTTATTTCCTCCAAATAGCTAAGAGAGATTTTTAGCTTGATTCAGGAACCTCACTAAGAAGAAGCATAAGTGAAGTGTAGATATTCATCGAGTAAAGGATTTAATTTTCAGTTTTTCTCTCGTTGATGCTTCACGAAACACCAGGCGCCTCCATTTAGAGTATCCAACAATCCTCGAAACCACAAGTTCAAAATATTCACTACCAGAGGGAGCTGCTGGAGTGAAAGTTTATTGGAAAAGCTTTCTTGAACATTCAACATACTTTGTCTTTCAGTTTGTTTTCTGCTTTTTTCTCTCGTTGTTCCTCGCCCTTTTATTCTGCAACGCAGGCATACAATCGAAATCGAAATGTAAACAGATCGAGAGTTTATGCTGATCGAGGCCCCAAAATTTACGTGCACCGTGTTACCGATTAAAACTGATTTACGATCACTTACAGTAGATCATTCGTCTTCGCGGTGGGTAGTTGGGGGGAAGGCGGAATGGATTAATTTACGGCCAGCCAATGTTAATTGCCACCGTCAATCACTACTTCAAAGTAGCAGCAGCGCATCGGTTGGCGAAAGGATCGTTAAATTTAGCTTGCCTTTTCTTAAGATAGAACGAACGTTCCTCGAGTGCTGCTGAAGAACGAGCAATGCAGCTAAAAAATGTTTGTTAATTTTGTTTATAAAATAAGGTAAAAAAGACAAAATATTTGTACCATAAAGCTACCGATTTTTTTTGTTTTTCGTAAGACTTCATATAATTTTGTTTTTAATTTCATCGGACTATTAACACACACATACACAAAGCCACTTTTTGTACAACTGTCAACCAACAATAACAAAGTATTGTTCTTAGCATCAACTCTTTAAGTCTATTGTAATACTCTTTATTCCTCTCCCATCGAACTTTTTAAATAACTCTCTTTCGTTCTAAACTCTCGCAACACCCGATGCTATAATTCATCGCAGCTCTGTTTTTCTCTCTGGCTCTCTTCGTACGTCTGCTTGCCTTTGATCCAAAGTGTCACGAAAGTAATTTTCTCGCCCAGCAACGTGTTACATTACGCTCGAATTGGTAAGGTGAAGCAGAAGGGCTTATTGGGGGGTTTGCAAAAAGAACGAGAGCGCCAATACGGGGGAGCAATATTCTGTTCGTCTACCTACGGAGAGCGGGTCCGACTCGTGGTTGTGTTTGACGAAAGAGTGCCATTACAGAAAACGCGAAGCAGTGCACGCGATAGTTACAAACCTACTCCGTTGGGTGGTATGCTGTCAGATCGATTCGTATCCTCGTGCGAAGTGGAGAGAAGAACCGTCAAAGAGAGCCTAACGAGCCAAAGGACAATCTTGGCTCCTGGAAACGGTACGCTGGAAAAGCACCTATCACACAACTTAGCGAAAAACGGTGTCTAACGAGCAAACGTTGCAAGGTCTATTAGAAACAGACTTCAAAAACGTTCCGTCTTGTGTCGTTGTGCCCTCGTTTCATTTTGTTGCTATCAAATATTTAACGGACTGTAAATTTTTTCTTTCTGTGCGTGACAAAAACGTCGATGGTATTGGACGTCGCTAAAGTGATTAAGGGCAGCGTAATGGAAGTGCCATAAGAAGTGCGTTGAATGCGAATGATTAAAGCTGCTTCAGGCGTACGATGAAGTAGATATATTTTTAGCCCCATCCGTGGCATTACAAACATGAAACCGTGCGCTTGAGTGTAGCATATCGCATCATCGTCGCCTCATCCTCGTCCATTTTCAACCTTATCCCGTTCTCTCGCTCTCTATGCCATACTTTCTCATACAAAGACCACACAGATTTTGCCAGTTGACAGCAGATTCGGTGGACCAGCAACACTCCCAAGAAACCGGTGACAGCAGCTCCGACAGCGGTGGCAAAGACCTGCTGTAGTGCTTAAAAAAAATTCCTGTGCCGTGAAAAACTGTCAATGTCGCATTGCGGATGACCGTCGCTTGGTTGTGCGAGCGAACGGATAGGATATTGTAAATTTGTAATTCGGCTTTGAATAAAGCATAGAGCTGATACAATAGTTACAACGAAATGAGGCTCAGTGCGTTACAATTGGAGCACCAAACGGAGTTGGAAAATTGGAAACAAATTTGTGAAAACCCCGTGTCATGCAAGATCTAGGTTGAAAGTGTTCGTGCTAAATATACAATTTGTTATCGTTTTACAGCAGCAGAAAAGTGTGTATTTGGTGCAAGCTAGTACTGTGAAAGTGAGGTTCAACTGAAAAGGAATTGAATACAAAGATTGGCGACCTTTGAATTCTGAAAATTGGTCCAATTTCTTGTCCATCGATTGGTCGTCTCCGATGTGAATGGTTGCTGATTTGCGGAACCACCGTGGAGCTCGATGCGGCCACTTAGCGTTCGCATCGCTAGCCCCGTTTTCGCGACGCCAAAGGAAATCGAACGAAGAAACGAGCGCCTCGTAACCCCGTGACTGCGCTATTTCCGTTTCCAGCGCATTTCTTGTCTGTTTTTTTTTCTCTCGCTAAACTGTTTCGCGCTATCTTACCGGAGCTCGTTCTGTCCGGTGCATCACCTGCACTGTGTTTCCATATCGCCACAACTTCGAAACCTGGAATGCTACAGATGCAGTGGGCTAACCGGGACTTCGTTCTATGAGGATTACCTAGCAACCAGCATTGTTGTACAGGAAAGCTGAATCACTTCGGTCGCAGGGACCGAGGGCCGTTGTTTTTAGGATAGGAAATTTTCTGAACCAAGAATATCGATACCATGGATAGAAAACAGTGGATTATTATCCCTCTGGGTAAGTATTAATATACTGGTGAGATAAAAATCAAATCACACATGCCTAAAACACGCGAACAACATAGGGATAGCAGTACTTTTCTTCCACATCCAGAAGCCACATCTTTGTACGGTGGAGGCGCCCAGTGATTTTCAATCACTATGGTTGCAAATTTATGTTAACACCTTGACGGCCGCACGATTCACTTCGCCTCTCGCCTGCTTGTTTTGGTATCCCAACCAAACATTTTGTATTTGTATATTTTTACCTTTTTAGAGTATTCTCACAATCCAATCAGTAACTTTAATAAACAATACGAAAAAGTTCAATGCGGTTATGTATGTTTTGCAATGTGCAAAGATTTAGTACATCACAACATCTGATGTGATTGGAGGTCAACCGACGTATTTGCCACCACATTACAGTGGTATGTGCGGCTGTCAAGGTGTTAAGTTACCTAACCCGTAGAATATTTCATTTCTTTGATGAAAACCTCAATGATCCGTTTAATTGATTTTCTTGTTCCATTACGTTCTCTCCGTTTCTTTTTCAATCTTCTCCCTTCTTATAAGTTATTCTCATTTCGAGTGTTTACCATTCTACCGCGGACAATTGTTTCCCATGTGAGTTATGATTTGTGAAGGTTCTGTTTTAGATAATTTAGCTTTCTGTTACGGTTTGCGTTGGTTCGTGTTAGTTTGGTGATGTTGTATGTTGTTTTTATTTGTTTAACTGAACTAGGTCATTATTTGTTTTGTGACGCTTATATGGTAAAAACGAGTTTATAAAAAAAGGATCAAATAATAGATTGTATTGGTGTACTTTTAACAGCAAAACATAACATTAGTTGTTCACAGAAACCAACAGCACTTACACTAGTCGGGCTCGTCACTAACACCTGTACTGTTCTTTGCTTTCCTCCTAACGCATGGAATACTCATAAAAAACAAACTCACCATGCTTGGTGCGTGTGAAAAATGTATGCTGAAAACAACAAAAACTCATCCCGTCAACATCTTCACATTGCGGTCCGACAACAAATAATAATCCAAACTAAACCATCAGCATTAGTTGGAGTGTTTTGGATTTGGATTCCACAGGTGTCCGCTGAGTGTCAAAGTAAGCAAGAAGCAAACATTGATTATTTTGCAACTACTGGTTTGATTAAGTATGGTTCAGGGTGAACATTTGTACGAAATGATAATTATCATTTTTTCGGTTGGAAATTTTGTTTGACATTCAGTTTGGTTTTGATTCAATCTTTTCTTTATTTTCTCCTACTTAAATAATTCTCATTTTGGTTGACTAGTTTTTAATCTATTCTTCTAAAAAGTTCGGAAACTTTCCCCTAGTTTTTCTAAGAATCTACAAGATGGTATTCTTGCATTCAACGTAAATACCTATCCATCATCACTAGTTTCTTTTCGTTGGCTTCGTGCCGTCTGTCAGCTTGCTGATTTTGCACTCCAATAAATATCAAACGAAACGGATATTGATTTTACGAGTGCTTCCGTTGCACAGTGGGACGACGTTTGTTTGGTTTTCCTCTCATATTTGGCCGATTCTCCTCGATCTGATGGGTAAGCAGCGAAGATATTACGTCGCTGTCATGTGCAATTTTCTTTTTCATTTACCCGACTGAGCCGATAATTCAATTTTCTTCCTTCCTGTCGATGGCGCTCCCCTTCTCTTCGACCCAAAACGGCTGGCGCTCAATGTTCGTTTATTTATCGCGCACGTTTTTGTTTATAAAATTCCCCTCCCGTTCTACTCTGCTTCCTTCCTTGTACTCCATGGGATTTCCTTGGGTCCGGAACATTTCTCTTCTCGCTAGCAATCTTTGTTTACAATCAATCTTTAAACAGCCGTGATTGAGGCCGAAGCGTCTCAATATCAGAGTGGAAAAAAACTGTTTTAATAGTCGGAATGATTCGAAGCATACAATCGGAAATAATATGCTTGAAGAATTTCGGAAGTGATCATTAGCCGTACAGTGCTCGACTGGAAGGGTCAGATTAGGTCAAGAGGGCTCTGATCAGTGGGAATATAAAACACATTGAGAATAACTAACGAGACATTTTTAAGTGGCTAGTTTTGATGACTACACAGACGACATATGTGTTTCATTAAAGCACGAAAAGGTCCAAGCAATGAAATTGTCACTAACTACATTAATCAATCTCTTTAACAGTATCGCCTGGCCTTATTTCCTTGTATGTGTTCATAATTTCATGTGTTTGTGTTAAATACAAAGCTTATATGTTGAGTAATATGTGCCCGTTTAGGATTCTTTAGTTTATTTCGCCTTCGGGTTCACGGGTCTGTAATCGCGGGCGTCATTTCATCTCCTTTTAACACTTCCATTTCGTTGACATCGACTTTTTAAAGCACGCTCGATCTATTGCTATGAGTGCGACAGTTGGACGGATGCACGGTGCAAGGACCCCTTCAACTATACCGCCCTGCCCCGGGACCAGCCGCCCCTGATGACCTGCAACGGCTGCTGCGTCAAGATGGTGCGCCACTCGAGAACACGTAAGTACCGACATTCTGCACAACGGCACAACACTTTCCCGGAACATTTTCCAGCTAGGTCAAGTGGTTTCTGTCTCTCGACTCTCACGCTCCTTGCCGCCTCTGTTTTCGAAGAGCTAATTAAGATTCCCTACCGAGGAGTTACCTGAAGTGCCTACATTCCGTCACATTCCTATCCTACTGTTCCACGTCTTTTTCATCGATTGCCTTTTCACCAGTTTTCGCTTGTGAGATCACGCAAACGAAACGCGTGTAGTTTAAAAAGGAAAATTCTCACAAATCATATAGCATATCTAATTACATCGAAGGATGTACTTGTATATTACCCGGTATTAATATTCGTATTTTCTCTCTTCTCTCTTTCCCTTTTTTCTCTTTTTATTTGCATTGTTCGTTGATTTGTACTTCGTGCTTTCACCGATTATCGGTCTTATGGATTCTCTTCACTTTTAAATCTTTATTGTTTAATCGAACACTATTGCTTACTGTTACTGTTTACACTTTTTCGCCGAATTTATTTGTTTTCTTTTTTTGTACTTTTCTGCTCAATTACGACATATTTTGGCTGATATTGATTATACTCTTCCTTCACTTTTACACTACCGTTCAACAACTGGCTTACGCGGAAACCACTGCTCCGTTGAACGAATGACATTCTACCACGCCATTGCACACGCCAAACCTCCCCGAATTCTGCACAACGAACACACATATCTCGAACACAACAATCACGAAAAATAAAACAAAATTAAAAACCAAACCATTTACCACGTTGTGTCGTCCACCGCGTCCGGATCGTCTGAAACTGTACCTTTGGTTGCGCGGAAACATATGGTATTTTCCCGCGAGAAACTCCAACTTCCAACCGTCACTGACTCTGATTGCCGATTTTTTCAACAACAACAAAAAACTCCAATAATTTCCGATCGATCCCGCGTGACTACTAACCACGTTTTTCCGGGAAAATGCTCACGCTTTGGCTGATTTGGGGTGTTGCGTGTGTATCTTTGGGCCTCTTACTATGCCCTTTTCTTGCACGCGCGGGATCTGGCGGGCTTCCGGTGTTGCCCGTCTGCTACTTTCGGCGTGCACCGCCGCTTCCCACTTCTTCTTTTGACGTACGTCACATCGCGCCCACGTCTCGTCATGATTGCGTGTGTATGCGACCACAATGCTCACACTTGTTCCCACACAAACACACACGCGTAGCGTACGAGGTCGTGAGGCGAATGTGCACGTCACAGTTGCAGATTAATCTGTTCATGGTAGATCATGTGTGTATGATGGAAAGTTCTGGCAATGGCCATATGTGTTTCTGTGAAGAAGATATGTGTAACTCCAGTCCTCCCAGCTTGCTCACCGCGAACCATCATCGGCTCACTGTGCACGCGTGCATCGGTAGCGTGATCGCCGTTTATTTGCTCCAGCTCGTCCAGAGGGTCTTTCGGTAAGCCGCAAGGTGGCTGCAAACCCAAAACAAAAAAAAACCAAAAAAGAAACAAATGCAACACTCCGTTTCCCCTTATCCCACTGCACGGGGCCATCAAGACGTCGATATCCCTTTTTGCCTGCTTCCCATTTCGTAGATCCTTGAATGGTCCTTTCTCCTCCTTATCGACCTTATGGCCCCCATGTCAGAAGTTGCAGTGGGTGGGAAATGGGTGGAGCTGCCTTGCGGAGCTCTCATTTGTCCTAAAGCAAATCGAAAGACTTTTCTACACTTGCCAACCGAGCTTACGGTTGCTTCCGTCGCTGCGTACTCTACTAGTTACCGCTTTACCATCATGCCTTTCTTTTCACACTTTCGTTTCGTTTTCTCCTTTGTTTTCCTCCCCCTTTCTGATCGGTTCGATCAGTTTAGAGATCAGATGTTACTCCACTCCGTCACACACACATACATTTAAGCACACATACACACAAAGACACACGAGGCACCTAAAAGACTCATCTTTAAAAATGAATAGTATACGCACGTGCCAGCTTACGAATAACCCCAAAATGACACTCCAGTCTCTCACCCCCAAAAAGGGACGGGTTTGAAAGACGGTTAGGGTCCTCTTGCTTGTACCGCAAGCACTCGTAAGAGGATGCTATCGAGCTCGGAGTGAAAAGGGTCCTTGATGGAGGTTCTACTGACACACATCCACTCACTGGCACGTGCTCAATTGCTAGAGCCTTACTTGTGCGAAACCGAAACTCACGTGTCGCCATTATTTTTGCCAAAAACAGATTCACCCGTTCGTTCCCCGTTCTATATCATATTCTGGTCCCTTTTATTTCTTTTTTTCCCCCCGAATTTTATAAATATTCATAGTTCCTTCTATTTCTTATAATCAGGTTCATGGTTTTGTCATGTTTTTGTTTTTCTTCTTTCATTTGTCGTTGAATAGTAGCTAGTCCATTTTCATTTACTGTACAGCGTATAGCTAGAAAAGTTTTTAACGAACTTTCTTCTCGACCTTCTTTTGAATTCTATTACTATTCGCTCACTTCAAACCCGATACCTGCTGCAGTTCGATCCCCGATTTGGTCTCCCTCACCGACAATATTGTAGTTGTATGAAAAAGCAAAGATTTTGGTCTCCTTTTCACACTTCCCTTTTCCAATTTCCGTTATGTTAATAATACGCGTTATTAACGTTCCTTTTGCGGTTTGGTTCGATACCGTTTGTTGAAGCTATTGCATAGTGTTTATTAGATTAGTATTTTGCTAGAGTGATTGATTAACTTTTCGTTTTTACGAAATTGGAACCGCAAGTTTTGGTTTTTACTATCGTTGATAAGTCATCCCTTTTAAGAAGGGATTTACATTGCTACCGCGTTAAAATTGGTTAAACTTAACTAGGACGTAGATATAATTAAAATGTGCTTATATTTTTTAAAAATAGAAAAATAACTGTTTGCAATGATATCACGCTTTTACTTAAGATCAAAAAACCAAAGCCTGGATATCAAACAAACAAACAAATGTTGAAACTAACAACGATGGTTTACAGTGAGTGGGTTATATGAATTTACTAACATACTCAGCTTACTCTCAAAAGAAACCTAATGACCAACCATAAATATCACTATCAGCTAAGGCTATCAAGAAAGCTTTGGTATGATCATGTTTAATGATCATAAATAACATGAAAACCGATCATAACTCATGCCGGCGCGAAGAATTGTTACGAGGGAAACGATACTGCCTAACAGGTTGTTTCCCTCTATAGATAGGAGTTAACGAAATGGATCACATCGCGAATCGTTTTGTGTTAAAAATAAAAATAACTTGACTGAATCGGGTTTTCGTTTGCGTCCTAATAATTAGGCGCCTATATTTTTTTCTTTTCATTTAACAAGAGCCAGAAGATCGTGTGAACTAGAGAAGAAACAGATTCCTTGCATGACATATTCTAAACAATAACCCTAGTACCGCGTATTAACAGTAATTTTCTCCACTTTCATGCTTCTACTAATCAATTGTTCTTCATGGTCAAGTTAAATGACAACCAAAGCGGAATACCATGTAAATAATTAACCGATCCGATTCCTATTTGCTGACGAAGCATTCGATTTGGCGAACGTATTTAATTTATTTTTTTAAACTTTTGGTTTTTTCGGTAGAAGCATGGTAGAAATAAAAAATACTAAAAAAGCACTTATCTCATCTAGTTTCACAATATTTTATATTTTACTATGATTTTAAATTATCTTCTCTTTAATGAGCTGAACGATATTTGTATCGTACACAGTCCATCTTACTACTTTCATTTTGATTTCTTACGTTTATTCTACAACTACTTCCTACTTCTCTTCCCATTGAACTATCCCATTAAACACTGAATCAATCTCAGCAACCTATTCTCTTGATACAAATGAATTCTTTCGTGTTTTACTTATCCTCCCTTGTTTTTTACAGTCTTTCTGTTCATAAGTCTTTTCTTCGTAACAGTCTTTTTTTCATAACTAGTTACTCCCTATCCTCAAAGACAACACTTCTTAGATAGCGCATCCAAAATTTTATATCAATTATTCAGCTCTACACCTGCTATTCTCTAGAGCTACCGTAGACATTGTTGGTTCATTTTTTCTCTGGCAGCTGTTGACAGTACTTTTGAAGCGAAAGCATAGCAATAGTTTTGCATCGCATAAAAGCAAAATGCAAATGCCAAACCGGTTTTAGAGAATTAGTAAATTGCGCAGCAACTGACTTATGACATTCATATTAAGGGGCAAACCCGTTACATGCAAGCTAAGCATAGATAGATACATATAGAGTTATTTACACCCATTTACACCAAACCCACTTACACCCCCCAACCTTTCATGAAACACGAAATAAAAACCCATTTCTGTAATTCGAAATCGTACCGTACCATCTCTCGACAATATGCGTGCACCCTTGTGTTTCTTTGTTTGCAATTTTCCACCAACCCAGCGCGTTTCGTTGTTTATTTTTAATTTTTGCTACTCAAACATATCCTAGCCTCATCAAGATCTGACAGATAAGGAACATAGGATGCAGATGCGATGGCTTAAAATCACTGTTTGAAGTAGAATTAATCATTTTGTTTCTATCAAAACAAGAAAACATAGCATTATCACCCATATTACGGCATACATTTCTTCTGATTACATTGAATCGTTAAAGAAGAATTAATTTAAAATAATCATACATACAATACACATTTTTGCTTAGTTATCACCGACAGAATGTTATCACATTCATGACAATATAAGCAGGGTTATCAGAAGAGTTGCACAGAATATCAAATCGAAAAGTGTATGTAATACATCGACAATTGTATTTCTGAAGAGAATTATTCTGCTGTAGTTTTTCCTGCTGCAATTACTATTATTCAAATTGTTGTTATCCATAGCAAAGTTGTGCCGGAAACATCGTTGTGTAGAATCCACACCAGACCGTCCAAAGAACAATTTGTAAACTTTATTGATCCACCTTTAACAGTGTTAACACTTATGATTAACAAATGTGAATCAATCAGTTAAAAGATGAAACGAATAGTTATTCTAGTTTTTCACAATTGAATCCAATATTGTTTAACCATAGTTACACAAATAATTAAGCTTCTTTGTTCCTGGTAAAACAATTACCCATTTCGATAAGAGAATCCTCCCCAAAAATTAACTTGTACCAGAGAGTATATATTCATGTACACTTGTTTAAAAACAGTAAACTCTATACTATCCTGTTTTACTTTCAAACGTTCCGAGCACGTTGTATGACAACAATTTAACAGTTCTATCAACGATGCTGTACAGTGAAACCATTTGACTAATGGATGCATTTTTCTATAAATTGCTATGACTTTATATGAATCAAAGTCATCAAATAAGATGACTTCTGCCAATGCATGAGCGGAAGCTAGAACCGAGGAAAGTGCGCGTAGAAAACCGATAGTGCTAAAGCGAGCTAGAAGACCAAAAATATAAAACATTAAGAACATAACCAGAAAAATGTACCCTGGAAATTTGTTGAGAGCATTACACCTAGCCCGTTATATAATTTAAACAGCCACATTTTGTGGAAATCGATTCTTGTAAAATTTACACAATTTAGCTAGAAACCCAGAGAAAGGAAACCGAGAGTGAAAATAGATTAGATTCTACCTTTGTACAATCTTATTCTATCCCGAGACCGTGTCTATGTTTGAAACCACTTCCACGAGGAAGTATTACACCATAGGTCTGATATTGAATCTTCAAATCATTTCTCAAAACTATACATTTATCCCCATCGCGAATAAGCGGGAGCTTCATTTTCGATCGTTCATAAAATCGTCCAAAACTCTAACCGTTGCGTTGTTGTTGACTAAGCTTGTACGACAAAGGAATGTTTGTAGAAAGATATGTTACGGATAATTTCAGAAAACGAAGATCGCCGCGCGAAGCGAACCCCATTTATGGTATAAAATATAATGATATATATAAATATACACAATTTTTTGAAATTTTTAGTACGTCTAAGGCAGGCAGGACGGATGTCCTAAACCAAATACGAAAGCTCTAATAACGTTGGAACCAAAGCACGTATCCTATCTAATGCAGAAACGGGGTTTGATTAGATGGATATTGCTTTAACTGGGATCCGAGAGAGTAGGTTGATCAAACGGAACGTTGTGTTAATGTTGAACAACCGAAATTCCAAAAAGAATCGTTTGCTTATGGAGATACTTTAATTGAATCGAAAAAACGAATAAAAACACACATAAGGCAACCAAAATAAAACGGATATATAGAATTCGCCAACAGGACAGCGATTTATTGAATATGGCATAACTAATACACCACAGAAGAAGAAAACAAACTTTAAAAAAGAGGGCAAACAATGCCAACGAAGAATGAAATCCTAAAAGGTACGATAAACAATAAATGCATCAAACGGTGAACAGAATTGGAACCCAACGTGATAAGCAATTCTTTCATATTGGAGAAAAGAGAATCATTATTTTCGCACAACAACCTCTTGATTTCTTCTCGACAGATTCACAAAAATATTTATCATTTATGAACTAACAGGCAGCCATGATCATTGGGACTTAATTGGCCAGCATTTATACAGCCAAACTTAAATATTCATTTATCAACTCATACTATTATGTTAGCTTATCTGGCAATTAAGTGTCTTCATAACTGATGCGGTTGTAAAACGCAAAAACTAACATCTTTCTTTGCGATGTTTTCCTGCTTATACGACATGTTCACCTTTATAAAGTCTAACAGCGTACAATTGGACTCTTATGAAAAAGAAAAGAACATACACATTCACACACTTTCTTGCGCTTCATAAATAAAAACAGTTAACTATTTCCTGGTTATTTGGCTTAAACATGCATACTTTCGTTTATCAGTACTCAATTGCTGATATGCGCAACATATATACATTGAAATTTAACAAAAACTCCATTAACAAACTTCAGAGTAAAGGTACTGAAATACAAGCAAAGCTAGAAAAGCTGAAATATTGCATGCTTTCCGCGATCACATTGAACTGTCTTATTTCATCCTGCTTTCAAGAAAGCGATGCTTTGCGCTGGTTATCGATTTGACTATTCGTGTGGCTTCCTTTTGTCCCTATAGCTTCCAGGTTTTCTTAGAGCTTTACTTGAGATTCAAAAATCAACTACTTTGCACACTGGTTTCTTCTCGCTTTTCCTGCATGTGATTGCCAACTGTTGGTTTTTTGTCTTAAATTTTCTCTAGTACGAATTGTTCAGTCGTTATGTTGCTGTTTCTGTTATATGCCTGTTCATGCAATTGTTTTTGTTAGCTTTGTGGCACATTTATTCAAATTAATGCAATGTTTTCAACTGTTATTTGTTCCTATTTTAAACTTTATTGTCCAATTAGTTTTTGTCCCTTAAACTTCCTATTCACAAAATCTTTGCTTATAAATCCAGCCTACAATTTGGTCTTCGATATACAAATTATAAATTTTTACGATCAATCCTATTCAGTTCTCCCCACTGGTATTAAAACATTTGCTAAATATGGTAAATGTATTCCGTATGATGATAGAACCCATATTATTTGAGGGAAGTTCTCTCAGTGTCTTTATACGTAATTAATTTCTGTATGCAATGTTTTACATCCCAATTTGATGTGTTCTTTCGTTTCGTACGAGCTTTACATGTGTCGTTATGTTCGTTTTCCCTTTTCGTGTCTTTTTTTTTAATAAAAAAAAACAACGTAAACGGAAGGAGTAATTCTAAACTTATCGTCGATCCATAAAACCCAATCAGGGCCAACAACAGCGAACGATTTATTATAATTTCTTTAATTTCTATTCGGTGTAATCTTATCAGGAAATCTCATACATATTTCCAATACTCATCGAAAAGTAACTAACAAAATGAAAATTTCTCTCGCGGCAATGTGTAATCTTTTGAAATAAACAATGCGGTAGATCGTAATCGTTTATGCGGTGAACATGAAAAAAGTTTGCAGTCAAAATTCGATTGCTCATATTGTAACATTTAATCGTATCGTAAAAGAAAAAAAGTAAACGTGCGGTTTGAAACGTTTTCAAATAATTAAAAATACTTAACAAAGATTAGTTAAATTTTATTGCTCCCTTATAGAAAAAGTTGAATCATCTAACGACAAAGTCAGAAATCTGTCAACGCAGAAACATCTACAAATATTCTATATTTTCAATTTCATTATTTGCGATCGATTGAGCGTTATAACTGGAGCAAAATGTTATGGAACTTTCGGTGCAAATAAGAAAAGAAGATTGAAACAATAACGACTGTGATGTAGGCTAGTCCAAGAATTTTGAAATCGATTAAATTGATCGTAATGGTTCACGAGATAATGATAGAGCAGTGAAAAGTTACAGCATTTGGTAAAGACAAGAACATGCGAACTTTTTTCAAACCCTTCGCATAACGATTAACTACCAGCTATCCCGGGCAGCACCTTGCGTTCCGTGACCCTGAGCCTTTTCCGACAACTCAATCGACAATTTTCGGCTACGCCGCAACCGATCGCAGCTGAAATACATGGCAAGTGTAATACTCTTCCATCCTTCGTATCTTCCGTCAGAGCAGTGAACATGACACCAGAGTTGAGTGCACATATTTTCTTCATCAAGAAATTGGGGGAAAACCCCGACTACGAAAAAAGAAGCATATTACAAATCTTCGACTTTCTGTTTCCTGCTCCTCCTGTTCATACTAAATGAATGGATGCACTACAATTTAACACAGCCTTAATATCGTTTGCATAAGAAATGATCCGATACACAGTTCCTGAATTGTTTTTTTATTGAATCGTCAAAAGTCGTGCAGGATTCAAAAACCAAAAAGCTTTAAAATATGCTCTCTTTTATATTAGAAGTCGCAAGCACATATGAAGCCAATGCCATGATATTTTTCTCATAGACATAGGTCGATCATCTATGAAATACAACATACAAGGGAGATCTCTGATATCATCAGCATGCAGCAAAGAAAAACGTATAGAATGAACTGGCCGTTTTTAAAACAAAATAAATAAAAAATCGATACGGTTTTAACTATTGCCGTTCAGTGCATGCATCATCGTGATTAATAGTTAAGGTTAGTTGTTATGTTTTAGAATTCCAACCATGATCAACAAAAGATGGATAGAAATGTCAGCAAAAGCAACACATTTTTAAAAATATCTGCAAAGTTCTAAAGGAGAAAAAGTCCACATCAAACAAGAAAGAAGTTAAATTATAGTTCAGAATGACTGTGGAAATTAAGATAAAATACAGAGAAACCAATAATAGTATAGTGCGAATTGTTGGCGTTCTCCAATTTGTTCTCAACGGTCAATTGCGACGTTGTCAATTTCCCAAAAAAAAATCTGTTCTAGTTTTTCAACATTACTTAGCACAGATAAAATTGCTGAATTACTGCTTTAATAGATCAACTATTTTACATTCTATGATTGATCTAGCGAACAAGAGTTAAGTTTTATTCTGTTTTCCAGTACGTAAGGATAAGCAGGGTTAGTTTTTATCATACTGAATCGCACCAATAACATATTTGTTAAGGTCAGATGACCCTAGTGTTTGGAAGAAAGAAATACTTCACCAGTAAACTTCTCTACCGGGTCAGCTATGGAAAAGTAATGCCATCAGCATTGAGGACAGTGTCACGATAGGCCAATGGCAAAAAGAATATTATACCTTAGAATACCAAATGTATATCAATTTAAGAATATTATCTTAATACAAAAGCCTTACAATATCCCGATAAAATTATATAATGCGATAGGTATATCGCTTGTTCCCAGCTTAAAATCTGTCCGTTCATTGTCAGAGAATAATATATTTAATTTCACCATTTTAAAGCAAAAAAAAAAAGATAAGATAATGGAACAACTTCAGCGCTTGTTCAAAAAATGCAAAAAATAACTCACACAAATTCAAGATCTTCATAGGTTCGTAATTTTAACCTTCCAATATCGAAGCTTCATTTTCAAACCTTTAATATGTCTCAGTAAAATATAGTGAAACATTTAAATAATTCTATCGCGAAAAAAAAAATGTGAACGCTATCAACCGAAAAATTCACATACGAAAAGCAAGTTGCGTGTTGATATAAAGTAACATTACCTGGTAAGGCAGACAAGAGGTTTGTGCTTCAGTAAGATAATTATTATAGTAAGAAAAACAGGAAATCCCAAACCCTTCCATGGACAGACTAGAACACCTTGAAACAAATGCTGACAAAACATTCATTATCCTTCACAGGACAGTGCACCACTGTAAGAGCTCAAGAAATAAAGGTTTTGTATCAGGTGATGGTTATTGTCTTATCCGTTATACGTTTTATGAATTTTATGCGGGCTGTTACAATACTCCAAGATGGGATACAACAGCAGGACAATTTTCGACCAGTTTCGTTAAACTTTAGAAATACGAGAACCCTTGCTTAACAACCAATTTGTTAGTCGCGGTGCTATTTTGATTTTCTTTTCCAAGTCCTTTTTTAAATTTCATACAAAATGCCTTAAGAAGATCGGAATAACATCAAGAAAACTACGCCTTCAAACTTATCAACCATTCAAAGTTTGTTTTTGGATGTTTATTCACGTTGTTGTTTTAGTCTTGTGTCGAAACCGCAAACCCACCTTTTTTATACAATCCTTATCGATGTCGTCTCGATTAGAAGTCTGTTAAGTCATCCTTGTTTTAGTTCTTCCCGATGTTGGTGTCTGTTTTTATTTAAACACTACAACACAAAGGTACCATGCATTAACAGTAGTACACACGGATCAAACTTGCAACTTTCCCTTATTTCACGGAAGTTTCAAAAACACGACCCTGTTACGCATACAACACATTCACACAGTGAAATTTAAAGTCATTTGCATTTTAAAAACAAAAGGCCTTTAACGTTCCTCTCCAATGAGCGATCGCGAATCAATTTTGTGATTTATGCTTTTCAGCTCAACGCTTTTTTTCTGAAAAACAAGCTTCACAAATGCTAAAGCAATATTTCAAAACCGCTCAATTCTTCGCTTGCGATGTACCGTTTCCGAACAACCTTCTAAAGCTTTCTTTAAAACTCAATATTTCCTATGTTCCCTCGGCTTCCTTTTATTCCTTTCACTTTTGAATATCCCGAAGGTGCTAGATGTAAAACGTTTGCAATGCTGATATGGTCAAGCAATGGCATTTTTAACTTAACTGATACAGTTGCCCAATCTTATCTTTCGATGGTATAATTCATTTTTATATGGCCTAAAACACAAACACGCATATATACTTAAGCCACTGAAGGATACACAGATAAAAACAATTCTTGTTATAGTTTGCTCCCAACAATGTGTCGTACTCGTCGAAAGTGCGTAATATTTCAGCAAAATTATCAACTAACTTTTGTTAGCGCAACATAGGTGCGTGCTGCGAATGCGTATGTTTTGAATTTACTATGGTGTAAAAAATTTGAAACTCCCCACAAAAAGTCCCCTCCGCGACACAATAAGCCGTCACAAAATCGTTCACAGCAAAAACGAATTAGCTCCTAATGCTACAAGGGATACTTCGCGTCTCCATCGGTTTCTACATTAAGCTTTTTATGTTGGTTTTAATTAAGTTTGGCCGTTCGGGAATCAACTTGGAAGGTAAAATCAATCTGCGCAACGGACAGAAGAAGGCGAAAATAATGGTAATCAACAGTTACAATAATTGAAACAAGTGAACTCGTGTTTCATTGTTTCTTTTTACAAGTTTTTCAGGTGTCTACCCTACCAGATCATCCCACCCAACGAGGAAAACACGAACCAGAGACTGACCCGGAAGCAGAGCAGTAAAAGGATGATACAGTGATATAATAAAAAATGTTATTTATTACCGTTTGTAAGGAATACAGCACTCGTTGCATCCTTTTAATATCCGAAAAACTGTTTGCTGAAACGAACAGGTAAAATTAGAAACTGTTTTGCGACATGAAGTAATACTAAGTTACCTTTAATCCAACGTCATATTTGCAGGATTAGTAGTGTTTAGCTGTGACACTTCTAAACTAGCATCTGAGACGTTCATGTGGAACGACGAACCCATCGCATCCAGATCATCTTCATCTTCATACATTTTCTTCATTCGTTGTTTATAGCTGTGGCAAAAACAAAGTGATATGATATAATGTTTATATGCTTGATACAATTATGTAGCTTAAGCAAACCACTTACATCTGACTGTCGGGATTATTTTCCTGATTGCGGCACTTTTCTAGCTTTTTATCTAAGAACCGGAAAAGTTCCTTCGTTGGCAGTTTAGTATTGTTCACCAAAGATCGCACTCTTCGTACAGCTTCTATCAAAACTGGCAGTTTATCCTTGGCCGAACCAAACAACGATTCCGTGACGTAGCTGTCTAGGTTTTCCTGCTCCTTGCTTGCAGCATGAAGCACTGCCGCAAGGGCTATTTGCGCTGGGGCGTACATTAGCGGAACATCCGTCAGAAAGGTCTTATCGATGAAATCTTCAATCCATGGGCGTAGCCGATCCGGATTTTTCATATTGCAGCGAGTCTGAAAGTTTCGGAAAGGAAAGGAAGCAAAGTAAGCATTATTCATCTTTTAAAATGTTCCCAAGCCTCTGGGTAACCTACCTTAATGTCGATTAGAAATCCTTCGATCGGCCTCATCGGATTGTGTATTGTAAGATAATAGTTCAGTTCCTGCATCAACAACAGTTCATTGGAAAGAATAATATCCATCGCTTTGACACGATCGCCCTTGGTGTTGGCCACAAATTGTGCAATGGAAACGTTAAACTCCTCCACCTTACAAGCGAGATAAATGCACGTTGCTCTGGGGGAAGGATGAAAATGAATTAATTGAAAACCAACAACCCTTTTACAACTAGGGCCCTATACTCACAAAATTTCTTTTGGATGGTAATCCATGGCCGAGTTGTTCAAGTAGAAACGTTTGAAGTAGTGAAACGCAGTACCCACTACATACTTCGGCATTGGTGGTTCGAACTTCTTACAGAATTCTTTCATGTGCGATTCGTACTGCTTCAGCAGCTGCCGCTCCTCGTCCGCGGAAAGGAAATGCGCCAACTTTTGCTCTTCCTGAAAATGCGTTCAAGCCACGAGCTTCAAGCACACCGCTAGGGACCGGTGCGACATTCACATACTTACAGTCATGCCTGCGCCATGTTTAGCGATGAAACGAATGTTTTGAGCTAGGCGTAATTCGGCAAGCTCCTGTTCCGTTTTAAACGTCCAGTACTTTTTCTGGGAGCTAAGGGCATACATCTTTACACGGGCTAATATTTTTTAAGAACTAAACGACAACACACTTTTCTACTGTTTTTCTTTGTTTGTCGAGCTTGAATGTTTTGACGGCTTCTGTGACAGTTGGAATCAAAAGTGACAAAATAGACAATTTTGCTTGTTCTCTGCTCCTCGTTATTATGTACAAATGTACAAAAATTTGATATTTTAAATTTGACCCCTCTACTAGGACAAAGATATGGATGTTGCATTCAAAATAGTTCAAACACAAACCCACGAATGGAAACTGCCGGTGTTACTTGATTTCAGAAGTGCATTAGATGGTATAAACACTCCAATAAAACGTCAGACGTTGTAAACATTTAAGAAAGAATCTGCAAATAACTCCTTGTGCTCCACTGAAACAAGAATCTTTCGACATCAGCAGGCTCAACAATCGGGACATATGGCCTATAGTTTCCGAACTCAGTTTTAAATGTGATTCAGTGCAATGGAAATGTTAAGTGAAAACCCCACGAAAGCATTGGCGCAACCAAACCTTTGTCTCTCAGTATAGAAGAAAAAGAAGAAACAGTTTAGGACGACGACCGAAGGAATCATCAATGCCAGTCGTCGTCGGGCTTCTCCATCTGTGCTGGTTGTTTTCTCAAGAAAGGTGGGCGGTATTGCAGAATCCCACCTACGTTTGAAGGCTATGGAGAAGCATATTGTCTTGCTATGTATCCTAGGCTTCTCGGCGGATCCTTTTATTTGCATCGTGCGATAAAATGTAAACTGTGTTTCCATCAGTGTGCTCCCATGCTTTAGTCTGGTAGCAGCACACATGATTCAGACACCTTCAATGAAGTGAAGATATGCCGTTAATTCAATGTGAATTTCTTGCCTGATCGAGGTAGAAGTATCACACGTGTAAATGCCTTGTGTGACCCCGAGGAAGTTCGTTTCTAATCAAAGTGAAATAGCGACCCGTCATCTGTTCGTGCTTCACACTATTGGCCTTGTCGACAAGCTCGATCATGTCCGGAATGTACGGTCACAATCGCGAGGCAGTTCGCGTGAAAGTGAAGGTAACGTGCAGCGACCGTCAGTACATGGTCGTCATTATTTCAGGGGGACTTCCCAATTTACTTCACCCACTCGTTTTTTTCTTTTGCAGAAATGTGAGAAAAATATTCCATCAGAAACGAGAAAATTCAGCGTGGATCCGCAGATTACCAACCTCGAGGTGTTGTACTCACTGCTCGCCAAAGCATTTGATTTAAAAACGGACTTTGGCATCAGCTACAAGGTGATCGAAGCGAACGGTCAGGAGAGCTACCTCGTCGTGCTTTCCGATTGGGACTTGGAAGCTGCCTTCCTGCGGGCCCATAATCAATCAATTGCCAGCAAATGTGAACCGTGTTTAAATCTGCGCGTCGACATCAAACCATTCTCCGAGACGTCGGATTGGGATGGAACGGGCGCAGCTACGAACACCATTCCCCGCGAACTGGTGTCGCTGCAGCAGTCGATCGGGGCCGGACAAAAGTATGTGCAAAACAAACTGCCCGGTTTGATTATGAATCAGATGGAGAAAACATTCTCCATGGTTCAGCGAGCCTTCAATCTAGTCGAGGATCCACTGCTGACACAACCGATTCGACCACCGTTGGCAGATGCTGAATTTCGAAAGCTACAAGATTCGGTTGGTCAGATAGTGGCACCGGAGCAGTTGCGCAAGGTGATCTATCTCGGTGGAATAGATCCCAGTTTAAGGCGTGTCGTGTGGAAGCACATACTCAACGTCTATCCGGACGGGATGACCGGCAGGGAGAGAATGGAGTACATGAAAAGGAAATCAGGTTAGTAATTGCACTCTTGAAAAACTCCTATCGAGCATGCCAATAAGTTTGTGTTCGTTATTTCCAGCGGAGTATTATCGATTGCGTGATGTATGGCGCAGTACGATGCAGCGAGGAAATATCGTGGGAGAACTAGCGTACGTAACCAGCATGGTGCGCAAGGACGTGTTGCGCACGGATAGGCTACATCCCTTTTACGCCGGTAGTGATGACAACCAGAATATCGCCGCCCTCTTCAATGTACTTACTACGTACGCGCTAAATCATCCTGCTGTCAGCTACTGCCAGGGAATGTCGGACATCGCTTCGCCGCTGCTGGTCACGATGGGTGATGAAGCGCAAGCGTATATCTGTTTCTGCGCCGTAATGGAACGGCTTAGTTGCAACTTTATGCTGGACGGAATCGCCATGACGTTAAAATTTTCTCACCTATCCGAGGCGCTGCAGTACTACGATCCGGACTTTTTCGCCTATCTCAAACACCATCAGGCGGACGATCTGTTATTCTGCTACCGTTGGCTGCTGCTGGAGATGAAGCGTGAGTTTGCCTTCGATGACGCGCTGCGAATGCTGGAAGTGCTTTGGAGCTCATTGCCTCCCATGGCGCCAAAGGGAGAGCTAGCATTGTACGAGAAAGAATATGAACCGCCGCCATCGGATGACAATACCCATCCACCACCGAGCCAGAGCCCATCTGTAATGCTCCGCACACCGCGTGAAAATCCGTACACGAAAGTGTGTGCCCTTCGCCGTCAAAGCTCCGCCCTATCGTTGAGCTCGTCGTGCTGCACCTCGACGAATCCCCAAAGCTCGAGTCGCTATGGAAGCGGACCCGGTGTCGGACTCGGTGGACGCTTGGACGCAACGAGACGCCTAAATCTCAGTCTGGACGAAAACATTACGAGGGAAAACGTGTACTCCAACCGAGTTGGGCACGTGCAAAAGGTACACCAAAGTTTGGACGAGGCAAAGATTGCGTTAGTAAAGCAGCGGAAAATCGTACGCAGTGTTGGAGACGACGAAGACATACAGGAGGTAGAGCTCGTTCAGCAGCAGCAACCGCGAGAGGAAGAAGACAATGCGACGGACATAGAGGATAGTGTATTTCATTCGCCACAGCACCAAACGAACCGAAAAGCACCGTACCCGAGCAGTAGTAATCCCTTTTTTGGCGATTCTCTTGAAAGTATTTGTCCGCCAGAACCAGAAGAGGAGCTGGGGCGAGCACCGGAGTCACCGCTCGACTTCAGGCCAGAGTCGACAGAAGCTGAACCCACGAACAGCAGTAGTGCGGCCAGTAGTGTACGCAATTCACCCGTGATTGGGCGCAGTCGGAGCCTGTTCTCCACGTCGGCTGCCACAGGAAAACTGATCGCGCGGCAGTTGAGCAATCAAAAGAAACATTTCACTGGTGGCGGTAGTGGTGGTGGATCATCGTCGAGTGGTGCAGGAAATGGGTCCGGAATAGGACATTTTCACGATCTCAAAGAGAAAATTGCCGCCAGTCGAAAGGGGATATTTGGCTCACAAGATAAGACCTCGGGACCATCCACCGACGAGCGAGGAACGGTTCTATTGTCCGAATCGCACGGCGACAGGGTGAAGCCGAAGTTGGTGAAAAACTTTAACGAGTTCCTAAACTTTGCGGCCATAAACAAGAGCCGCATCAGTGATCGGTTGGCAACGAAAAAGTTGCTCGCAAATTCATCCACCACCAACGTGACAAACGCCAGTAAGGGCACCATAAATAACAGTGGATCGATTGAGTCGACTACCAGCAGCTATACGACGACCGGTGGAGGAGGCATGGGAGGTGGAGCATCAAGGGATGATTCGACGGAAACGATTGAATACAACGAACTGAAACCGAAGCCTGTGATCAAGCTGACCAAATCATCGTTCGATGATTCCGATTCGTCGGCCACAAGCGTTGGCGTGGTGCTGGATTCGATGGCTACCACGGCGGCGCTTTCACGATCGAGTGATAATAGTAGCTTCATCGTGGATGATAGTTCTGCCTCCGGCTCCCCGATACACGTGCGCAAGGGGGAAGAAAAGGACACGACGATGAAGGTTACATCACCACCAGTGGAGCCCAATGAAGAAGGCTTATCGTCCCAACGCCCGGAGGAATTGTTTATGGGAGGTTCTTACGCTGCGACGGGGGCCGCCGCGGATGGTAGTAGTCCCGACGACTCGCAGGAATACTTTCCCATGACCACATCAATGACAAGGGAGCTACGGTTAGAGCTGGAAAACCTTGATCGGCATGTTTTCGGTAATGATTTCCACAGCAAGCAACAGCGGGTTTTCACACTCAGCAGTTGTGTCGACATGGAAACGCCTCCCGAAAGTGGTGACTCCCTCGAGCGCGCCGTCGGTATCCAGGGGGTTTCTCCTTCCACTATCACCACCGTGGTGGAGATCGACCAAGACACAACGACAACCGTCACGTCGATTGCGTACAGCAAGTTGGACAATAATGGAAGCCTACCGCGATCATTCGATACCACGATGGAGATACAATCGATCGATGAAATCTGTGATCGTTCCGACGATCATCGTCCGGAGCAAGTGGAAGAAGAAGGGTTGGCTGCGGCGGCGGTAGTTGTACGGTATCGAGAGAAACCGGGCCGTCGCCGGCAAGGCACCGGTGGTTGTCCCAGTAGCATCATCAGCGACAACCGTGACAGTAAACGCATCAGCACGTCGAGCGCCAACGTCACGAGCAGCGACGTGTTCGTTTGGGAAAATCCGCTCCACCAGGAGTGTGTGGACGACAACGCTATAAGCCCGGTATCCGGCGGGATGGTGACCGGGGAGGTGACTCAGATTCACCAGCGTACGGCCACAACACCCGACGAGCATCCGGAGCTGGAGTACGATGGGGAAATTATCGAAGAGACAACATTGGGCAAGAAGTCTGTCACCCCAATACGGTTGGTGCGACGCAACGGGGATCGTTCGGTGCCGTGTTCGGCGCGCAATTCTATGATACTTCCGGACTCATCAGACTCCTCGTGTGACTCACCGCTGGCACGTTCACCCGCAGCCGTGAAGTTTAAATTTCATCCCAATAATCCCTTTTTTGATGCGGAATCAAGTGCGATCGACAATCGCCCCGTCGGAGTGTGCTCATTACCCCGTGCCGGTGTTACAGATGGTGAAGAACTCGTTGCTGGCGGAGCACTAGAGGAAGCTACCGAAGCTTCGGCAATCATCATGGGTGTTTCCGCCAACGATACCCTGCTCAATAAAACCTTCGAAGAAAAACCATCCCCATCAGCATCGTCGGTCGAACCGAATCCACTTGACGTAGGTGGTGCAGGTGCCTCCAGTATCGTCACTATCGCCAGCACTATGAAAATCGCCGGAGCCCTTCCACCGCCACAAGAATTCGGCGGAGGCAACCCATTCCTGATGTTCCTCTGCCTGACGATACTGCTGCAGCACCGAGACTACATCATGAAGACGGGTATGGACTACAACGAGATGGCTATGCACTTCGACAAGATGGTCCGCAAGCACAACGTAACCCGCGTGCTAAACCAGGCACGTCAAATGTACGCTGAATACCGCAGGCTCTACCAGCAGCAACTTTCTCAAGCGGGAACGGTGAGTAGAGCGTCGATGCCGGGTTCGGTTTCGATGATGGCCAGCAGTTTCCATGGCACACAAAGTATCGGACTCGGTGGCGGTAACATGGACAGCTTACTAAGGAAAGCTTCGGCACCGGAAGTGAGCTCGGCGCGAAGAAATACCGGAGGCGATTTGACACTGGTGACGTAGTATGGTTTAAGTTGACTGAAACAAAACTTTACCGCGAAGATCAATGCGGTGTAATGTGTTCCTTTTTTGTCAGGATTTTTACTTTGCTTTTGTTAAATTGTAATTATCACACATCCCACTAAATATTTAAGTTGAAGGGAGTGAGGTAAAGTTAAGCAAAATAGCTGTTGACTAGTGTCAACATTTTCTTCTCAATCCATGTAGAATGCAATTTAAATCGTGATATTTTTTATTAGATACACACGCAACGATGTGGTTCAACGGTGTTGGTTTTATTTATGGTCTATAGTTTGTTCGTTTTTAAAGGGTTTTGTGACATGATTTCTTTTTTATGTAATTTCGACAACTGCCCTATTTTTCATCAGTATAACGAGAAACACAATTTTTATAATCAGCAGGAAGAAAATTAAAGATATTTAACGTAAGAAATGCGACCAGCTAAAAAAAACACATACCCTATATATTCGCTATCACACTTTAATGCGGAATATTTTACACTTTCGAAAATGTTGCTCGATAGTGCGGATGGAGGCGGAAAAAAGCTAAAATACCAAAAAAGAAAAAAAGAAACAAGATTTAAACTAAAAGTAGAATGGCTAGTATGTGGTAGGCATCCAATTAAAAGGCATCTTTTACATTCGTTCGACTTTAACCTACACATATTTATGCAAATCACTGTGGAACACTCCTCGTAACGTGACCACGTCGCACGCAAATGAACTGCAGCTGCACCACAAGCTATTTACAATATTTATATAGTACAGCAAACACTCTGGCAGATATTACCAACAAATGAAGAAAGTACGCGCCTACTTAGCCTGTAGATAGAGAAGTAACCATCATCCGGATAGATGATAGCAATCCTCAAACGTGGACCTCTCGGAAAGAGGAAAGAACGATCAATACTGACAAGTAAATGTGGCCGATAACGGATGAACGGATGCGAAAACAGATTTTCCTTCCATCTTTAGTGTCGCGCTCCCCGAACCAAGAGATACGTAGTATTCCGCAGTGTAATCATCCTCCTCTTAGTGAAAGTATGTCTGTCTGTGAGAAAGAATAATTCATTCCATGTTGTTGATAGGGTAGTTGTTGGATAGGGTAGAGAATAATCAATTTCATGGCCTTTTTCGGTCCGGTATGGTAGGCCATGACTGAGGCAAGATAAACACCATGTTACAGTGAATGTAATCATTATCTTTGGAGGATCGATGAGTGCACCACACGCAGGTATAACGGAAATATTTAAACCAGATGCAAGTGCTTTTTGCATTGCTTAGAACTACCCTCTCACTACATCTTTCGAAAGCAATGACGCACTAATAATAAATGCTTGAATATAGGCAGAAAACATCAACGGGCTCATGAAGCTCATTCTTTTCGCACTAAGCTGATATAAATTCACCTGACCTATCCTTTGCTTTCCCGTTCATCGAAGCGCATACATGTGGAACAGCCCATTTAATCAAGCCCCTCTCATCCCAAGATTGCTGCTTAGGACAATATACCTGTTCACTTTCCGCAACTTAAATAAATTCTTTAATAAGTCTCAAACTACGAAAGACTATACATACGTTCCGTGGCAATGTTTGTTGATGTAAACTTACGGCGTGGCTATTCTACAAGGACCGACTTTTTAAAAGAGACTGATCGTCACAGAGATTAGAGCTACGATGAAATATTTTCAACCCGAAAGGAGCTAATAGTACGACAGGAAGAAATCGTTCTTTTATTCTTTATTTCAACCCAAAAATTTCCAAATAGTTGTTAATTTACGGTGGCTCGATCTTACCAAACCGTCAACCAAACGAGTATTGAAATATGTAATACTTTCAGCGGAACACAACACTATTACTATGTAAGCTTTAAATTTTTCTCTCCAAATAATCGGATCAAAAGGCAAAATACAAACAGTATTGCAAAACTCAACACCAATTTTCCATTTCGCAGACGTGGCGGTTTTTAAATAGTTTCTTCTTTGATTTTATTCATTAAGGCTTGAAGATATGGTGTCAATTGAATATGATTTCGGAAAATGCTGACTATGGATAGACAATTTGGAAAACATTTTCCGGTCGATTATGCGCATAAAGAATTGCAATAAACGTTCCCCCTAGAGGAGAGAAAGCCAGAGGTCATACATATATTGTCCCATAGACTTTTGCATAAGCTGCATCCGAAACACCGTGCAGCCTGTTTTCTTTCATTGCATTTATACTCAATCTTTATATGATTTAGCTTTTCATTTGCAACAGACAATATTTATTTTCTTCTATATTGACCGCTGGCTGAAATGTACGGACCCATTGTTGTTCCTTATTAGTGTATGCCCTTGTGTAATCCGGCGATGGATGGTGGTAATAATTTTGTCTTTATTAGTTTCTCTAACTTTAATACTTCTATGTATAGTCGAATCTAGAGCTCCATCCCCTGGGGCATTTTAACACTTTTACTGTTTTGTATGAAAAGAGCAGAGAGTAATTTAGTGTATCGTTGAGTTCACTACAGTTTCGCTCAAAATGTTTCTATGCTTTTTGTTCCATTCCAGCCAAGGCAAGGCGATGCCTGGCATGTTCTACTGATATTTACTTGCAAAATCACCAGACGGGTTGAATCTTTCTCCAACTAGTAACCCCAATGATAGCTCTGATAATCTGTCCTCTGCAAAGCTAAGAAACTCGATTCCATGTTGTATCCTAAACATTGTTTTAGTGACATGATTCCTTGTTCAATTACTTTGTTTAATCATAATACGAAGGGAATGGAAGGAGTTCTCTAAATTGTTCTTTTTTGTTTTATTTTCTATCAGCGATCTCGGATAAGTGGTTATTGTTATGGTACTCTTTATTAAATCTTTAACACCAAACCTATTTCAACCACGGATCATTTTTTTAAGGATGATAAGATTCATGCGGGGCACATAACGCCACATTGAACTTAATAAGAACTACTCATCTATTGCACCACGTGTTTTCGTAATATGTCTGGCTGATTACAGTATCCACTTTTTGTACTCCCTTTTTCGAGATTTCGTTTTTTCTTAGCATCACCCAGCAGAAAACACCTAATGCGCCATGAAAAGCCAATAAGAGATCCGACGAGCACCGCCAACTGTGTTATGCCAGACTACATGGCTAATAAAATATTTTTGAACTAAATCCGAATCCAAACTGACTGACTGTTGCTGTTCAAGTGTCTTATTTTTTCTAGTTTGATTTATCGACTACATTTGTTTTTTAATAAATCATAAGGAATTGTTTAAAAATTAGACACGTCAGCATCTGTCTCTTTCTTTGTTCGAGGTTATGGTAGGATATGGTTAGAATATAACAACATAAAATAAATTTCAACAAACCAAAATCAAACAAACGAAAGCATGATTATTTGGCCGGAAATGATAAATAACATTCTTTTCTCCTAAGTATATTTACCATAAAAATACTAAATGTTGCCTAACAGTGAAAAGCTTGTATACTTCTCATATCATCACTTGAAAAACGGGCTGCTTCCGGAAAACAGCAACTGTTTTGGAATATCCTGACGACTTGCTGCTTTTCTGTGGTTCATATAATCTGATCTAGTAACAAATTAGCTTACGGAACGTAAAAGGGAAACAAGGAAAATTCTTATTCGAATTGGCAGAAAAAAAATCAACAACGGAAATGGTATGAACGGCCAACATCGTTGGTTCGTCCATATGTTTTCACCGGTACTCTCTGTATCTCTCTCAATGCCGGCTTCCAAATACATTCACTTTCTATCCTTCGTTCAGATTGTTTTTCTTGCTTTGTTTGGAACAAATTTTGGCATGACAATTAACTTCCTTCCATTTCCCTTTGCCATCGCACCTGGAATAGTTGGCGAACACTTCATCGACCATTCCTTACTCAACGAACGCCCCCGAGGTACCAGAAGGTATATAAGGATTTAGCAGGAGCAGTTCTCCTTATTTGCTTGCGCATCGTTGCTGAGTGTCGTTCGGGGCGATTGGGCCGGCTTATGCTGTACGCCCGTTTCGGACGAGTTCAGATCCAGACGGCCATCCTTGATGCTTTGGTAGATCTTTCTGGCCGTTTCCAAAAATGCTTCCTCCACGTTCTGACCGCTGCAAAACGATAGATACCAAGAACTGGTTATGACTCACACGACTCTTAGACATAGAACGAGCAAGGTAACTTACGTCATTGCACTGGCTTCTGCGAAAAGAAGCCCGTGTTCGTCGGCGAAGCTCTTAGCCTCCTCGTACGTCACCTCACGGGTGCTCTCCAGGTCGGACTTGTTTCCGATCAGAAATATCACAGTACTAGGGTTCGTAAGATTGCGTGTATCCGTCAACCAGCTGGACAGATGATTGTAAGTTGACCTGAAGAAGAAATGGCAATGTCTTGAGATCCGGATCCGGTGTTCGGTAAGTTTTTCTTCGTGCCTACCGTCGGGTGATGTCGTACACCATAAGTGCACCAGCTGCCCCACGATAGTACGATCGTGTGACCGCCCGGAACCGTTCCTGTCCTGCCGTGTCCCATATTTGCAGTTTAATTTTCTGCTTATCCACCTCAATGATGCGCGTCCCAAATTCTACCCCGATCGTGTGCGGGCAGCTGGCCATAACTGTTGAAACAAATCGAATGAAAACGTTGATCATCAAGAGCGAAGGATTTATAGTATCATACTTACATTTCTTTTCGGTGAATTGATGCAACAGGCAACTTTTGCCAACTCCCATATCACCGATAATAATGTACTTGAAAATGTACGAATAGTTGTACGGTCCAGCCGACATGATGAAAACTATGTTCAGGAAAATTTACAAGAATGAAACATCACATTAACATTACCTTCTTGATCATGTATGCAAAATATTTTTCATGGTTTACTCTGTTCGTAGGTTTTGTCGAGCCCATCGCACAACCTTTGCGACATTTTTGTAAAAAAAGCCATTTTTTCGTCCCTCACTACGTTGCAGAAGTAACAGAAAACTGGTACCACTGCTTCGACCACATATTCTACTTCTACCGTTCTCAGATTCGAGCGCTTTCAACGTTTGTTGCAACTTTGCTCGTAACGAATTTGCATTTACTGATAAGGGGTTCATTGTATGTTGTACATATGATATTTAAAAAAATGACAACATCGTTCCGACGGTCGGGGCTACGTGTTTCTTTTCCCTTTGCTTCATTTTTCATGTTGAAGTGTAGTGTAACAGGTCCGTGCGTGGGAAAAGTGGCAAGTGTAGCTAATTTTTTTTTATCGCCAGCTTTTCACAGGTAATGATGGGAAACATAAAATCGAATCCATACTACGGAACAATCGAAAACAAATGGAATAAGTATAGAGTATCAATCGGGTTGCTTACAATTAAGGTACGAAGTCATCTAATACTGATAATAGATGTCGGCCTCTTGTAGTAGGATACCGCCTTGATAGAGGCCAGAGATTAAATTACAGCTTTCTACTCTTATTGAGAATAGTCAATCTTCTTCATTTCTCCACATACACCCGTCCTCAAAGCGAAACTTTCCACTTCAAGGCCAAAAGGAGAATAATGATTTATCGACTCGAGTAACACTTCCTGCTGTGAGACAACATGCCAATTGCCTCCCACCCCATTCCGTGCATGCTATCGCTGGAGCATTGTACCTCGACGATACTTACGTATAGGATTGCACTGGCGTTAGTCGAAAATCATGAAAGAGTTATCCTTCCGCTCGTGGTTTGTTTCTGTTTGATCCGTTTAAATATTTGCAGAAGAATCACTCTGCTCTAGATTGACGACTATTATTTACTTTCCCGAAGAAACTAGTCCAAGATGCGTAAAACCCGTGTCACGGCATGAAATCGGGGATCCGCGCTTTGCCTTCGAATATCCTGGACGCACCGTAAACGTTGCAAACAATCCTTGCAGCAACAAGCTAAAGGACAGTTTCGCTGTAACTCAAAATCGCAGTTTTTTGTTGTGGAACCATACGTTTACAAATCACTGCACAATCGATACAGACGTTCGTCTGGGTCATTCGTTTTTTCCACTTGTTCGTCGCAGACGATGAGTCAAAAACCTTTGACAGTTCGTCATTATTTTATCTATTTTTTACATTTGTTTGGAAACTGTTGTCAAATCAATGTCCATATTTTATTAATCTAACGATTCTCTAAAATTTAATTGAGCTAGAGGAAACCCCTTATTGTTGTAAGATAATGGTTGTTTTCAATGTAAAATAAAATAGAAAATTTTATTCTTTTCGGAAAGGTTTTTTCACCGGGACCTAGTGTGGAAGGTAAACTGTGGTATTTTTTCAAAATGTCGGTCGCAAACGTCGCTTTCTGTCAAACATTCAAAGTCGCTCGGTCCGCCGTTTCGCATCGCTATCTGGAACGATTGCTTGTGTTGTGTTCTTCATTTTAACAAAATTTGCGATGGAAACGACATCCAACTTCACTAAAGTATTCCTGCTACAAGAAGATCGTGAGAAGAGTTTCAAACACTGGCCGTACACCGATGATAAACCATGCAGTATTCGGAAGGTAAACAACTCAACCCGTACTACGCGCAAGTCCATTGATAGTGATAATAATCTACATTGAATTCGTCGTTAACTAACGTAATCACTCCAACTATGCGCTTTTTTCCAGATGGCAGAGGCAGGATTCTACTGGCATGGAACAGAACAGGAAATGGATACTGCCGCGTGCTTTGTGTGCGGTAAGGCGCTGGATGGCTGGGAAGAAACTGACGATCCCTGGAATGAACATCGAAAGCACGCACCACAATGCCCATTCGTCAAGTACGGCCGGCCGGAAGCTAGCCTGACGGTAGGATTTTTATTTATTCGTATATTAACCATTTATTGAACAATATAATCGAGACACTGTTGGTGTAATCTAACTTGCAGTGTGAAGAAATGGTAAACCTTATGATGTCAACATTGAAGATGCGGCTTCAAAATAACCACACTACCTTGAAGACCAACGCAAAGATATACATAGAGAAAAAACGCAAAGAAATGGAAAAGATGTTGCGAACACACTAGTTTGCACCGTTTCGTAAGAATTAACTATATTTAAGATTTACCATAAGTATGCAAACAAACGTGCGACTCTTGAAGGAAGTTTGGGTGTACCATGTATTGTTTGAAAGCATCGAACGAAAATAAATACTAATAGTAGATCATTGGAAATTTGTCAACCGACGAGATTAGATATTCTTTTACACAACAAATATCCATTGTCATCAATTAATACCATATTTACAGCTAGAGTAGTTTTCTCACAAGGCACGGACGACTTTATTATAAACAAAATTGAGGAAAGGTTGGAAATTCATCGACTTCAGTAACAGTTATCAGAAGCTTGTTCGTTAGTGGAGATTACGTAGTTTTGTAGCGAGGTGAAAAGGCCTTTCCTTACTATCAGAGTATTTCGGTACGATTATGCGCAACGGACGCCGGTGTATACCTAGTTTTCTATAAATATAAACTCAGAAGAGAGTAAGCTTTAAGTTAATAAAAAACGAAGACAGCAGGTTCACATTTTCCACTAGCTTAGTCAATGTGGTGCCCTCTTTAGTTACGGGACGAAGATCTCGCGCGCCCGTTCATTCGCGCAGGCGCAACCAGCTTTACTCCTTCGAAAGCAAAATCCACGGGCTATATTCAGTCGAGGTGTGCGTGAGGAGAAGCTGAGGATATTTTTAATCCACTCGCTGCTCGCTGGGAAGAAGAGAAGCTGGTGTTCCGGTGGAGAGGTGAGAGTCCATGAGTCGTCCCCGGTATGTTGCTGCAACCGAGTAGTTTTGTAGCCGGGGAAAATCGATGCGCAAGCCAATGAACGTGGTCTGAGAAGGTGGATGCTCGCAGCCGGCAATAATCTATAAATAATATACATTCGAGAAAACCAGCATATTCACACATTCAGCAGCTGCCTTTAGTATGTATAACAAATTGTCCTTCATCATGGGGGAAAAACGAGCGCCTTTTTTCTCGAGTCATTCCTGTGCCATTTCTTTGCAACACGATGAATATTTTCGCAATTTCTTGGCAGAAGGAACTTTTCGTCCGTTGAACCCTTTTGGCTGAACTGGCCCGAGCGCTCCATACTTCTTTACATTCCATAGCTTTCTCAATACACTATTGAATGCAAGGAAGCATGGAACTTTCAAAGGCCCTTTGTTGCGTAACACATTTTTCGTATATGTTTTTAGAGATCAAGACAAAACGTTTCTTATATGTTTTTCTACTGGCTTTAGAGCAAAATGGCTGAAATCAAATATAAGATTATTATGGCTGAAATTTCAGTTAAAAGAAACGTTTACATAACCCCAAATACCAATTTAGTCATTTTTGCTACGTTCTTCACGCTCTTCGTTTGTCTGGCTGTGGCGTGGTATCGTTAAGATCCTGCGGCCCGAAAGATCGTTCTTCTTCTCCAGCTTCGCAGACTCCGTTTTGCAACCATCAAATTTTCATACTTCACACCGTATGGTTATCACGTGTTTGTCATACCATATGGCTATAATTCCTCGCTTCTCTTAACCCGCCGTACGTTTTAACTGTTTCTGTTTTGCAGAAATTCTTCACTCAGAATACATGCAAGCAAAAAAAAATGATCATGCACGGTAAGACATGATTTCCACCAAACCATGTGGAGTAACTGGTGCATTTTACTGCAAAAAAACTGAGCTAACGAATGCAACGAAGGCAAAAGTGCTTGGAGACGCTAGGGAAAACATACGTCTAAGAACGGACTCACGTTTTTTTGGAACCGAAAGAAGAAATCATCTTGACCCATCCAGATCTACCTCACCACGTGTGATTGTCAGTTTGATTTCCACGGTATTACGCACTCTTCTGAACAAATAAGTATCACTTTGCTGATCAAGAGTAATGGTTTAAATTTTCACATATCCTATAGCTTACCCAAGTTTTGCCACTGCACTTACACATTGTAGGATTTTCTTAAAAGTGATGCCATTTTCACTGAGTGAACCTTGTTTTCCAAGTATTTAGATATATGTTTAGTGCTTAACTCACAACTCTGGGAAAACACACGCTTGATGAGACAACCATTACTGCGTTAGTTGAAGCTGTTCAGCGGCAGATCGTTTTTCCTCGATCCGTTTTTCCGGTGTTTTCTCGCTATAAAATGGCGTATCGTTGGGAACTGTATTAGACGTTCACTAGCCCGGTATCTACTGAGGAGACGACGTTGTCGGTACGATACTCGACCCGGGGACACGATGCGAACGGCTCGGGAACCAACCGAAGAATGCACTGGATGCACTGCCGACTGCTCCCAAGACGAGAAGGACGGTGGACCGGCCCGACGTCATCTCGGAGGGTGGCTTCCTCGCTTACTGCCAGTCTAAAAATGGCCACCACTAAGGAGAACCTCCTGCTTGCCTCGAACTGCCGAAGCGCTGATGTGAAATCCTGCCCATCCTACGCCTTCTCCCGCTTCCACTTACTTGATCGTGCCGGTCGGTTCACCACCACCAGCGCATACGAAAGTAAGAGAATGAAACGATCGAAGAAGGCGTCGCGGTTGGTTCGAATCTCCAACGTCGCCAAGCACACCAGCAGAGCGAACAGCCCTGCGCATTTCGAATTTGAGTTTAAAAAATTCCCTTTTTTCCCTCCTCGTGTGGGAGCTTGGTGTAATGAAACTACAAGCCACCAGCAAAGCCATCACACGTTCGAAGGAATCATGATGATGAAAAATACCGTCACCAGTGGCCGTTACTGAGTAAACGGATAATGAATCAACGGCTCGAGGATATCATCAGCATAAGGCGAAAAAAAGGAGCAAGAAAAGGACAACATTAGCGAGACATTCGACGGACGCACTGGATGGAAGGAAACGCGGGCACACACATGGGTTACAGCCAGCCAGACTTCTTGAAGAGGCAGCTTGCGGCGCAGGAGGTAATTTGCGCGCGCAGACGCACCACACACATGGGGACCGTATTCGGCAGGCATGTTCAAAACGTCGCTGGCATGTTGTTGCACATTAGATCCTAAGAAAAACCAACAGCCAACTGCGTTTCTTATGGCTTTTCGGAACGACGAACACAGAGATGTTTCAAACGAATTTTCCCGTGCGATGCCATTGGAAGGAGAACGTTCCAAACGTTCTTCATTCAAAGCGGATCGCTTTGGACCGAGGTTATTCTGCCTCGCCATGTTGGGTTCAATCCTTGAATTTCGCATGATCTTTATTGCTGCTTCTGGTATCGATCGACAGATCTTGTATGCGCGTTATGTAATCGTTCCACTATCGATCGATTTCTGAACTGTCTGTCCAACAACCATCCGTTATTTCTCATTTTCAGAGTTGAAAGAGAAAATGTATGATTGCGATTCCAACTGTTTTAATGAAAAAACGGAAACTAAATCGGTGAACGGAAACTCCATGGTCTACTAATTAAAAACTCAAATAACTTGACTTAAAATAACCATTTTTTCACCCTCGATTATTGCTTCGTAAATCAGGAATCGTGACATTAATGTTTTACTGTTATTTTTCAGTACAATTTTACTAGATGAATTTTAAATGTTTGTGCGAGTCCCATTTTTCATAAATATTAGTTGTAGTTAGAACCATAATATTTTCTTTGGTTGAGCGTTAACGAGGCACAAAAGGCTTGGAAAGAATTGGAAGCGTTGATGGTCAATGAACTGTAGGTGATTTTGAAAATGCTTAAAACTGAACATTTAATTATTAGCAATAAAACTGAAAATAACTAGAGGATGTTAAACATATTTTATCAAACTAACAAAAGAGTAAATTAACACATGAACTATGTACAGAAACTTTTTATACAGTACAATTGTTACAAACATACTTGATGTTATACAAGGGTGAAAATAAGTTAAGCGTACGATCGAAATTTTGCTTTAATATCCATGTTGGTTTCACAGAATAGATTTCCATATGTGCGATTATTGTACTTACTGAAGCAGCATGAGGATCGGTCCCAGGAACTCAACCGATCGTCCTTTTTCCCAACCATGCAAACGGACACGTTCCAGATGTTTGCCACAGGACGAAAGGCCAAGGCACTTTAAGGCATCATGGGCGCCGAAGAGACCTTGGGTTATTTTAATTTATGGCGGATGGTTATAGGCAAATTTGACGTAGCAATGAGTGTGAGGGTGTGTTTTAAAGCTTTTTCATGTTAAAGCGGAAATATAGTGAATTTTTTGCTGCTCAAAGTGTTCTCAAACAAGGACGCTTCCGGTTGAAAGTGATGAAATTTGAGTCCTTCAGGCGCGTATTTCAAACGTTAATATAATGATATCCGTAGGCGCAGATCCATCAAATGACATAATCTTTTATCAAATCATGGAAGTTTGCATATAGACCATCATCGTTCCATCAGCACTGCTGCATGATGGGACATTGGCAACTTCCTTATAATGGCAGATGTTTTCTATGTCTCATCTCCGGCCGAGAGTAAAGATCGGTTGCTCGTTCAGTTCGTTTTTTTTTATTATTATTATTTTGGTGTTGGTCACCGACCGCTGTCGCTTAACTGTGGAACTAATTTTAACCCGCGGCGCTATCGCCACACACTACTTCCCGCCCAACGCACGCTGCTGGTGATCTCGGTTCGCAAAGCGTGCTCGAAATACGCCAAGCACACCCGAGGCGAGCGGCGAGTCAAGCGGCGGTGGAATCACGTGGCAGGCTAACCAGCTATCCTGGCCAGCCAGCCAGCCTCCCCTGGAGCGCCAGAGGACGGCCCCACAGCTGAGGTTATGCGATCGTATGTGTGCTGGGGAGCGCACACTCTATTTTTAAACCTTTCCAACCGACATCGGTCGACACGGCTGGAATGTTGGAATCGATCATGTCGCTTGGACGATGCCCTGAGACCCTCCAGGAAGAGGCAGCCAAGTCCCGCATACCAAATCGGGAAACTAAATGGATAAGATACCCGCTGTAACACTTCAATCATCTTAGAGAACACCATGCTCTTACCATGAGACAAATAAGGCAGGAAAACATGCAGCATAGTTGCAAATTTCTTAGAATTATGTCGGCTTCATCTATCAAAATCCGGATGCATTTCGTTTACGCGAAAGCGAAATAATTAGGATGCAATTCGACATAAAGTAGAACAGCAGCCTTTACAGCTAATTTTCATACACAGGATGGACCAACATGGTGGCAGATACGCCCAAGCAGAAAAACAGGATATAGGAAAACAAAACCAATTAAAAAACAAAATGAGCCTGTTGACTCTGCCCTGAGGAATGTGTCCCCCGCAAGTAACGCGCATGTTCGCCAGGAGATTTGCGCATGGCAGTTTGGTTTAAATTTTCACCACACTACTACAACCACCACTTTTGAATAGGTCAACGAGACCCGAGACTTTTCCCTGCGCTTGACCACACGAAGGAGGCTGTGTAGGAGTTGGAAATCATATCTCAATATTCGTGTTTGTCGGCTGCAACATGGGAGTAGCAGGGAGGGAAAGGGAAAGAAACCCCGAAAAGGGATGCTGTTTCAGTTCAGAGGAGGTGAATGGAAAAGAGGCCGGAAGCGAAACGAAAGGACCAAGAACACTCTCTGTCCGCTGGCCAGCTTGCGGAACGCAAGCAGTGGGCCAACCGCTTGGACTGTTTATAAATACTTTTGCCTCTAAATGTGATGTGGACGGTATAGCGGTTTGAACACAATTTTTCATCTCAATGCAGTTTTCCACCAGTGTACGACTGCCATCTTTTAATTTTAGTTTTTTTTCTGAGCCCTAGAGTAAAATAATGCCAATCCAGAGTTCGTTTCTAAGATTGAATGCATGTTTCAATGCATTTTTAATTTTTAAGTATCCTGCATGCAATGATTAGTGCTCTTGAACATCTTTTTACTTCTACTTGTAAAATAAAAAAAATCAAAACTACACACCTGTTGATTCGTTGGCTGCATGAAAATTACCAACAATCAATTGGGTTAAATCCATTTTTACACAGCAGTTTGCATTATATTTACAAGAGTCATTTTTTAAACAACGCGTATGAAATAGTTTCAAAAAATGTTTCACTCTTATAGCCCGAGCCCCCAATCGACTCCAAATATGGTCAATGGAAAAAGTGCTTTGCACCCGGGAAAACATCGATCACGAAGGAAATTACTACTCACCCCACTCCATCTGACGAAACGGCTTTCTCCCGGGGGTGACTGGAAAACTGCACTTGCTCAACATGCATCAAAAAGCGATTACCCTCTTCCTCCCCTCCTTCAAACTTCACCTCGAGGGACTCTTCTAAGTCGGAGGCGCAGCCGAGATGCACGTGCTTCGGCTCGAGACACTTACGCGTTGCTGAAACGTTCTATAATCTATACAGACTCTCTATCTTACGACCGGTGTGTGTGGTATGGTTCGGGACCTCTGGATCCGTACCATTGGTTCTCCCTGGAAAACCAGGCAGCCCACGTACGGAAAAGGCAAACGGCATGCGCTGCGATGCGATCAGTTGGCCTTTGGTGCAGTCGTTTGAGTTTTCCCGAGCTATTTTAAGGTACGAGAAATGTGCAGCTCTCGTCCCGCTTTCTCCTGTACAACACACGACGAACACACGTTACACCTCCCGCAAGTGGACGAGATCATTCACATGCGTAGGATAATTCAATATTCTCGCATCGCATTTCATTTCCATGCTACACTCCCCTACCGAGAATTGAATGCATTCCCTTCGTTTGATGCGTTTTCTGTTCAGCGGCCATGGAGAAACATTTGATTGAAAATAAATCAATGGCAAAAGGCGATAATTGACGAGCATGTCACTTTGATGCAGTTTAGGGTAGAACAAATCTATTTCTCATACGAACGGATGTTCAAATCAGAATGGAAAAGGTATGATTTCCTCCCATATTGCACAAATCGAGAACATAGGCGAATACTAGTCTTTCGGTTTGCCCCTCTCGTGCATTTTTTGTAAATTGTAGAATCTAATAATAAATACAGAATAGTGAGCAATACCTTACGTTGTATGTTGCGAACCTTAATGTGCAAAAAATGTCTATAGAGCGTATAAGTAAAGTTTACTGATGGACAAGACAAGACAAATTTACTTATTGCTGTGAGTGAAGATCATTGTTAAACCTTTTTAAGCATGTTTTCTATAAGTGAAGATCACTTCACATATTTTCATTACGCCTAGAATAACTATTTTTGCTATCGTAGATTATTTCTTAAAATAAAAACAAATCAATTTATCTAGTATTTGGACATATTTTTGTGACAAAGCCCCTGCGTTGGAGTAGTTTCTGCTGCTTTGCATATCATATATATTTAAAAAAAGGAGATAATTTCCTAAATTGCCCATGTTGCTTAAATAGTGTTACGTACTGTATTCTAATGAATATTTGATGCCATTGGTTCATTCTTAGCTGTCAAGTTGTTCATTCGATGTCAAATAACCCGAAGTTACAAGAACCTTGGTAGTAAGGTAAATATTTTGCTCGATTACATCTTTTGCAAAGATAATTCAGTCGTCAGACAACGTGCTTAGTTTACTTTACGCTACGAATCTTTTTTATCTCAACTTACTTTCACATAACAGCATGACGTCCAAAGTGTTGCTGAACAAATTTTCTTGCTCCATAAGACACGTTTATGTGGTCAATTTAGGTAAGCACTTCTCGGGTACGGGATGCTGCGTACGCACCACCGACTGCATTGCGTATCTTGATGTAATCTTTACCTTTCTCCTCGTTGTAGTGCCATCGTTATCCTTCTCTACGAACAAACCCCCATCGGATAAGCCCAGTCCGCGAATGGAGGAGTTCCAGAAGAAATTGCGCGAAAAAACACCCATCGGCAAGCTGGACGAAATCGTCGGCAAGCATCCGTACCAGGAGAAGGAACCACTCCAGCCATGGCCAAACAATACGAATCCAAATACCGGTGAAGTCGGTGGTCCCCGTGGACCTGAACCAACTCGATACGGTGACTGGGAACGAAAGGGCCGTGTGTCGGACTTTTAAGAGTATCCGGGATCCCAAGGAACCAGAGTTAGTAACAAACGTAAATTATTTTCCGTACCTTCTTGCTACAGGTGTTAAAACAGATGTTTTAGCCTACTTACTACCTTCTACAGATGTTAGCGTAGTTTATATTGTTATTCGTTAGTTAAGATGCTAGTAGAATGGTTTAGTCTCTTTTTGCACAATAAAAGGGGCTATATTTGCGATTGATACAAAGTTACACGATTGAAATATGTGGGTTAAGTTACTGACTTTCACCGATTACACGTTTAACCATTTTATCGCTCAATTCCCACAGATTCTGCTGGAGCGTGTCATTTTTTGAGGCTACGGATGGGTCGCAGACGTAACAGTTGTTGAAGTACAGCGCGGTCAATCCCGTCAATTCATGAGCCGTTGCACAGTAGACGGTCGTACTGGCGGCTTGTTGCTGGAAAAGACAAAAATACCGAATTTCAACTGGAAGAAGAATTTCTCATATTCCGTTATTGCTTACCAGCGACTTGGTGAATGGACGCACCAGAGCAAACAGGAATCGATAGAACCACCAGTTTCGCGAAAGGGCAGAAGAAACCATATTACCCGGATGGAGCACAAACACGGAAGTGCCCCGTTGTTTCAGGCGCTAAAATAGAAATCAAGTCATTTTAGATACATTTTAATAATTATGTATGATGCATTTTAACGTATTCGCAGCATGAAAAATTACGAATTTTATTTTATTTTATAAACTTTGTTGACAAAATTTTTCAAAATTTGTCAAACTGACAGTTGTGCAATCGGAAAAATGGTCAAGGCAAGGGGCAGGAGGTTGGTACATCATGATTGACAGATCGTTCACAACCAAGATTTGTTCAAGAGAGCAGGTTGCAATTTTCGCTGATAAATAATACCAAACCAGAGTAACCACAGTTAAATTATAAGTGTAAAGCAATCGGAAATAAAATCAACCATGTCTACATAATATGATGGCGTATATGCACAACCTTTCACGAACCAACTATTTGTAACCAATTATTTTTGACAATCAGTTTTGAAACCGTTTTCTTGAATTTTTTTTTTTTTTTGGCACATTTATACTAAATGACACGACCTGAACTGCTGAACAAATGTCGCTAAAACACGTGAAAGTTAAAGTAACCTGTGAAGTTTAGTCGAACGGGGTCCTGGTGTGCGGAAAGTACGCACCGGACGAGAAGGTCTGAAAAGAAAAGCGACGTTTGCTTCAAATCTTGGCCATCGCTTGGCACCGTAAGTAAAGTGATAAGAGTTACGCGATCATAGCTGCTGTTAACAGACCCCTAGTGCACTCCAATAAAGTGCCATTTGTCGACGTGCTTCACTTCTCCCCCATGCAATCTCGCTTCCGAGTACAGAGTTTGCAAATCTGTCGTTCTGGTCGGGTCATCGGGGGGTAAAGTCCATCGGCAAAGAACCTCGTACAGTAGTGATTATATAGTTTTACACGTTTTTTCGACGTCAGCAAGCAACCAGCGAGAGACGGACCAGTGAAAATTGTAGAAAGAATCTGCTGGCCACGAGATTCCGAGTGTGTGTCTGTGAGCGTGTGCGTGCGTGTGAGGTGCGTGTGCAAGAAGAAGTAGTGAGGAGGGAGCAGCAGCTGTCATCCGCACGGATTTGCACGTGTGCGCAATTCGACGAGTGTGTGCACGTCGCGCTCGGTTTTGTCGGCGGAAAGGAGGACATAGTCGAAAAAAGAAAACAACGACTGAGTTTGCAGGTGATTTCCTTCGCCATTACATTGCAGAAGTTGCGGTTAGTAACAGGAGCGTAGTAGCAGTGCCACCTCCACAACCTTGTTCCAAAACAGTGCGTGCGCCATCACTTTTTCCAGCGCCACGAAAGAAAAGTGATCCACTCGCCAGGTGTGTGCCACACTCTACCTCTATATCTCAGGAAAGGAGAAATTTTCTTATCCCTGCGTGCGTACCCCACAAACCCCCCGGGCCAGTGTAACGTGCCGTGCCGTGCTGTGTTGTACATTTAAACACATTTTTTCGAGAGACGAGATCATCGTGCACCTCCCCACATCTACTGTGTACGTGTCATCGTCGTCTGCTAAAGGCCGGCACAATCGCATTAACCTGTTTCCTTTTGTTAGAGTGTGTGTGCGTTGCGCCCCAATCCTGTCGACGGAAGAAGGCTGCCCCAATACCCCCTGCTTCTCGCCCTGCCACCACGGACACGGACGAGAAAGGAGGAGATTGAAGATCAAATTAAAGTGCAATCTAGTGCAATAATCACTTTATCCACGTGCCACGTAGGATCAGGAATCGGGACGTCTGTCCGAGGAACTGTCATTCCGGAGGGAAGAAACTATTTACGTAGAATTCGGGAATCCGACTGCGTAGTGAACGATAACGTTGCGCTACAATAAAGGTAATATAAATCTACACTTTACTAGCTCTCGGCTCTTGACGGCACTTTTCCTAATCGAAATCTTCAACACCCATACATGTCCGCCGCGAGGCAGACACACCGCGTAGAAGATCGGCATCGCGAGTTTGACAAAATGTCTCAACCGCGACACACACACCGCGGCTCGCGCGGGGTTGTCTGGACGGGGGAGCTCTGGAGGCCGTCCGGTATCGGGTCATTACGACACGACGACGGTCGATGTCGGTCGTTGTATCGGTCCTTCTGTTGCACACACTGTTGTGGACAAGTCCGGTCTGCCCTTGTCATTTTATGCTGCACTGTCCAACGTGCCAAAACTTCGACGTTAGAGTCGACTGGCTTCCCCAAGAACGAAAACCATCTCGGCAACATCCCACGACTCGGAGGAGTTAGCGCTAACGTCATTCCGCAGGACTTCTTTGCACGTGGTTCTTCTTCCCAGCCCGTCCATCATCCCCGCATGGCGTGTATGCGGTGCACTGTTCTCGAGTCCCTCGGAACCGAGCCTTTTTTGGGGCAAAGAAATCGAAAATTGCATAAGCAAATGAAGGGGGAGGAAGGGAGGAAACCAAAGGTGAGTGGGGTGGGCTAGTGTCTAGGCACGAATCAATCCGCCAACCTGTGCCGCACGCAAGACGACGATAAAGGAGTTGGAAGGGAGCGGGTCTGAGGAGTTTTTCTTACTCGAGAGATTTTGCAGAGAGCAGAGCGTGACAACCATGAATGAAATGTGCCAACGTAGTGTTGCCTTGGAAATGCACCCGTAAAAGCTCTTTGTGAGAAGCTTACCCTTTTTCTCCTTCCCTTCCTTTGTCTTTCTATATGCCCTACAAATTGGTGACAAAATAATAGCGCCAGTAACAGGTTGCATTTGTCGTTTTCTATCGAATCCAACATTTAAAAAGCCCCCCAGCAACTCTTGGAAATCGGTCCAATAGCATTTCGCCACCAGTCACCATTTTCACGGCCATCGGCAGCCAAGTGAATGGCTATGGAATGCCAGCGTGAGCACAGAGATAATCCACTCTCTTCCAGCTAGTTTAATAACAAAGTTGCCTACCACGAGGACATACCTTCATTTTTCATGATTTCTATTCCCCCCCTTCACCCTTCCTGTCTATCACACATTCAGTTACCGAGTTTCCTCAACAGCTGTTTTTGTAATGGTTTTCTACTTGATAACCTACTACTGGTGTATTCGACCTTTACTAGGTCATATGCAATCGGGCATAGCTTGCTGTTTTTCTTACAAGTTGCAGTCAACATCACAGAGCGAGCAAGACCATAACCGGCTTAACCTGATTAAATGGCGCGGCTTTCTAGATATCAGGTGATGAAAGGATAAATATTGCAGACGAAAGTGAAAAACTGCATCACACAAAGAAGAACACGCTTGCTCTGATCTGACTTTCTTGGCAATTTCACAAAGAGAACATGCAGTATCGATGGCAAGGGGAATGGATGAATGGATTTTTCTCTTTCGGTCTGCACCACGCGATATTCTTAGCGAGTAGCAACTGAAATAAAACGCTCGCCATCCAAAGATGATGCCAGCTTTACATGCAACTTTCGTTTCAACCTTCTCCTCCTCCTTCGACAGAGATAGCGGTGAAAATGGATAGGCGGATCGTAGCAAAAGATAGCTCGCCACAGCTCGCGAACGATGCCGTTTTCTTCCCCTGTGTCCATCCCTTGGCCGTGCGCATCCTCTCAAGGTCGCCTCACGGACGGCCTGGCACTTGGTGCGTGCAACGGGATATTAATGTGTTTCCCCGTTTTCCAAGAGGCCCAAAGCTCTCTTTTCATCTGCACCTCGCGTTCGTGCACATGATTGCCATTCCATCGGCGGCAACAGTTATGAGTGTGAAGGTGGTTGTGATGATGGGACGCCTTGGTACACACGATGGAGAGAGGAGGCACAACCCACCCAAACCCGCTAGCGAGCGCTTTCCAACCGGCAGTTCCGGCTTTCCGGGGTGGATTAAAATGTAGCTGCATACCCCAAAATGGCATTTCGATTCGTGTTCGTGTGGAGGTGGAGGAGATTTTCACGTTTTCCAGAGCGCTTTCTCTCCGATCGGCTTTCTGTGCTGTTGTGGCACGCTACCCGAATGCCTAATGGTATCAGTTTGACTTTGGAAATTGCGTCTTTAGCAAAGCAAAGTGCATCATCTCTGGTGAGAAACTTGTTACATCAATTACATTCCATCACTAGCATGGCATCACGTTAATATCGGAGTGTGCGAGAAATGCGGTAATATAAAGATTTCCCCCAAAGTAACGATAACGGGGGGGATGGATCTATAAGATAAAAAATATTGTCAATAGCAGCAGTACGGTATTAAACGTGTTCGTAGTAAAAACCAAACTTTCCACGTGTATAAAATGATTCTCACAACAACAGAGAGTGCGAGAGAATGGTCAATGGAGTAGCGGCTTCAAGTTCCTGTTAATGAATGAAAGCTCCTTCTCCATCGGCTTTGTCAGTGGGATGAAGAAGGGTTGGTTTCACAAACCACCAAAAAGGCCAGAATTGCCTTCCTTCCCCATTAACCTCACAACACACGTTCTTTGCCACGTTCAATGCAATGTGTGACCATGTTATCCATGTTTCCCACGTGCCACATGTACTTAAAATGCAAAATGAAAAACCCAATCCTCTCCGTGTTCGGTGCTGTTCGTGTCCGAAAAAATCGACTTCAAAAGTTCATATAGCTTCGAAGTAAGATTTTCGCTCTTCTCATACGATCGAGTGTTAGCAATCTGAACAACAAAAAAATGGAATGTTTGCCGTGAAACGCAACGGTTCAAATGAAACCCAACGTGGTGGCCTTGTGGGGCACGTTTTTACGTTCACGAAAAAGCCCAACATTCGGATGGTGGGGCGAGATGCAAAAAGTACCCAGCCTGTTTGGGGCGCGGTAAGAAGTATAACCTAATTTTATAAAAATCTCCCTTCCATCACTTTTTAGAAGGAAAAAATCGTTGTCCAAAAACCCGACGATAGAGATTTTTCTTTTTATCAACACAAGCAAAGCTCTTATCGAATACGCTCTTAATGTAGCGGAGTTGAATTGCCCCAATGCAAACAAAGCCTGCGGAAAAGCGTGGAAAATATTATCCCTTCCCATGGCGATATGGTCGCAACTGGCGTCGCTGGGAAAAGCATGCCATTCTCTCGCATGTGCGCGATCTACGATTGTATGTGCGAAAATCGTAATTGGTATTGGTTGGGTGGTATGTGGGTGGTGCGTAGGTTGTTAAATGGTGCAACATATGGGTGTGAGGTTTAAAAGAAAAGTTATGCATTGGGCGAGGTTTTTCGAGGCAAAGTCATACCAAATTAACCCAGCAAGAAGTTACCATCACATCATGCCGCTTTACGATGCTGTACTGTAGAGAAAGTCATTCACTACTCGCACAAGGGAAGAAATGAAATGACTCATCTAGTCGTCCACCAATGGCGTTGATCGCGAGCCAGATGCAACTAATGCATTTCGATGATGACATCACTGACATGACTGTTCGCGCATAATGCGAAATATGTTTTCGGTAAACTTTTACCCACCATTGATTGAACTTTTTACGAATTCAAACTGATACCGCGGGGGATATCGTGAAAAGTTAAATAAGGAAATAGACGGTAAAGTTTGTTGCGAGACTACTAACACCAATGTGCACGGGTTACACACCACTGCACTCGACCGTATGTGATAAAAATAGAAAAGAAAAGAAACCAGCGTTTCCTTAGCCGAAACGCGAAATAGTACTACGGACACAAATCCGCGTGAAAAACCAGTAAATTTCATACAACCACCGACGTCTTCCTCAACAAGGGAGAATTATGTATGTACGAGTGTCGCGCGGGTACGAGACATATTTTCCGGGGATCTCAAAAGACAAAGATTGTGCATAGTTAGTTTCCCTAACTTTTTTTGATGGGGATTGCTCTGTCATCGTGTTGATAACACGTAGGGGTGATTAGCGTTAGGACGGAGACAGGAAATTGTCTATTGGTGTATCACCTTTTAGTTGCTCTCATCTCTCGGTTTGTCTTCTTAACTCAACGTCGATTCTGATAAAAGTATCATTTATCTCTTTGTAGGAAAAACAATTCCATTTCGGAAGCTGCGTAATTTAACGTGCATAAGAAGAAGACGAAAGATCAGAGGATCGTCAAGCCATACTTAAAAGTCTGCTGCCAACTCACGAGACTGTGCTGTGTACTGTTTGCTGTTGTGTTTCCCCAGAAAAAAAAGGATATTCCGTCCTCCAAATCAGCACTGCCTCCCAAAAACAAGGAAAGCTCATATACCACCTGTGAGCGAAATCCGACAAGTTGTGTTCGCTATTCAGGTGCCGCAAATCTGGAGCTAAGTGTGGTTAGTTGTTTAAAGTCAATAGCACGAGCTAGAAGAAGAACCAGCCGCACGGTAAGGAGCAATCATGGAGACCGATCGAGGCGATGTTGCCACGGTGGCGCCGGTTGCAAAACAGCACGAGGAGGATAATAACAATATCGACGTGGTAGCGGACACGGTTGCGAAGCTCAACATTAACGGTACGTCCACATCCATCCCGAACGCTGCCAACGAAAACGACGCCGAGGAGCTGGATGCGACGGAAAACAAGCTGAACAACAACGAGGCGCCGGCCGCGGAGGACTCGAAAACACTGGCAAGCAGTAACAATAATCTGGTTCCGGGCGTGGCGGGTCAGCATTTATCCATTGGAAAGCGCATACGGCGCACGTCGGAAAAGCTGAGCGAGGACGCGGTCGGTGGTGGTGGACCGAATGCTCGCAAAAAGTACTCGCTTGATTTGCTGCTATCGCTCAAGGATTCGGCCATCGGGCGGGAAAAACCGACAGCGATCCCGGACGTCTGCAAGTCGCTGTTAAAATCCAGTCCGGGAACGTTCGTTTCGTCTGCTCGGCATATGGGAGGTGGTGGAGGCGGTGGTGGTGGTGGTCAAGATAATTCGCTTTTGCCCACCTTCATGAAGAACATGGGATTCGGAGGTCCTCCGTCGTCGTCGGGCGAGGGCTCGGATGGTTCCAGGCCCCCGATGAGTCGCAATCCGTACCGTGGGCGTCTTTCGGCGCGGGAAGCATCGTCCCGCTCGAACGCGGGCGGTGGTGGACCATCCGGGGACGATGTCGACGGCAAGATGATCAAGGTGAACCTGAACATCTCGGAGGAGGTGAAACTGAAGGGTTCGTCGAACGCCTGGAAGCCGAGTTTCTTGCAGAAGAACGACACGCTGACCGAGGAGGAGAAGAAAACACAGGAACTTTCGCGCCAGTTCCGTAGCGTGCTGAACAAGCTCACGCCGGAGAACTTCTCGGTGCTGGTGGAACAGGTGAAGAAATTGGACATCAACACGGAGGAGCGGCTGGACAACTGCATCAAGATTCTGTTCGAGAAGGCAATCATGGAGTTGAACTTTTCCGACACATACGCACAGATGTGCAAGGAGCTTGGGTTGAACATCGAGGTGAAGCTCCCCGAGGAGAGCAAGGTGCTGAATTTTAAGCGCAAGCTGATCACGCAGTGTCAGCGTGAGTTTGAGAAGCATCACTCGGACTGCAAACGAACCAGCACGCTGCAAGAGGAAAATGAAAAGCTCACCGAGGCATCCAAGCAGACTGCCGAGGAAACGGAAGAAATGAAGCTCGAGCTTGAGGAGCAGAAAAACCGCATCCGGCGGCGTGCACTCGGTACGATCCGCTTCATCGGTGAGCTGTACAAGCACAAACAGCTCACAGCCAAGGTGATGTTGAGCTGTATGAACATCCTGCTGCAGGACGACATGCTCGACGAGGAGTCGCTAGAGTGTCTCTGCAAACTGCTTACGACTATTGGCGCACGCATCGAGGAGGAGGTTCCCGGCAGTTTGGAGAACTGCTTCACCAAGCTGGCATCGGTGGCGGCCCGCAAAACCCCCCTTCCCGACGGTCAGATGGTGTGCAATCGCATCCGCTTCATGATCATGGACCTGATCGATCTGCGCAAGGACAAGTGGCATTCGAAGCGCGCCCAGGCGACGCCGAAAACTCGGGAACAGATTCAGCGCGAAGTTGAAGCAGAGGAAAACAAGAACTGGGTGCTCAACTACAACCTAGGAGGACGAGGTGGTGGCGGTGGTGGTGGCGGCGGCGGTGGAAATCGACATGGCTATAACCAGAATGAGGGCGGCGGTGGTGGTGGTGGAGGCGGTGGCGGCCGTGGAGGAGGTGGTGGTGGCGGAGGAGGCGGTAGTGCCTCGAAGAACAAACGGTTCGTCGATGACGACGGTTTCGTGCAGCCCGTTTCTTCAGGCCGCAATCCCTGGACGATGCCATCGTTTGATCCGAAGAAGATAAACATCTCGGTGAGTGACATATGCCGTATGAGAACGAGTGCTATGATTCAGAAATGGGTTAAGTGAACCATTTGCTTTCTGTTTTCTTTCTAGGTCCCAAAACCAGGAGAAGAAACCCGCCTCGGTTCAGCCTCGATGTTCCAGGGTTGGGGCAAGACGAACGTCTTTGCTTCGCTCAACGCTGACGAGCAACAGGGAGCAGGATCATCTACGGCAGCACCCGCTCCAAGCTTCTTCGGCGCATCAGGTCCGATGGGCGAGGGTAACAGGGGTGGTGGTGGTGGCGGCGGCGGCGGTGGTGGTAAAGGACCAGGTTCGCACAAGAAAGGTGGTGGGAATAATTCCAAAAAACAACCCTACCATGGTCGCAATAGCAGCCACATCTGATAGTCCTGTTAAAGGCTGGGAACATTCAGGAAGCAGCGGGCGCTGGCGACTGATAGAGAGGAAAATCTTCTGGTCGATTGCTCGGGGGACGCATAGGGTTGGTCCACCCGGAGAAATATTTGTGTATGCTAAAGGCGCTGGCGCAACGAGGCAAAGAGAAAGATAATGTAACACGCATTCAGGTTAAGCTTCCGTTACGCTCTTGCGGCCATTAGCGGTGTTTTTTTTTCAGATATATTTTCCCCATTGTTTAATTTTCCAACATAGTCGATTTGATTCTCGGTAGAAAAAATAGTTTTGGACAAACAATAAGCATCCAGTTCAAAATTGAAGAGCATTTGATTGCCATTAAAGCGAATACAAAAAGCAGCTCTACAAAATATTAGCTTTTATGAAATTAACAAATTTGAAATACCATTGAGTAGAAAATTTCATAAATCCTATCCCATCTCTCACGTTTCCACTATCTATGTCTTTCTCTTGTCTTTTGTCACTCAGCTTTTTTTTGGATCCCATAAAAATGTGTACATCTTCAAAGGGAAATACAATTTCCGTTCAAATCTACAGAGATTCTTTTGAAGAATGAAATTGGTAAAGAAGGCATGGGGTTTCTTTCCTAAATTTAGTGTGTACAGCGCATTGATGTGTATGAATGTGTATGATGTGTGTATGATGTGTAAGTGTAAAACGACCGCTGGGAAGTAACAGTAAAGAAGAAAACAAAATAACAAGAACATTGGTTTCTTCAATCATTTTTTTTTTGCAAAAAGATAGGCAGGAGGAGCGAAAGTGATTATGTCAGCATGAATGAACTAGGAAATTATTTCGCAACCCTTATTGCAAGGCAAACATATACTCGGTAGACAAAACCAGAAAACACACGTTCATAAAAAGAAAAGTGAACGATTAGGTAGGAAGGCAACATATTTTAATTGTACTAGTGGCTATTTAAAAACATACAAACGGAACTAGCCAAAATGAGCAGTTGCTTCCTTAGTTAAACGCTATCCCCCCTATACAACATCCCAAAAACCGACGGGTTAATTGTGTGGAAGTCTTACGAATTGTAGATAGGAAACAAACTATACTTGAGCAAGCAGAAAACATAGCAACCGAATGTAACAGCAATAGGAGTTTTCTGCGGTCGATTGATAGGCAGAACAATATAGTAAAAGCTAAATAAATCAATGCACACTAGTGAAAGACTCATATGAATAAACCCCCTAACCCGTAAAAAGATGGCACTTGACCGAGGAACTAGCAATACACTGCTACATTTGATAGGATTGTATTGGCCCTTTGCAAGGTTGTAATCGTATATATGGTAGTGGAAAATATGGGCAATAGACATGCTCTTTTCAATTTACACAATTTTATAAAGTCATTAAACCAGCAACATAGAGAAACTGAGTGCACGAGACCATGGACATAATAGAATGTTACAAGTTGATCGACATAATATCCCCGCTGCTCGCAGATTGCATACAATGCACTTCCGGTACAGCGAGAAAGGGAAGATGGAAAAAAGCATAATTTAAGAAACATTACTAGAAGATAATTAGGATTTTAAAATTTGAACAAATCGATTACATTGTCGGTGCCGCTGGTGACCGAAAAAAAAACGTTGTTTTCAACACAGTCAACAACTGCGGCTCACAAATGAGTGGCCACATTCTTATCTACCGTCGCTGCCCTGGCAAGCTGCATTTGCCTAGAAACACTTAATCATCATCTCACGATCATCTTTCCCGATTCGATTGTTTTTAATAAACTGTTCAATTCGATTGGTTTCGCTACAACACTCAACGCACGAGCGTACGTTAAGCAAAGTTAAGAAAAATAATGATAAATGCAGATCGTTAGGACCGCATGTTGCGACAATGAATGAATGGTGTTTCTTCAGGGTATAATACGGGCAAAATTCCCTCTAGGTGAACGTCGACAATGAGCTACCACTAAATAGGGTTTATACTCTCTAGTACTATTGAATGATACGGCACTATGTAGAAAGGGTGGTGTCGTATTATGGTTATGGAACATATTATTAACCTCCCCCCCCAAAACAGCCTCCTCATCCTCTCCAATTTGGGTGTGAGACAGATGTGTACCGTATAGATATCACGCTCGTTAACATAACACTATTTTTTTTACTCGCTTTTCCTTCTTCTGTTCAATAAGACTATGTATAATTAGTATATTATGTGTAAATAAATGAAAGCCTCAGTTTGTACCAGCAAACTATAAGCATTCGGTCGGGGGAAAACTGATATCACAAACGGTAGTTTCGTAAGCGTAAAATCGTCACTTAGAGAAAGATAAGATAGTGAAGATAAAACAGTGCGCTTACCTTTGCCAACTCCATCGCAAACAGGACGTTGCACAGTTTCGAATTGTTGTATGCTATCATGCTCCAGAATCGATGCTGCGGTGGACAAAGGTCACTCTCGCTTAATCCACTGGCCGGCAGCGTACTCATCCGGTGCGATTCAGACGAAACGACCACGATACGCGTGGTAAGATCAAACAAATCCATCAACAGATTCGTCAGATAAAAGTGCGACAGATGGTTCACCTGGAATGTGCGCTCGTAACCGTCCTCGGTAAGGGAGTGGGGAAGGGCAAATACGCCTGCATTTAGTATCAACATATCGATGTGCCTGTTTATAGAGAAAGATAAGAAGGGGGGTGATGCCTCACATGTTTATCGCTTCCGTTTCGATCGATAATTACTTGCAAAGTTTTTTCACTTCCTCTGCACAACGTTTCGTGGAATGTAGGTTTGCCAGATCGAGTGGTACAAACTTGCACCGCAATCCAGCCGCTTCCTTTTCATCTACAATCTTCGCAATCGCAGCCCGGGTCCCTTGCTCGTCCCGACAGGCCATGATAATTTCGCAGCCGTGTAGAGCAAGCGAACGGGCTGTTTCGAAACCTATGCCGGTGTTGGCGCCCGTTATTAGCGCCACCTTGCCGCTTAAATCACGCCCATGCAGCACCTGTAGCGCATTGGTGCCACTATCGAACCGTTGGCGTAGTTCGGCGACCTGCGTTGGGTTTTCCTCGACGGCGAACGCTAGCCTAGGATCGGTGTAGGATTTGCGTTGCGTTTTCTCCTCAACAAAGATCACCTTCCGTGTGTTTTCCTCGATGGTACGTGTCCAGCCAATCGGTAGCTCGCCGGAAACCCGTTTCATTTTACCCGTCCGCGGGTGTGTCCATTGGGTACTCTTACTTTGATGGCTTAAAACAAAATACAATAAAATAAGACACTTTTCTGCTAAAGTAAAAATGAGCCGGACAACCATCGATTCTTACTTGACATAGTAGACAAAACCATCACTTGTGGCACGTTCTTCCCATGCCGGAGGAAGCTCGTCCTCCGAGTCGGATTCTGGCAACTGGACCGGCATTTTTTTATTCTCAAAACTTTACACTTGCACTTCCGGGCCGGAAAAATGCCGGGATAGAAACGCCACGACTGTTTCTTTTCTGCCTGAACAATCAACAAGAACAATCGAACGGATTTGTATCAGCTGACAGACACGTCAAGCGTTTGATTTGACAACTTCTTTTGTTGCCAGGTTGTTGATGCAGTGTTTACTAATAAATTTCACTTTTCTGTTGTGGTTTTATATAATTTCACTTTCAGCGCATGGAAGAAATAGAAATTGAGCCTCCGAACGTCTCCGTTCCCATTTCTGACCGATACCCTGAGGAAATAGAGAGAATTTCCTCGGCTGATTTAACATATGCAGCATTTTTTAGCCGTTACCTTCGACCAAACCATCCCGTGATAATCACATCAATCGCCAACAATTGGGAGTGCTACAACAAGTGGATCAACAGGACAGAAAATACACCTTCAACACTCGATGTAGCCTACTTGAAAGCAAGGCTCCCAAATGTTCCTGTGCCGGTCGCGGATTGCGAAAAGCAGTACTATAATTCTCACGAAAAAGTTGAGCTGCAGTTGCACGACTTCTTAAACAATTGGGCGTCCGTCGAAGATAAAGAAACTACACCAACAGGGCTGCGGACAAATCGAAGCCGATACTATCTCAAAGATTGGCACCTGCGAAGCAGTGTACCGGAATATTGCTTCTACCAAACGCCACCTTACTTTGCTTCCGATTGGCTTAACGAATATCTGGTGGAAAAGGGTATCGATGATTACCGATTCGTTTACATGGGCCCCAAGGGAACCTGGACCGGGTTTCACGCCGACGTGTTTGGATCCTACAGCTGGTCGGTGAACGTTTTCGGACAGAAACTCTGGTACCTTCTTCTGCCGGGTGAGGAACGAAAACTGCTGGACTCGCTGAACAATTTACCGTTTATGATCACAGAAAAATTGCTCCAAGAAGTAGATGTTAAATTCTACACTATCCGACAACAGCCGGGAGAAGCCATTTTTGTTCCTTCCGGGTGGTATCATCAGGTGCTGAATGTTGAGGACGCGATATCCGTTAATCACAACTGGTTCAACGGTTGTAACATTGGGTTGATCTGGAGTAACCTTTGCGATGCACTGCGAGATGTACGGCGTGAGATTGACGACTGTCGTGATATGGATAACTTTGAGGAACATTGCCAGTTAATGTTGAAAGCAAGCTTTGGAATGGACTTCCAAGATTTCCTGACCATTATCTTCTACATCTGTGATAAACGACTAGCAAGTATTCAACGTGGGACAAAAGATAGACAGTTTACTACGTACGAGCTAGGCAAGCGGCACGCGGAATTTGACTTGAAAGCCATCCAACGTCTTTTAACTGCTATAATGGAAGGAGATCATTTAGCTTTCTCTCCTAATCTATTCAGTAACGCTATGAACTGGCTGAACAAAGTGAAGTCAATTGAGATTTCTTTGCAATCATACGATACAGTATAAAAGAATACAATCTTATACCAAAAAACTCATGGAAATAAAGGATCTCAATGTGGATTTATCCCAACAATAAAAAACCGCAACCTTAATATTAGTTAACAAATCTCGTTTAGTTTGTCTCACAACTTTGGTTTGTTTGATAAAAGTAAAACACCATTATCATACAGTCGGAAAATTTCATCTCTTGCAATACCTATCTCTGCCAATATTTCCTCAGTCATTTCCAGCTCATGCTTCTCGCTGGCTAGAGCGCCGGAGATAGCAGGTGTGCGGCTTAATTTTGGCGCTGGCGTCGGAACCAACGCATCATCTTGAGCCTCTTCACGTTTTACGAAAACCTGACGTTCTCGATTATGTGTATATGAGTCAACTTCATCCAACTCCAGCACTGGAAAGACGCAGGCATCCTTCTCATCAAATATTTGCATCCATTCATCTCTAGTTTTGGATTTAAATTTGGTCTCAAACAGTTGTCTTCTTTGTTTATCGTCTTCGAACTGTGGCAAATCGGGATCCAGTCCGAGCCCCTCAAGCAGCTGTCGATAGAAACGATTCTCTATGGCACCAACGGATAGAAATTTGTTATCCTTTGTCTCGTACGTATCGTAAAAGTGAGCTCCACCATCTAGGACATTTTCCCCTCGTGGGTTGCCCCAAACCGGAAGGTTACGGGACCGAAACAACCAACTTCCTACGTATGCCGCTCCTTCAACCATTGCATGGTCGACAATCTGTCCCTTACCCGATCGATGCCTTTCCACCACGGCGGCTAGAATTCCGAAAGCGCACATTAGACCACCGCCGGCGAAATCCGCCACCAAGTTTATCGGTGGCGTTGGCTTCTGTGATTTCTGTCCGAGCATTGAAAGTACTCCAGAAATGGCCACATAGTTTATATCATGCCCAGCACGGGGGGCATGGGAACCCGTTTGACCGAACCCGGTTAGTCGAGCGTAGATTAGGCGTGGATTATCCTGCAGGAGGATCGATGGGCCGAGTCCAAATTTTTCCATCACACCCGGACGAAACGGCTCAATCAACACGTCCGATCGACGACACAACGAACGGACCATTTCGATAGCTTTATGTTTCTTCAAATTCAGCGCCAACGAACGTTTCCCACCTTGTAACACATCCAGAGCATTCCGTGGAGTCTGCAATCAAACAAACCCGATAACTGTTTATCTTTCCCATCACGTTGGACATTGTAGAAATTGACTATCTACCATATCAATCCGCGTTACTGTCGCTCCGAAATCGGCCAACAGCATTCCGCAGAGAGGACCTGGGGCCAGTCCGGCGAATTCAATCACATTTAATCCTTTTAATGCCATAACACACAGTTCGTTTTCCTCTTAGAACCATTAAAATTCAACGAATGAACTTTGGAGCATGTTTACGATTGTATGCCAAAGGTGTTTGAGTCTATCAGGTTAAACATAGAAAAAATTAGAGAAATGATTTAATAACAACATATGTTTTGTTAATCTCATTGAGATTTACTTTCGCAGCATCGGATCACATTATTCAACGTTGAATAATGTGGGAAAATATCAAAAAGTGATAGTTTAAATTGAAGAAAAAGATTCCTTATTCACCACTCTTTGAGTTGACCGTTTCGATTCACAGAACAAGGTTCTTAAGCTAAGTTGTGCGGACGGTTGTACCTTTGCTGTAATAACCTGCATTAATTAAAGCTACCATTGAAAGAGTGAGATAGCGAAGGAAAAATTCCAATCGTGCATGTCTGTCTCGCTCTGCGCGTCTCTGACGTTGAGTTTCATTCCGCTGTTGATCCAATTTTAGTTCCATTATTATTTACGTTTATTTCAGTTTGCTGTTTAGTTTAGTTCGTTTATTGGTGGACTTTTTGTTTAGTTCGATGTGCCCGTATTAGAAATTATGTTTGAGGACCGTTTCGGACGCGCTAACAACATGTAATTGGTGAAGTAAGCCGCCCAATGCAGAAGTTTTCACAATGAATGTTCATTAGCTGTTGGAACATCGTGTCTTCTTTCTGTCAAGCATCGGGGGGAGAGTAGTTAAAGTGCTGACCCTCATCGCTTGAAGGAGCTGTTGGCTCATAAAAGTGTTAATAACTCCTCGTAATGCGAAGAAAGCGCTGTGGAACGGGAAATTTGCGGATGCAGATACGTTTTCGTGCATAATTCTGCCTCGGATGCATCGCGCTCGTGTCCACATCATCCTCACCATTATCAGCTAGTTTGTGTGTTTTTATGTGGTGTATGCTACTACTATACAGTTCATATTGATACACTTGATGCTTACTTTTCGCAACAAGGGCGCGCAGATTACGAAGTGAAACAAACAACAAGAAAATAAGCCTCATCCCATCGAACCTGAGCACTGCGCGCACGAATAACACCAACAAGAGCAGCATCGAATTGCAACGGTTCAAAGCACCGCTGGCTACGATCATAATGTGTACGGTTACGGTGAAAGGGCACACATTTCTCTGAAAAAGTGATAAAATATCGTTGTAACACGAACGTTTTTCGTCTATTTTTAGGGCAACAGCGAAAACATGTGTGAAGTGAAGATGCACCGTGTCGCGATCATTGTATTGATGCAGTTCCAGTATGTGGGTTATCGATGCACGAAAGCAACAGGCCCATGCCAAACCCAGATGGTGGGAATTTACCAATGAAAGATGTATGATTCAACCATGTTGTGCTGCTTCTGCTGCTGCTGTAGGACCGAGTCTGCCGTGCTGAACACCATGCATTGGTGGTGACGGTGATGAATCGGATGCGCCAATGGATGAATCACGATCTCGGAGCCGCAAAACAACGAACATACTAATAAGCGAAGGCTTTCTTAGCGTTGCTTTCTTCATACTGTAGAAGACAAACGCGATAAGACACAAGGCAAAGGTGTGCACACAGAGATTATTCTGCAATACTTGTGCGGGAAATACAACGGCACTAGTATCAAAACGAAGAAAAAAAAAGAAGAAACTGCGGCTCAGATTACGCGCAGCCCAGTTTAAATTTCGTCGCCCCGTGCGAAACAGTTCGCTTCGGTGGTGATAAGGTGCGGTCGGCTGTGGTGAACAATAATGGGCGATGCGAAAGTGAAACAACAGCCCTTTTACGGCGCACAATCGCATCATCACCATCACCACCATCATCTGCACGATCCATCTGCTTCCGGAACGGTCTTAAAGAGTACGGGTGGTACAGCATCGACAGCTCCAACCATGACGACGATGGCGGTGTTGGATTCAAAGCACGCCAACAGTGCCCTCATGGGCGGTGGAAGCCCGCAGCAATCGACCGGCAAGGAGTCAACAATGGCGGCTACCAATGCGGCAGGAAAAGACAAAAGTCCCGCTAGCTTAAAATACGAGCAGCTTAAACTGCGCAAACAGGAACTAGAGAAGCGGCTGAATGAAAAGTATAGTCAACTACAGCAGATCAAGCGCGAGGAAGCGCAGCTCATTGGAATGTACCCGAGCGATTTCAGCTGCGGAATCGGACCAGCCGGTTCGGGCGAGAACGGTACAGGTGCAAATGGTGGAACGAATGGCAACGGGACGGCACCGACATTGCGAAGAAAGATTGGTACCAGCTTCAAGCTGCCGGAAAACCTGCTAAACAACAAAGAGGATGATATCAACAAGCTGTTGCTAGAAAAGCAGATACAGCAGCAAATTTCCGAAGCATCCCTACGGCTTGCGAACGATAGTAGCCAGCCGAAATCCGTCCGTCGCACACATAAACAAAACTATGAAATGGCCCAGCAAAAGTTGCTGGCAATAAATCAAAACTTAAGTGTGCTCAAAAAACGACAACAGCAAAAAGAACAACAGCAACAACAGCAGCAGCAGCAACAACAGCAGCAACAACAACTGCAACAACAATCGCCGGAACATAAACCAACGGCCAGGGATGACATTGATCTCCATAAAACGGCCCAGGTAAATCGGTTCCGATCGAACAGCAACAGCAGCAGTATGCTTATGCATTTATCCGAGCGACGAAACTCGGTGAAATCAAACACCTCCTCTAACGCATCTGGGAGTATCGCCGGCCATCATCATCTGTATCAGCATCAGCAGCATATGTTACAGGTACAGATCCCCGCTGGACACTACCATGTACAGCATCAGCAGCAGAACCCGCAGATATCCCCGTACTCGATACACAGTGGAATCATTCCGTCCGGTTCGCAAAGCATGACCCAGGCTGCATCGGCTGCCATGATTTCACAACTGAGCATGCTGCGACACCGCGCACGAACCGACAGTTTCCCCGGCATTGCCACAAACTATGACACCACATCAACGACTGGTTCGGCTGGTGGAGAGCAGAGTTTGAAAATGTCACCATTAAGCGGAAGCGGAAGCATCACCAGTGGAGGCAACATCAGTCATCAGCAGCTCCAGCATCATCACCATCACCATCAGATGGGGCCGGGCCCTGCGCGGATGAATCGATTGGTGCAGCAGCAGATCGGAGTGAATTACAGTCCTCCACCGCCTCCATCGGCCGGCGCAACGATGGGTAACATGCCAGGATACGTTCTCTCGCCGACCAACACACCCGGTAACGGAGCGCAAGCATTTGTTTACGACGCCAAAGTGATATCGAGACTCCAGGCCAATGCTGGTGGCATGGCAGGAAATACTAACATTCTTCATTCGCCTCAAGGAACAGCAACGGGCTCTTCGTCATCGTATCTGGTGAACGATCAAAACTATTGTCCCAACGTAATGGTATCGGCCACACCAACAGGTTCTGGTGCCGGCTTTGAGCACGGATCGCACGAAACGCTGACAGTGCCATCCAGTGGTGGCTTGGGAGGCTACTGGATGACGTTGGAGAGCGGTGAAAAGGTCTGGTGTTCCGTTGACAGCCGTCAGTTTTCCAGCCTCGACCGAAAGCAGCAAGGTGTGCATGGGGGAAGCATGAAGCTGTCCAGAACGAGCACGAAGCTGAGCGATCGGGTGAAGCCATCGGGCCAGTTTACCGTGGGGACGGCCGTAAAATCGTCTTCGTTGGGCAACTTTCAGGAAGCGATCGGAAAATCTTCCTCGTTAGATGACAACGAGATGATCTCCGTACAGCCAGATGCGATCTCCGTCACCTCCGGTTCGAGTGAGCACAAGAAGAGGGAGAAAGTGTGGCGTGAAACGTCACTCGATAGCCCGGTGGTAAAACATAAGACGCTTCCACCGGTTCCACCTTCACACGTGGGGCAAATGTCACCTTCGTCAACGGGAAGTGGACACTTTCCACAGTCTCCTCCGTACATGCAGCCGGCACTGTTAGGCACTCATTCCTCCACTGCTCCCTTGCACATCAATACGAACGTTCAGGGTTATGGTGGGCCTTGCTCACCGCTACTCTTATCCCCACAGCAGATGCGTTACTATCAGCAGCGACAGCAGCAACTCTTAGAGCAACAGCGGGCACGTATTAAACATCAGCAGCTCCAACAGCAGCACCATCAGCAACATATGCAGCAGCAACAACAGCGGCTAATGTTGGAAGAACAGCAGCAACATATGAACAGTTCATCTTTGAGACAAAGAGAAGTGACCTCAGGAGGCAGTCTGCAATCTGGCTTAACTACGGTAGCTGCGGAAGCTTACAATCCTTATCATTATCAGCAGCAGCAACAGCAGCAACAGTTGCAACCGGTTCCCCCTCCATATCATTCTCGTCATCAACACCCGCCTCCGCCTCCGTTACCACCACCGAATCAGCATCATTACCATCATTCCCACCAGCAACAGCTACAGAGTCGACTAGAAAATTCACCGCCAGCACCTCCGCAACACCTCGATCTCTTGCCGCAATCGTACGCCCAACAATCGTTTCCCGACCGAAGCATCCCGCCGCATCTTTCACCTTCCTCGTCGCATCATCGTATGGGACCGGCAGCTCAGGACGGCGGCGGTTACTATCCTCATCGGGGGCAACTGTCCTCACGGCACCCGGATCTGGTCATCTCGCCGACGCTCTCCCAGTCGTCCTCGCACACACTCACCTCGGCGACGGCCGTAGTGCAGGCACTTCCGGTCGTTGGAGGAGGGCTGGAGGAGAACGGTACGATCTCACCGACGCCCTCGATGGCCGCGGGTGTTGGCGGCGGACAAGTGCCGTCGGACATTCAGCTGGAATCGCCGAAAAATATGACCGTCGTGCAGCAGGGTAAAATTATGCCCTACAAGGAGGTAACGAAACCGTTCGAGATGTCCGACTTCTACAAATACTCCACCAAGTATCGACAAAAGCAACAGCAGCAACAGCAGCAGCAGCAACAACAGCAAGAACACCAAGAGGCAGGAGGCTACAGCCCGAAGGAAAATGATCTGGAAACGAACGGATCCAACTCCGGGAGCGCGGGTGGTGATGGCATACATAAAGGTATCTATCAGCCACCGAATCGGTCCATTTGCCAACCGATAGCTAACAACTACAACTAGGCAGACACACAGAGTCTTGAGATGTAGGAGGGGTAGAAAGAAAGGCATCCACAAACGTAAGTCAAAGATTTCAATGTTATATCGTGCGAAGTTTGTCTTTTTATTTTCATCTTCATCAATCGATCGATAGCGTTTGTTTGTTCCTTATTCCGCTCTCTGATCAATCGCTCGAAGATTGATCGTGTAGCTGAAGGGTGTGTTGCAAATGGGTAAGGGACAGGCGTTGATTAAGCTAGAAACTGTTGTACCTGTTGCGTGAAATCGTTTCCTCACTTGATGGAATTTTGTTTTATTGATAACGGAAGGCATAAGATAAGGAGTTTGTTTGTTTGATTGTAGTTAAAATCTATCGCTTTCGCCGCAATACCTGTCTGGCCATGTTTTTTTTTATCGCAAACGGTTCACACACATACAAATTTTTGATAAGTTTTATGCGATTCTTTCTCTTTCCCAGGCATGGGTTTGGGTTTACAATCAATGTTCTATCGTCTCCTCTAGCCTTGCGATAGATGCAAGCCAATGTAGGATGAATTAAAGAATAATAAATTTCGAAGAGAACTGTTCAAGAACGTATCGACCCTAGTGCTTCACAACGGATCAATTTATGGTAGCAGAAAAGAAATGGTTATTTTTTTCTTTTTACGTTTTTTCTGTGTACTACAAAAAACAATCCCAGCATGTTCATTGCACAACCCTTTCTTGATGTTCATATATTAGCCACAATGTGGCCAGGATAGGACACACAAAGCTACGTCCGAACAGAACTGATTACTCAGTTAACGCGCATCATCAGGCTAAAATATAAGAAAAATGGTGGATACAGTGTAGACTCTAGTACATACCAAATGGAGGGAACGAACAAAATGATAAATTGAAAAAACATCCAATCCAACAACTAACCCCAATAGGGGAAATAACAACAAAAAAATGTCTGGTTTGTCGTTAGCTTAATTTTGTTGAATACCATTCCTCACACAATGGCGTATCCTCGAACACAAGACTTATGAGTGAAGCATTTCTACCGTAACCATAGTTTATCAACTTTCATTGATGAATGAGAATCGTCGACGCTATTGAAAAGATATTGAACCAATATGATGGTTAGAATGATACTTATTTTATAAACATGTTTGGAATTGTCATTTAGTAAGCTTAATCAATAAAACAGCGCATAGCTTACGGTCTATGATAGTAAAAGGTTTACGGGCAAATAGGCTGATTTATTAAAGTAATTCTGAAAGCTTAGATTCTACATTTTACCGATTTATGTTTGTATTGTTTAAGTAGAGTACGAAAAATCATTAATTTGTCATATAAGCTGTAAAAAAGGAAACACATCATCTGCATCATATTTACCTTCCGACTGAAGATACTCGTGTACCACGTGTAGCATAGTGGCTACATTGCCCTTGTTAAAATGTTTAAAAAATTGAAAAAGGACTCTATTGTACCTTAGCCTTATAGTTTGTACCAATAAAAGTGCATGTTAAGTCTTAGACAATAAGTTGGGGTGATAAAACGTATAACCGGCAATCGACAAGTTGATACATATTTTTCGACATGTTAGTTATTGTATGTGAAAAATGCAGGATTGTTTGCAAATATACAAAAAATTTGTACAAAGCTTGTTTTTAGTGGAAAGAAAAAAAACGGAAACAACGTTCTGTAAGTGAAAATTATGAAGTTACGAGGTAAGGTAACATAAAGAATGATTTATTTCCCCCATTTGACTGGCTTGCCCTCTAAGGGTTGATTGTCTTTCTTCCAAAATTGCAAATCGGGTGTCCGTGGTGAACCGGGAATATGACCTTGCAAACGCCAGCAGTTCTTCGCGCGAGGGTCACTGAATCGGTAACCATATTATACACGACCGAGATTGTGTCGCTACACGGATGTGGGTGAGTTGGTGCACACGATGCAAATGTGTCCGTGATACCGGGGTGCGATGTGTAGCGTAAAAGAGAAAGAGGAACAGGTGCGGGGCGTCAGAGAAGCGGTTGTAAGGGAGATTTTGGAAAACAACAACATAGCGCATAGGAGGAACGGGTGGGAAAGAGGGAAAGGGCAAACAACAACTCATGCCAGCAGCTCGGATAATGTCATTCCTGTGTCATTCGCGTGTGTAGGAAGCTCATCTCTGCCTCTGATATGTGCTTTCCGTACCTGTTGTGAAAATATCGTGGCGCAGGTGAGCGTTCGCAGGACTCTGTGGTCCAGTGTGGAATGCTTTCATTGAAAAAGTATAGTTAAGCCACCTTCTGCAAAGGCTAGCGCTTGCAGGTTGTTGGTGTTTCGACAGCGCACAACGATGTCAAGTGCAACTTTCTAGGTTGGTACACGAAACGAGTGCGGAGAAAGCAAAAACCTTGGTGGACATGCAGTGGCAGATCGATCAATTGTTTTGCCGTGAATATCTACGCAAACGGTGTCGGAAGCAGCAGTACGACAAGCAACAGCTAATGAAGTGGCCTTAACTCCACGACGTCTACGCAATAGTACGACAAACAACTATGAATACAATCGTCTAAACCAGTAGTGTATAGTACCAACAACTTCGTGTGCAAAGTGTCGTTCATAGGGTGTTTTGTACTTTCCTGTTTTGTTTTTAAATTTTATACTTGTTTATTCTCTTGTCAGAACAGTATGACTTTGTACCGTGTTCAATTGATTATGTTTTAGTCATCTGCAAATCAACTTCTTTTGCATGCTGTACGCTCTAGCATGGAAAACAGAGTCACACTCGGTGTTGTAATCGATATTACTATTTAGTTAGGTTTGTGTCGATTCCGCTGCGCGGCTATCGATAGAATCTTTTCTTTTCCGGGGACAACCGTTTCGGGTTGCCGGATGCCAGTGTTTATTGAACTGCCTATAATTTGATTTTGTAAGTGCATAACTCCTACATCATTAACGCATGAGCCACTTTTGGCACCACAAGATTACCTTTTCTGTCGACTGTGTTTTTTTTCTGCTCGCTTCACTATAATGTTTTTGCCTTTTTGATTTGGGTGTTCGTGTCATGCATTTTCGATTCATCGCGAACGTTTGATAATAGCTTTAAACGGATTGTACTGGAATACAAATGTGCGTTCGCGATGCCCATTGTTACCATCTTCCATCTCGATAGTTTCCCTTTTTCATCATGTGCTCTCGCGTGTTTTCTCCATTCATCGAAGCGGAAAAGTGTATCCAAACTTTGTGGCCCAAATGACCTTCACGCGTTCCGCCAAGTCTCCGCATACAAAAAGCAGTGTGTCGTGTAAAACTCGACCAGCTTAGGGATTCAACCCCCCGATGCGCACATTTATGGAATGGGGCTGAAAAATACCATCCCCAAGGCGGCGCTTGTGAGTCACCTTATGTAAAAGGGTCCGCACATCGCACCGTGTGTAATGTCGTAAGTTGTCACCATGCATCGAGAGCTTGCCGATCCGCGCAAAGATGCGAGCGCATGATATCAAACCCGCGAACGGGTTTTGCTGACCACGCGAGCACATTTACACTCACAACATTGTTATCGCATTTGCGGGAAATCGACTATGATGTGGCAAGGGAAACGAGAGACACCCTTGTGTTTTTTTTATTCCAAAGGAGTTTTACTACTGCCTTATCAAGACAGTTCATCCGATCGGTCGAAACCGAACTGTGATTTTTTGACAAAAATGTTCACAATTCCAACAAGTTGTTTGCTGCATCGTTTTTGGTTAACTAAGTTCAATTTAACCGACTGGAAGTCTTTAATTTATATATATCGCAAAACGTTCAACATAGGATACCATGATCGCTATGGGAACGTGATGATAGCCATCTTTGGATAGCAATGAAAAGTTTTTACAAACATCACCACCTTGTATTGTAAGCTTGCTCAATAATCCAGAATCGCATCTCGTTTCCGCAAAATTCCAAAATCACTTCTCTAGCGCCCACCGGCGGCTGCAGATTGCGTCAGTTCGAAAGTCCACGTTTATTCCTATATTGTTTTACATTTTTAGGTAAAGTTTTTACGGTGCTACCAAATAGTCGAAGCTGTGATCGATGAATGAAGCGTCGGAGCGAGAAAATAGCGAGTTCCTTGGCAAGAAGGCGCCCTGGCACATACACCTTTATCCAATGCCAACCCATTGGCTCCTTTAAGCAGTGCGCCAAACGCAACAACGCCCTCCAAGGAGAGAACGCGGACAGCTGTGATACATTGCTTTAAGTTTCGGTTTGGATCAAAGCGATCGGCCCTTACAAAATGTCTACAAAAAATGTCTATGCCATCAGTATTGAGCGCTTTCAGGCGAAGGCGATTAAAGGATCCATCGGGTCTACGAGTGTGGGAGCGGGAGTAGGAGGAGGAGGCGGTATCGATAGTAGTTCCAGCAGCCTCTTGTCCGGCGTCGAAACAACCGCTGCCGGTTCCCCACTGTCAGACCTGCGAAACGATCATCAAATCGACATCGAACCCGGCATGACGCTACAGGTCGTGGAGGACGTGTCGAGCAAACTCGCGCTGATTAAGATCAAAGATTTTCATCGACACGATGGCGAACCGGCGGTGACCAGTACGAATGAGGATCGGATCTTTCAGTGTCAATCGATCCATCTACAGCGGATTCCGTCGGACATTTGGCCGTTCATGATAGCGATACTGGATCCGCAGGAACGGTGCGATTTTGCCAAACGCTCGAGACTGTTCGACTCGGTCAAGAACCTCAGCCAGGGTGATAATGTGAAAGTGAAATGGTTCTCCAACAATCGGAATATCACGTACGATTGTAGGGTACGCTACATTGGGCCCGTACCATTGCTCGGTCCAGGATACTACTTTGGCCTTCAGTTACTGGTAAACAGATTGATTCCGTCTTTTGCTACATTTTATTTATGCACACACTGTTACCACTCACCACTTACACGTGTCCTCTCCGTACTTTACGCAACACCACACCACACCACAAGAACATCCACAGCACAATCCACCATTCCAACATCCTCATTTGAGTAAAACTAATCTTGAAATAATCGGTTGTAGCTAAAGGGTAAACTATAAGGGCATGAAGCAGGGGAAAGCGTATGTACATCAAAATTGTCCATCTATCTCTGAATCGTATCACATCGGTTGGCACTAAATTGGGTTTGGTAGGTAGAAGTTATTTTTATCAAGTTTCGAGTGAACTATTTTCTTAGTTATATTAAACTCTGGTTTTTCATTCAATGAAATCATCTTTAATACCTTTTCTCTGGTGTGCACTAGCTTTAGCAATGTACAGAATAATAGCATAGTTCTCGTTTACAATTTGCATCCAATTGGCTTGAGATTGGCTTACGTTTGGTTCAAGAGTACAAAGGCAGGCAAAGGGGAGGAAACATGGCATTCAGATGAACGTTTGCTTAAATTATGTTTCTCATTGTTTCGACCTTTCTTTCCATGTGTCCATGAACAGAATCTAAACAATGGGGAGTCACCTCAGAAGGATGATATCGCGTTTGCTTTAAACTACATGGCCTGTGAACCCCGCGAGACACTGATCGTGGCAGCAAATTTTCTCGTATTCCCCGAGCAGGATTTTCTCCACCGCGGCAAGCAGCATCACTCGAGGCGCAATATACTTGGCAATTTTGTGAACAGTATCACACGGCGTGCTGGTGGGGATTCGAGCTCGAAAAGTGCGGCTCGCTCGGGAGGTAAATCGTCGGTAAATGGGGACTTTCAACCGTACACGCAACGATCGTACACACCAGATTTAACGACTAGCGGCACTGGAGGTGGTGCATCCAACCGAAAGTCAACCGACCTCGACGCCCTGTGCGATAGTTTCAGTTGTTTGCCGATGGATCCGACTGGCGCGAAAGCTATGCAACATAAGAAGATGGCAGCCTCGATTTCCAGTCCGAATCTGTCGAAACAGGACAGTAGCAGCAGCACCGGTAGTTCCGGCCGATACGTGCACAGCCATCCGGTGGAAAGTGTGATGATGCACAACCATGGCCAAAACCATTCACACCATCATCATCATCACCAGCATGCGGTGAACGATGAAGCGTACCGCAGTTCCGGCCGAAGTTCACAAAACAGCTCCAACAGCAGCACACTGAAGCATTCGAAGGCACGTACGTCGAAGTCCGGTCATCGCCCGACCGGGTCCAACACGTCCGTAAACAGTGGTGGTTTCCTTAGCCTCCCCGATCGCGATTTGGTGGTGATCGATCCGAGCGAGATCGATGAAGCAAACAAGAGTGCGGGTAATGTCATCTTGGTCAATCCTCCTCGATCGCCGGTTCTCAGTCCAACCGACAGCGGCGGTGTGGATCTGATGGATCTGCTCCACACCAGTAGCAGCTGGCCGGCGGAAGCCGGGGTCGTCGCGGATAGCCAAAACATAATGGACAAAAAAACGCAAACGCCATCATCGTTGTCCGCTGCATCGTATGGCAATGGGGGGCTGAATGTGGGCTACAACACTGGCAGCAGCAGTGCAAGCAGTAACAGCACGTCCAGTACCAGTCACTACAACCACAACGGTACGGCGACCGAACGAACTAACGGTCGTAGTAAATCCTTTAATCCGCTGGCACATTTTGGAAACTCGAAACCCGGCGAAGTCCCTCCGTTATCAACGACGAGGAAGGCGGCTCGCACGGCGGCAGTAGAAGCAAAACCAGCCACGGTGGACGTTGCAACAATGACGAGTAAGTAGTCCTGTAATTTTGTTCCCAATTTGCAGTTGCTAATTCAATTTAGGGTTTGTTTCTTCATATTTCCTATGCTACCCCTGGCATGCCAGGGATTGGCAAATTATGATTTTATGAGACACGGTTTTCACGGTTAGAGCTTGTGTATGGCCATTGGGAACTGGATGGGAAAATGTATCTAAAATGTTATCTATATAAACACATCTAGCGGTACACTTGAGAAATCTCTCCCTACTTTACACTTGAGAAATCTCTGCTACTTTTGCTCTATGTGCTAATCAAACCTTATCTAAGGTTGACCCCAAACACAAGATTGGAAAATATTATGGAGGATATTACTAACGGTTTGATTCAAATATTTAAACACGTTTTAGTTTTCGTAGATCGAGATAATGTCTGTTGTAAATGCTGTCCTGCGCAGTATATAGCTTACCACTCACAGGGCGAGCTCACTAAATCCGTGAAAACGCCGGTTCACGACGGAACAAAAAAAGAAAAAAGCTTTTTGGCCATACCACCGTAAACATAGTGCACTCAACGGTTTTTGGTCGTGCGCCGTTGTCGATGGACGATGTTTCTGCCTTAAAAATAGATCTCACCATCATCACCGCGTTGTTTCATGCTCCACCGCGTTGTACCACATTTAAATTCGGTCTGTGGATTAAGAAACGACGACGAGACGTTCGCAAGCATGTGGTTTGCAGTTCAGCATTTGGATTGCGTGTGGTTTGCAAAGAAAAGTGTGCTGTAGTCATCGGTGGTGCATTCGTTTTGCTCGGAACATTTAGAAATCATGCGGCAAACTGGAGGTTGATTGTGTCTCGACATGTGCACAGTGACTAAGCCATCCATGTAGCGTGTACTCGTCTCCACTTCACTGTTCCTAAGTGTTACCGTGCGTGTGTATACGTCTGTGGCCTAAACACATTTTGTGACCCGGAAGCGTTGCACTTGCAATGCGGAATGCGTTGAGCTAAAATTTGCTAACAGAAAAATGTTCTCTGAATTTCAAAAAGACGACATCAGTTCGGGTCAAATAATGCTGTTGCTTGAAGCAATGCGTTGAATAAGGAAATAAAGAAACTACTTCGTAGGCCCGTGACGGTCGTAACCAACATTAAAATAACTCATTCCCCACGAGCTGCTTCTTTAAAGGTTTAGGATTATGTACGTACAATGAAATTGTGTTTCTCAACGGGTCGAACAGTGCTGAGATCATTTAATCGATCCTTAGTTATTTGTCGAAGTCAAAAGTTGTCCTTTGTTCTGCCAAAAGACAAAGAGATTTAAAGAAGTGATCAGAAGATCGATCAGCGTACTTGGTCGCGTATCAAACAGCGTGTTACCGGCCGTGTACCTTTAGTAACTTGTATAAGAATATTCGTAATTCACCAAAAACAAGGACACAATCATGCTGCCGGAAGCCTATGATAAGGATTTGTTGGACGGGATCCCCACAACGGTGCTGGATTATTTTGAAGATTTTCGGGAAGATCTGGAACGACGATTCACGAGCGATGAGGAAGAAGGTTTGTTTCCCTACGATCCTGATGTTGGCCTTCTAGTCCCGAACTGCCCGTTTTTGGTGTGTTTTACTGTGTTTTGTTGAATTTTGAATATGCTAACGACTCAATTCGCGATGTTTTTTGCTTCTTAACCCCAAAGAAAGGAATGCACGCACTATCTAATTCGAAGTATTAAGAGCATAAGGTATAGACAGAATAACAAAGTCTACTTCGGTTGGAGAAGTTCTCCGAATTATATCGCATGTCATAATTACAAAAACAGCGTGCTAATACTGTCCAGTGTACATTCCGTAGCTAGCTCGTTGCGTTTGCGTTGCGAACTTGTGCAAAATGATTTTAACACGGATTTTCCAGTGGTTTACTAACGCCCGTGAAAGATTCCTACCAGCATTGTTTGGCTATTGGTCGTCGATGTATCGCACATCTCACCATTTCTTCCGTTATGTTTTATACGGCGTCCGTCCAGAAATCAACGCACCCGAAGGTTATGGCACATCCAACGGAGGTCATGGCGCGTCCTTTGGAGGACCTGCTGTCTCCCCATTGGGACGCGTGGGCGATAACGGATTCGATAATACTATACCTGGTGCCGGGTTGCTACCCCGAATCGGATCGATATCCCCGGAATCGGATGCTGGATGTGGTTCGTTGGCCCCATCGCCCATGCAGGAACTTCCGAACGATCCCTCACTCGGTCTGGGCTCGGTGGTGGAAGTGACACTCGATCCGTTGGATGCTACCGCCGGTTCGATGCATGCAAACGCAGGACCGGGAGAACCACTGTACCACGGTGTGATACGTTGGATTGGGCCCTTGCCAACCGGTGGCGGCGGTGGCAGCCACCGGAACGTAATGGTTGGTGTTGAGCTGGAAGAGGATCCAAATCATCCAACCATGGAACTCTCCAACGGAACCTTCGCTGGTAAAAGGTAAAAAAAAGGAGTTTTAGGGTTTGATATTTGGTCAAGCTGATTTTTTCTTTCATTCCATAAAGGCTTTTCAAGTGCCCGGCGAACCGTGCAATTTTTGTTCGTGAGGGCCAATGTAGTCACGATCGACGTTTCCAGGATATGCCGCCCATGTCTCCGAGCATTTCGCGAACGACGCAGGCTTCCTCCAGCGGCAGCAAGACCGATACCACCATGTTCGGAAAAGTGGAGTGTCCGGTTGTCAAGGGAAGGATACCACCGTTGAGTAAGTCATTGAAGAATTGAATAGCGCGCGATTACTTTGTTATTCATGTGCACACCTTTTTCATTGGTGCATTTATAGAAATTTTGAAGCTCGAAGATCTGAAACTAATCTGCGGCATGTTCAAGGGAATCCAGGGACATCACAACTCTTGCTACCTGGACGCAACGCTTTTTGCCATGTTCACTTTCACTAGTGTATTTGATTCGTTGCTGTTTCGCCCCAAGGAACCGGAGGTAAAAGATAAAAAAAACCCACGACAACATGATAAGTGGATAGTTAAAGTTACTTTTCAATTCCTAGGATAACCCCCAGTATGAGGAGGTTCAGCGTGTGCTGCTTGAAGAGATAGTAAATCCACTGCGCAAGAATCATTTCGTTCGCGCCGACCGAGTTCTGAAGCTGCGCGAGCTGCTTGATCAACTCAGTTCCGTGACTGGTTTGATGAGCGAGGAAAAGGATCCGGAAGAGTTCCTCAACAGTCTGCTTGCACAGATACTTCGTGCCGATCCATTTTTAAAGGTTTGTGGTTGACGATTTTTACTATGCTGTTCGTTGGACTGCTTCTAATAAGTAAATCCTTTTTGCAGTTGAGCTCCGGTTTGGACACTTTCTACTATCAACTGTTTGTGGAAAAAGATGAACGGCTGAACTTACCGTCGGTGCAACAGTTGTTTGAGCAAAGCTTTCTGGCGTCCAATATTAAGCTGAAGGAAGTCCCATCCTGCTTGATCATCCAGATGCCTCGGTTCGGCAAGAACTTCAAAATGTATCCACGCATCCTTCCGTCTCAGGTGCTCGACGTTACGGACATCATTGAAGATTGTACGTTTTGCTTTAATCTCTTCGTTGCCGACCCATTGCGTTGAGGAGTTAACCAGATTATGGGGTTTTCTTTTTCCATCCCCACAGCTCCCCGCCAATGCTGTGTGTGTGGTAAGGTGGCCGACTTTGAGTGTCGCGATTGTTTCGGCAAAATGCGCAACGAAGGTCTGGAGGAAACGGCTATTTGCAAGAACTGCATCGATAGCGTGCACCAGCACAACAAGCGGATCAATCACAAGCCAGTCCCTCTGACGGTGCCGCAGGACTTTATCCCGATGGCGGCGCATTGTGAGGTGCCCCGCCTCTACATGGAGCTGTTTGCTGTCGTGTGCATCGAGACATCGCACTACGTGGCGTTCGTGAAGGCTGCCTCCGGACAGGACGCTCCGTGGTGTTTCTTCGACTCGATGGCTGATAGAAATGGTAAGCAACATTCCCATTGAAACGACCGCTGGATGTTTGATTGGTTCAATTTTTTCGTTCGTCAGGCGAGCAAAATGGTCATAATATTCCAAAAATGGTTCCGGTACCGGATCTACCGCACTGGCTGACCGATGAAGGTTCGCGGGCACTGCACGAGGAAGCGGTCAACGATAAAATGTTACCTGAGCACGCCAAACGGCTGCTGTGCGATGCGTACATGTGCATGTACCAGAGCACCGACGTCATGATGTACCGATAATAAGTGGGTGGAGGAACGTTTTTGTTTCGACTCGTTTGCTTCCACCAGGTCCTTATAGTACAGGCGCGTAAAATAAAGCGATTAAACGAATCGATAGTGCTTCTTTCTTGTTTGCGTATATCTGAATTTCAAGAAAAAATAAGTAGACCTTGTTTCGGAAGGACAAAGGTTACATTGTGCAAAGCTTAGCTGGCTTTAGATGATCGACACTTAATTCATTCACTGATGGAATGTGTGAGAGCGCTGTAGGCCAATAGAAAAGTGAAAGCTGTAGGTCAGTAAAAAATAGGTACGTCCTTTGGGGAATGGTAGGGGAATTGGAATTGTTTCTCCACGGCGGAAGGATAAAGACAGCCTAAGCGTGATTGGTGACACACCGGAGCAAAGTACTAGGGGACACATTACGAAGACAATTGTTCGCAAATCGAGAGATTTTGGACAAACACAAAATACTAAAGAGAATATACTTATACAGATATATACATATATATATTATATATATTTATACATTATACAAAAGGCAAAAACAAGCATTAGAACAGAAGACAACATTGTTCGGCATAAGTTTTGGATTGTACTTCTAAAGTATAGATGAACAAAGTAGGCGAGTGTCGTGTGGAAAGCGATGATAGGATGAAGAAAATCCAATCTAAAGCACGCAAAAAAAACAAACCGGAAAGGACAGTGCACCCAAGCTGAGCAATGCCAACGAAATTTAAGGAGTAAGAAAGAATGGTTAAAACAAACTCTGTGAAACTTATTGCAATAATAGAAAAGTAAAGAACAAAGCACCAGATGCATATATTATGAATCGGAAGAACCAAAGCAAGCTGTTATTCGCAGGACACAGACACATTACTACTAGGCATGGCAAGCGTTTTAGAGTGAAACGTGTCTGTAATTTAACGTTATTTCGCTACGCTCTTCCCTATATGTTAGCCTTGAACGCAAGCTACCGCGAGTTTCCTATCGATCGCTCGGATGGGAACAGTTGAACTGTTTTGAGGAAACACTATAGGTATCATTGTTTTGTGCTTACCAATATTTCATTTGTAAATGGTATGATTATAAACCGTTAAGGACGGTTGGAAGACGAAAAAGAAAGTTGATGGGGGAAACCGAGGAATTTGAATCATTTCGGTAAAGGCGAAAACCAATACGGACAGTAGTTGTAGATTTCATGGAAGCTTCAAAGGTAGAACACCATCTTTCAGTTGCATATCTTAGGCGTAGAGTTGAAACTGACTCATGTGAAGATTAAAGTTGAGGATGTATACACCTTAAATGGTTCAGTAATAGTAGCTTATGAATGATCATTAAATTTATTCAATTTCGTTTGTGCTGCACCTTTACTTGGTCGTTATGACACGATCTCTGTTACCTGGTGTTCATCGCATTAAATGTGTGTAGCAAGCGTTTTCTGAACGTGTTGGAATACCGTTGGAAGCAAGCTTTAGATGTTTTGGAACATGTGCAAGAACAATGAAGAATTTTCACTTGTAGAATCTATATAGATTGCTATTTTTGTACGACGATTCTGAACGACGGGACAACCTATAAGACACACCCTTTAGTATCAAACAAACATAAGCAGTAGTCGAAGTTAGCGTTCGCTGGGCAGATATGGAACTTGTTGGACGTTGTTGAAGTTAAAGTTGACCTCACCGAGGTGTGTAGTAGGTTGCCCTAACGAGAGTGCTTCATCACGCGACATGTGCCACGGACACACTGCTGATGAAGACGAATCCTTTTTCCAGCCTTCATCTATAATTATCACAAAGCACTAGCATGAAAACACAAACACAAACTGAATGAACGATTTTCTTAAAAAAAAAAAAAACACACACAAACAATGGGTTTCTCAAGGTTTTCAAACGCCGCATATGACCGGAAGTGAGAAATCGTTGTGAAGAATGACTGCGTGTTTTGACGGCGGCGGGGAGGAAAGGCTCGTATTTCAATCCTTCATTCGTGATGTTCACCAATGGAACTCGTCTATTTAGAGCGATTGTTCTGGTAGTGAGAAATACAAAAAAGAAAGAGGTAAGGTGGAAAATTGCATACGCTTACTAATGAGCGAACGGGCATACGTTACCTAAAGTACTTAAGAGCAACAGTTTGTCGCAGTTAAAACGGAAGGCGAATAATGTAGTACAACGGAAAATTGCAATGGCTATTGTACACGATGGCAACACTAATTTGTAACTATACACTATTAAAACTACGGAATCATACTACCTTAACCACTTTCTTATTGCTACCCTCTGATACCTGAACACTACTTGACACGGGACGGGAGAACACACGTGCTTCGTGAATTCAAACGACGGATTCAAACAGAGACAATTTTCAAAGTACACAGCAACTATAAATGGACGAATTGGAGAAAAATAAGGAAACGTCTGGAGCATTCGAAAGGCATCGTTTACCGGTTGGTACTGACCAACTCCCTTCGTTCGCGTATCCTAGCGACCATCGTTACAATGAACCTAAGGCGTGTAGAAGTGAAAAATAGTACCACAACTTTTCCCGTAGATTGAAGAGACAGCCATTTGTTTGATGTTTCACGCATCGTCGGGAACATAAGTCACAACGTAGATCGCGATTAGAGAGGGGGGGAAACATTTAAGCGGCCAAAACACACAGAATCCTGCGCGGAACGGAAACCAAGAGGATGTTGCGGTTAAGCTGTGAAGAGTTCAATAAAACCGAATGAAAACTAAGTTCAAAGAGTTCCAGTTGTCGATTTCTTTCTTATGCTGCTTCTACTTGCTTATGATACCCCACAACTCGGTAGACTTTTTTGTGTTGTCTGTTTTATTACTTTTTTTTACATTTTCAAACATTTTTTTCCATACCCCTGTGTTCGGTTTTAAATCTTACGTTTTGTTATTTCACATTGCCTAGATTACACTGTTTTAAAATAGTGATAAAGTAATGCACTTTGCGCATTTCTTCTGCTTGTATTCCACCGCTTTTCTGCGGTGGCCAGCAACCCACTTTTGCGCAAGCGTGCAACAAGGACGAATGCCATTTTTCACTCTGCGAAACATCTTCGGCGGAAACTCCTTCGCGAATTGTGTAAAATACTTAAACGGGAGAGAAAGAGGGAGAGGTCATCGAAAGGGTAGAAAAAAGGTTATTGACCTCTGGGTGCGCGTATGTGTTGCTGTTGCCTAAGTTCTATTGGCTTCCTCCCCCTTAACTTGGGTGTTGTGTGTATATATATATATGAATATATTGATTTCTTTTAATATTTAATTTAACCATTCTTCATTCGGCTTCGCATAAGCCCTTGCCTACCATTTCCTCTTCACGTTTTATTTTTGTTTGTCATTCCAATGGTCTTAAAAAACACATTTCACCACATCCCCTTTTTCCCAATTCACGGTGTCAATATATTGGGCCTTTTGCTTGCGCTTCTGTGCTTTGTATGAAATTCAAATTTGCCCGACCCAAAAAATCACTCCCTGAAGGTTTTACGTAATCTTATCAGGAAGATTACCGGGGGGAAAAAAGGATTTGAGCAGGAGGAGACAGGCGAGCGACAAATTCACCTGTGCCTGTGTGAGATTAATTTCATTTTCAACATTCAACGGCGACTTCTTATCAGTTGTTTAGCATAATTCCGTGCAACCCCTTGGCTCCAGCCGTGTTGGAGTTGTTTGATGCTCGGTAGAGTTGTGTGTAATCATCTTCCCGATCCCACAGGCTGCTTTTACTGATAACCGCAAACCCATGTTTTGTCTGTTTATAAATAAAACCCGCATCGTGTGATGTTGAGCCATCCCTTCTTTTTCACTTTGGCTCGCGGGTACAACTCGATCGTACAACTAAACGAGATCATGTTTGACGTCCATCCATGAGAGCGGAAGGAAGCCAAATTACATGAGTTTGACAGAAATTACACCTGAATTTGCATCCTAATCTACCGTCGCGGAACCGTTGTCGTCGTTCGAGCCGGGGAATGATCATCATTCCATTTCTCGCTGTGTTCGCGGTGTGTAAGCTATGTCCCCCCCGGTGTAGTCTAAAGCTACTTATCACATTTCGTGTAATTTGTACTTCAGCATGTAATGAAGATCATGACGACAAGGTTCGGCGTGGCAGACAGTTTCCCGCACGGACATACCCGGATGCAAATACAAACGAACCTCGCCTGCTGCGATTGAACTAATTGAAGTCGCATTCGTTTTTTTGATGTCGCTTAGCCTTCGCTTGTTGTAGCAGTTGTAACAAAGGAAGAGACAGGCCAAAGCACAACAAGCAACCCTCATATCCACTCATGATAGTCGACCGGATGGATCTACTCTAATCCTTACGATGTTTGAAGAGCATATCCTCTACACGTGTCCATTATTTTCAGGAGCGACAACCACAATCTAATTCCACAGTAAGATGTAGAGAACTTGAGAAAATTTAACATATTCCGATGGCCCATGCGTCCATCACAACCAGGTTACGCTAATTTTACTAGACAGGATAGAAAGGGTAATTAAAAATTTACACGCCTAATATCACAAGATGGGTACAGTCAGTGAAATAGTTCTCACGTGCGGTCTCACACCACCGGACACAGGACCGTTGGTGGTGGACGGGAAAACGTATAGTAGCGCCAATGTCGCAAAGAACATCGATCGTGGTGTTACGATCGTTTTGCCACTCTAAAACGACATCAGACACAACATTAGACCCAACGTGGGATGAAGCCAAGTTAAACGATACCAACTTTCGCATAACGCTTTTGAACGTTTCTTGCACCTCAAACTTGTCAAATGATATTACCATGGCTGAATTGAACAATTCGCATTGCCGTAGTAATTTGAGATTACAAGTGTTGATTTGGTGTTCAAAAGGCGTTTGAAAGTTAACGTTAAGCGAAAATTGCTATCATTTAACTGGGGCTTAACAGTCTGTTCAACAAGAGAGTGATCGACCTAAACAGCAATCAGTATAATTCATATTGTGGGGTCTTAAATCCATTGTATTGTGTTTTGCTAATATTTATGCCCAAATAATGGGAACTTTTGATATTAACTTTATAATATAACTGACTTCGATAAACAGAGTAATAAGAAAAAAAAACATCAGTAAAAATTCAAATCAGCTATAAAAGCTGTCTAGTTGAAAAAAATTGGCAAGGTTGGATTGCAAGTAAATTGTACATTGGATGAGAAACTCAGAAACAATTATTGTCTGAGATCAGTTACACTCTTGTCGATTAAACTGTGCGTCCTCATTGCGTCCTTCGCGCGTCGATGCTTTACGTGTCGGTTCGTCTTGTTCCGATATTCCCTACCCGGATCGCTCCGGGAACCGCCCTATCCCTCTCAGTGTACCAATTAACTGTCCCTGCTTGCCGATGAGGCACTGTCTGTGCCGTACTTTGTATGATGGAAGCGTTCCTTCGTCTCGATCGATTCACTTCCGAACCCGGTGCGGTGGTTCTGCCACTTTCACTTGCATTCTAGTTATTTTTGCATCCTACGAACCAAAACCAACGGAAGGATTGACGACGGCCAGTGCTTCACTGGCAAGCGGGAAACAGCGGCAATTTCACCAACTGGGACCACAACATTCCGCATCGCATTTCACTTCTCTTTGCAGCGGCGCTGGTTGTTGGTCATTTGGAAGAGCTTTTTCTATCGTAACAGCGATCTATATCGTTCGTTAGTTATCTTGTTTTATCTCATTGGAGCATTGATTCTCCGCTTCTTCACCTTCCTGGCCGTTTGTCGCTAATTAAGACGGCTGCTACCCTACAACAACGAACAATGTTTCTCTGGGTCGCCACCCCAAAACCTATGCATATTGTGGGCATATTTCAGACTGGTTCCCGCCCTGATGGCCGAGATATCTCCTCCTTTTCTGCTGCCCTTTTCGCCCGCCCCGCTTTCTGCTTTGCCTTAATTCTAAAATACAGCTAAGCTCTTTCAATTGCTCCAGTTGGCTACACATTGCCAGCATCGCGCACTCACCGTTACGCGAGTTCTCACGCCGCAGCTCTCACCTGCCCTCACGTAACGGTGTCGTGTCTTGTTCTTGGTTGGTTTCTTATTGAACTGTGTACTGCTGTTTTCATGTTGCCGCTTTTCTGCTAATGCTGTTGCTGATGATGTTGCAAGCGCTTGCAGTCTTTTTTTAACCTTAATCAGCGTTACGATTTATATCGAAGAAAAATTGTTCATACCGCTAGTTTGCTTCAATGCATGGGGATTATTATCGTGTTTTCACTAGTTTATTAAATTATCGTTTGAATGTAATATGATGAAAGAAAAAAAACTAAAACAAGCACACACTTATTCAGAGAAGGAAATAAAATGAAAAAAATATGTCTGATTTCCAAATTCCGTAAAGATATCCATATTTGGCTCAGTATTAAGCATGAATTCGTCAAATTAGTTAAGTTTTCTTCAGAAAACAAAGAGAAAAGAAAAAACTGATAGTCTGGTAGGGCAATTCATTCTTGTCCTCATATGCTTCTTTGTATATGGGATCGAGAGTGTGTGCTTTCGAATTGTCTCGAAATAATTTTCTTGTTCTCATATGCTTCTTCGCATATGGGATCGGTAGTGTGTGCTTTCGAATTGTCTCAATAAACTTATGATACTAATGAAAAAAAGTTCGATATGTTGGAAAAACACACAAAAACAAAAAAAAGTCATTTCCAAACACCAACGACGAGATCCACAAACATTCAGGCTGTAATGCCAGTTTCCGCCACTGCATTGTCGTCGTCATTGGTTACAAAAAAAAAAGAAGTGACGTCGATGGTTTTAGTAGCATTCGTCATCCTCCATAGCGAAATCGCTTGAAAAGCCCGAATCTGCATACACCGAGCTGTGGGAGAAGAAGAAAGGAAATTGTGTTAAAGTTTACAAAATTTAAGTGGTGGAAGAAAAGTTATATTACAAATTGAGGAGGAAAGAAATGGATTGGACACTGGCAAAATATGTCGTTGACATGATGTTCGAAAACCAATGCCTATTCCGACATACATCCTTTTCTCATTTATAGGCCTACTACGTATGTAAAAAATTCAGTGGAACATGCCTATTTTCTTAGAAGAAAGATAGACGATTTTCACGGTTGAGAAAAGAAACACCTATCGCGAAGGTAAACGAAAGTTGTAGCGAGATGGGTTCGATGAGGTAAACTTTGCCGACATAAAGAAGATGGAAACATGACATACGGACCCAGTTTTAAAAGCTGAGGTTTCGACCAATACAACAAACCAGCTGCTGCTGGTTCTGGTTTCTTACATAAGTGGTCAGCTTACATTTGCTAGCGGTATTGACCCGCCGACCTGGGCGATCAAATAATGTGAGACAGTTCAGTCTATTCTATCACTTATCTTATCGCTCGATAAAAATAAGACTGATGAAATGCATACGATGTAAAGATAGATTCGAAAACAAGCATCAAAACATCGACGTTACTTGTAACTTACGCAGGCAGATTCGTTTGAAATGCAATTCGGTTTCTCCTTGAACAAAGCGCATACTTAGAGCTAGCGGAATTGGAGGTGTGTGACCCATCCAACAGTTGGCTGCTATGGTGCGCCATTCGATGAAAAATTTCGTGTGGTACTGGTGTTGCAAGTGAACGTACGAGCACAGAAGCGTTGGTGCGTGTTTATGAAATATTTATTGTGGAAGAGTGCAGAAACTATGCACATAAATAAACGAATAACACGAAGTGCACCAACATGCAAGGATAGTTTTCTATCTTCAAGTAAATACATCAATAAAAAGACTCTCGAGACCCCAAACCATATGTAGTAGATGGTTATTAAAAGAATACTATTTCTTGAAATATGTGTTTTACATAATATTTTTCTAGCTTCGTTAAGTAGTTGAACTGCGATTGTATAAACATTTCCAATCGACCAAATGGAAACCGTGCGCACGACCGGGAAAACATGCATACGCAAACAGGGAAAGAGAGATTTTCGAATTAGTTCACAAAAAATAAAAAAAAGAGAAAACTGTTAAACAGACAACATTTAAAACAATATGGGAGGTATGTTAGGTAAGGTCCAGGGCTGAAATCATTTACACTACACAGGGAACTTACTTCAAGGCGCGGCACGTAAAGAAAACGATGCGCTTCAGCTTCTTGTTGTAGAAAAAGTAGTTGAACGACCACAGGCAACCCGGCTCGCCGAATGGGTCCGAGTTGAGGTCCGGGTTGTAGCTGTAGATATCGCAGTCCTTCAGCGAGATTTCGTCCTCGATCGTCGTCCATAGGGCGTGACGAATTTTGCTGTACTGCTCGCCGGCCACCGGGGCCAGGTTGCCCTCAATCGAGTTCAGCACCCACTGCAGTGATGGTTCCTTGCTGAATTCATGACTCTGGTTGAATAAAAAAGATGTAAACCATTTATATAAAATGCATGCATTGTAATTTTGTATATGCCTAGAATTCCTTCGCCCTTTTCCTCCAAAACAATCAAAATGGCAAACATCCCCAATTCAAGCATAGCTTCGCCATACTCCAGAAACATAGAGATACAAGATGCTCTAAGATAAGGCCAAGAAAAATTGCAGTTATAACTGAATGAAAGGATGAATGAGGATTCGACAAAAAATATAGGAATCGCAAAACACCAATAGGATTTAACGTTTAGGAAAGATGATTTTGTTTATTTTGAATTTTCATTTCTGTAACCAAGAGTTTCAAAGCATCGATGCTGAAAATTGATCTTTTAAAGCACAAACTGTTTACTAGCCACCCTCCGATAGGCTTGATGAGAGAAATTTCGCAGTTGCTTCTAATTTAAGAATACGTATTGCGATACCAACCCCTCCTCTTTACTGCTTCGTTCACGTTCGTCAAGCAACCGATCCGTTTTCAAAATAGAAATAATAGATAAACTTTTCACGTTCACTCACTCAGCTCAGCTGTGAAAATCGGTTCAAGGGTTGCTACCATTTTGCACAAGGCCAAACAAATTTTCCACAACAAAATAAAAGGCCGCTCATTCGCCGGGGGAATGTACGTTTGACCGCAGGAGCAGAGATGACGTCATTTGAAGGCACAAACATCACGTCCTTCGAGTGACAAAAGGCAAAGGAAAGAACGCTTCTCGAAATAGGACCAAGAAACTGCGCATTTACATTTTCCGAGCTACGAATTTTCTGTTCCCCTTCCGTTTTAACGAACTCGTAGTTCTGTTGTTAGTTTTGTTTTGAAACCTAATTTGAAAAAAAGTACAGAAATAACAAACAACATCCATACCAACACAAACCTAAGTTGAAGAAAATAAATAAGATCCTGTAAGTGTTGAGTAAACCGAATGAAAAACAAAATTCGACAGGTTTGGTCACTAACCTTTGCCTCGCTAAAGTCATAGTCCGGCTCGAACGCTGCGTTGAGTGTTGCGATTAGGTAGAAGAGCGTCTTGCGCGAAATCGTATCGCACAGCGTGACGCCTTCGTCCCCGGACAGGCTGCTGCGGAGGATCTGCGGCGACATGTCCTGCAGCGTTTGCGGCGGCGAAAGGGCCTGCAGATCGGTCGGAGCCTGCTCCGAGGTGAACCGCTTGTACAGGGCCTTGTCGTTGCCGGCCATCTTGCAGGAGTACGACTCGATGCGGCCGTAAATGGTGCTGTCCCCGGTCTGGATGTGCAGCTTGTTGTTGACCGCCTCGAAGCGGATGCTTTCCAGTAGCTTCATTATGCTTAGAGTGGGATTTTCGTCTAAAGCTTCGAAAAAATCGGCTGCTTCCGTTGATTTTAGCGATGAATGAATGATGATTGGATGCTTCCTTATACGCGAATCCGGACAATCTCGTCTTGACCGCGTCGGTATTTGTTTGAACAATGTTTCCTTCGATAAAATATAGCGCAAGCTCTCGTTGTTTTGCTTGCTTGCTGATTTCTAGCGCGTGTCTTCCTTTTGTTTATGTTTGCTGCAAATCCGTGCTGCAGGTGATCTTAATTGTGCGCGCTGTTGTTATTCTTAGTCGACAACAAACTTGTTTGCCTCTCGCTTGTCTTCTCGTTGTTTTACCAAACCAATAGTTAACGATGCCTTATTTGTGGTGCTTACGAACTAGCTTAAAACCTGGCCAAAACAAGGCGAGTGGTGGAACGACGAAGCGACACCTCACTCACAGCACCTGCTTAGCAGTGGTGGTGGTGCAGTCTGAGGCAGCTCCCCGTGCTCGGTGAGTATTTGACCATCTTGGGCGATCTTATCAGTCCAGCGTTGATCTTGGCGGCGATTCTAAACATGGTGGTCGGGTGTACGCAGAGTCTCTTTTTCAAAATGTTCTTGCTTGTGACCTGCCGATGCTGGTGAAGGCGGCGGTAGCTGTTGCTATTGTAAATTCGGTTGCTGACGACGGCGACGATGATGGCGGGTGCGGCAGCTTGCGGGCACATTTAAGTACGAGTCGAATATGTTACTCCCTTGCCGGCTAGCAAGAAGTGTCCAGCGTCGCGCGATTGCACTCTACGCTTGCGGAGTCTCTGATAGTGGGTCACCAAATGTACCGAAAAAAAAATACAACACTCACGCAGTGGAATCCGCGAGATTTTTACCAGTGGCCGCGGTTTGACAACTGACTCACTCAACTCTGCAAGACTACAGCGCGGCTTTGCGCGACTTCGTAACGCAACGCACACTTGAATGGGGAAAGTTTTCACGAGCTCGCTTTATTCTTTTCCTTCGCTCCACTTTGCGGCAAGATTGATTGTGACCCGTACGTTTGGTCGTTCATTCGTTTGTACACAGAAAACTTCTTTTACTTCCGACGCGCTCATTCGCGATTGCTTTGTTTACCGTTAATTATCAATTCGTAGGAGCGCGCAAGTTGAAGGGTTCGTCGTGTACATACAACACACAGTCCACAGATGATACCGAATATGGAGTTTACGGAACGGAAGTAGTTGGGTTGACCTTCAACCGATCTTGTCCTTCAAATCAGGACAATTGGTTCCGCTGTTACAATCCACAGGATCTCGACTATAAACTTACACACATTGGCATTAAGCAGTACATCAGAAGGAATATTGTTTAGAGAAAGAACCGATGGAGGCTGCCAAGAGGTCAAATCAATGGTTCATCAATTCGACTCGCTTGTTGTCGGTGAAAATGCAGTGTTTCACGGACACGGCGAACTTACGCACTCTCTCCCTCTCTCTCTTCCGCTCGTTGCTCCTTATTTTTCACACTAGGGTCACACGCAATTAAACATGGACGCACTCCAAATCGACTACGGCATACACTACAGCGAAGGATGTACTGTCCTCACGTCGCTGTTTGGAATGGAAACGAACTTAAAATTCACCATTTACACACTATACCATCGAGTACAGTCGGATACAGATGTTCAAACACACCAAGCGCTAACCCCACTCGCTACATATAGATGTATAAAGAAAACTTATAGTGTTCCATCATTTTCACTGATTTTCGTTGAGTCGGCCGCGGACGACAACTTGCAAGCGGTGAGATGCGCGTTACGCCAAGATGGTCGATACCGTTCGGTTACTACGGTAAATTTGCTGCTCTTTCACCAGCGGTAGATCGTCGACGCTACGGAATTGGGGACTTTCACAGGCAAGATGCTTTGCAAATCGACGGCACAAGAACGATAACAGTTTTCACGAAAGATTTTAACTCGAAATCACGATATATAATAATGCGGATGCGGTCGAAAGACGATGTGAATAGCTTCGCTTCTATTTTTGTTTTGAGAAATCGAACGACGGAGAGAAACACACGGTCGACTGCGGTTCCGAGAAATTTGTAGCGTTTACAGTAGCTGGTTGTACTTCACTCGCCTGTATAATGGCCGTGAGAGGCAGTTTGAAGATAAATTTTCAAACTAGTTTCAACATATTTGTGGAATATGGTCATCTCACTCTTCCATTTGGCTATTGTTCTCGTTCACACTTTTCAATCCCACTTCAGATTCGCTTATGATCCACAGTTCAATTTCGTCTCATTTTCATATTCTAGCGAACAAACATATTCGTAACAATTATCGAATTGTCCAACATTGAATAAAATTGATCGGAAAATGGAACATCCATGCCAACCTCTTCCATTCGCTATAGATGGTTTAGATCCTAGACTATAAACGTGACAATACCTTATGATCGATGACATCATTATCGAATGTGCCTAATGGTTGAATGCAACAATAGCAGAACATTTGAAGCTTTTCCGGTTTTAATTTTTAAAAATGAATTTGAACACGTGAGTCATGTCTTGATAAAATTTCTAAATATGAAAAAAAAATTCACATCTTTCGTAGATGTTCGTTTAAAGACGACAATTTTTTCTTACGGTTGTACGAAATTTACAATATAAAAAATATTCATAGAAACTCTATAAACTTCTTTTGCTCTCTATAAATGACTTTTAAATCAATTTGCTATAACAGCAATATAGCTCAAAGAACAATTATCTTACCAAATATGCCTCTACTCATTCTAACGCTTTTACAACTACACAGTCTTGGCCTAACCGCGAGACTGTGCAATGCGGAACGAATAACCTGGAAAGAATAAAACAAAAGTACAGAACATGAAGCACAATTAAAAAAACATACAGGCGCACCCGAGATGCGAGACAAAAAAAAAGGAAAACGAACCGCAACGCTATTCCCGATCGTAATCGCGGGGATCGCGTTCGAACCTGCACACTTCCAAGTGGCGTACCGCATGGCGCCACGCGCATGTCTTTGTAACGTACCGCCCCGCGAACTCAACAAAGTAACCTTTGGGGCCATTCACGATCAGTATAGTTGCAGCATCCGACGGTCGAGCAACGAATCTCCGCGTTTTCGCGAACCTACACTCTGCGCACACTTCCCATCCGTGGCTTTTTAATCATCCGGCAATTCCGATGGTAGGTTTCTTTACGTTGCTTTGATATTTTTCGTTATTCCGTGCTGGGGTACCTACAAGTGAACTAAGTGCAGTTTCGTCTTATACCGTAATAAGGAGCCCCTAAGAAACGTACATGTTTACACTGACGGACTTTGAATTACGAAGCATTGTAGTAACAGTGAAAATTTAGCAAACAAAAGTGATATCGCGTAAAAATAGTGCGGTGTGCAACTGGTATGCTGTTCCCGACGAAATTCGTCACAGATTCGCCACTCGTGTTACCAACCGTTTGTGCTGCATATACACCAGCACTTTACTATCGCAGTTTGATTGGATTTGCTCGAAAATCTTGTGCCACTACGTTGCTGCTAAATTGAGATCATTTGACACCGTTCGACATCAGCGGAGCGCGGCGATACTAATAAAGACGTGCAATTGAGTACTTTCAATTGTGTACTTCTAGGCATGGAATGGGGATCCCTCGCTCTGCCTACCCACTTCATGTACGGCGCTCCCCAGACCAGGAGCAATTTGTCGGACACCAATAGTGTTACCGGTTATTTATTCGCTATCTGTGTTCTCGATCAAGATTCGCGAGAAGCCATTCACTCTAGTAGATCTGGATAGTAGAATATTTCATTCATGGCCTGCTGAACCGTTGCCAGTGGTCCAGTTTCTTCGACAAACCTTCGCTTGCCGGTGGCGAAAATATGCATCCACAACGTTTGAACGAGAGAAAACACATGGTGGAGATGTTCTCAGGAACATGCTGAAGTAAAATTTCACAGCAGGAGGCATCAAGTTCCAACGTTTCTCGCACATTTTCTTCTCATATTCTTCGTGCGCTGCAAAGAAAAGGGAAAAGTGGTTGTGTTTTATTTTTAAATCGTCCACTATCGATTGAGCGATCGGGCCACCACTATTTGCCACCGTTTGGTAGACAAGTTGGGGAGGGGGGAGAAATTGAAACCCTCTGACATTCGGCGTGAAAACACCATTTGGCAATAACGCTGACGCCATTTTCCCAACATGACGCACGCCACCGGGCGGGCCTTGAGACATTCCCAATTGGATGGCACTTTTTTTTATGACAGAACGATTAATTTGTTCGATTAATCATACGTTCAAGAAACAATCAATTAATGAGCCAATGACGCTATGGCAACGGATACGGATCACGTTCAGCAGATTTCCCAACGGCGACCGTTTTGTTAATGGCGACGCATGGTCTTTTACGTCCTGTGCAAGTTTTCTCAGATCGTCGGGAGCTTGCCGTCTTGTATACTTTTATTGGTATCGTAGTATGTGTCTTTCTCTTATTGCCGCATTAAAAGCTATTATAAACAAACGACGCTTTCTTTTCTATATTTTTGTATATACACAAGGTAAGGCTTCCTTTGTCCAAAAATCCTAGACGTTTACTTAAAACTTTTCCTGATTCCTCATACTGGTTGCGTACCGTTACACTAAAGTTTATGAGGACGTGTTGTATCTTTTGCGATACATTTTTTTATTCCACTTGTGTAAACATACGATTAAATGTTTTCTAAACACGTGGAGAGGGAAGTACTAGTGGTACTTTCCCCAAAAGCACAAACGTGCTGTTGCTCAGCCGACTGCTGACCGGCTAGTGAGAAGTGCTATTTTTATCCTGTGCCATCTCTTCTGACTAACCGGAATTCACAATTATTCACGATCGCTGCTGCCATCAACACACGCCCGATGAAGAGACTAACCAACCAAACCTCTAGCGTCAGACGATGATGGACGGTTGCGAAAATCTCGCGATCCATACGATATGGCTTACGAAATTAGTGCGTCCTGTCGGGAAAACAATAACTTACGGGACGTGATAGAATGTACCTATCGGAAGAATCGGAATATCGTCTAAGGATTAGAATAAAATATCGTTATTAGTGGGGACGAACTTTTGAATCTACCGTTTCGGTGACAGAGCCGGCGGCAGTGACTAGTGTGTAACACGAAACATCTCTTCAGTATTGCGAAAACCTCCTATGGCGATCGCTTGATCTCAGCCAACCATAGAAGTGCCAAGAGGGAAGACGATTCTGTCCCATCATTTAAAACACCCACGTTCAAGTATACGATCTCACGAAAATTCCATGTGCAATGGACGCACCGCTGTTTTCTACCGTTGGTAGTAGAAACGCAAGTTATGAAGCAATTATCTTTATTGTTATTAATGGTGGCCAATTTGCAACTACTGATGTGTACACAAACATTCTACCAACACTTTTGAATACTTTACTATCGCTAAAATTGGTGTTTGCGCATTCGGTACAAAATTGGATTGATATCGGAGTTTTGAAACTTTTTCTCAATAGTCAGTATAATATGTGCGATAAAATAACTTTAGCTTTAGTCACGCTTTTTAACAATTCGATCACCGCATGTAACTGATAAGTAAATTCACTGAAAACCTATAAACTCTACCCCGTACAGGCTAAACATTCTTACGGGGACTAATACTTTCATAGACGTTACGGAATTGAACCAAGTTGGTGCAATAATGTTTGATGGTTTATAAAACATTCGCAATGGAGTCGTGTGTTCGGGAGCATTTAAGATTGCCTTGTTCTGTACAAACAGAAAACATTTCAACAGTCCGCACCCGAGTGCTCGGGAAATGTCGAAAAACGATCGCCAAGACATCATTCAGCTTGAACACGATGTGCTTTCTCCACTTGCGCCTCCACAGGTTCTAGTCACGCACGCACGGATCGAAGCACACATACCGAATAAACACAACGACACAAACACACACCCTGTGTGTGTGTGTGTCTTCCCGGTAGCATCCAAAGCATATGCAAAACGACGAATGAATGCCACTCGGGGCCTGGGAAAGGGGTTGCGGTTGCGGGCCACAGGGGTTGACCGATGAATGTGTCCCACACCCATTCAGCACATCATACGGCAGATTTTCCGACCATAACCCACCGTTTGGGGTAGGAGTGGCTGCTGTTTGTCCCGGGTGTCTCGCGGCCACAAGAGTTGTAGCGGTCGTGTGGTATTTATAATTTTTCCTTGCTCGCACGAGGACGACGTCGACGGCGACCCTTGAGATTCAACCCGAGTCAAAGTTGGACGGGCAGGCAAATTTGTACCAGGGCGCCCAGTACCAGTCCGCCGTATCGACGGAACGGAACGGTCTACCTTTCTTCTGGGTGTAGAATCGTGGGTGAAAGTGCCTTCCTCTCTTGGGCCTAGGATATAATTATTGCTAGGGATTTTGATCACACTGGACGGATTGGTGCGAACGAACATTCGGTGACTAAGTGACGAAGTTTCCCCATCATCGAGTGGAAAGGATTAAGATTCGAGCAGAAGTTTATGGAGCGAATAAAACCTATCAAACGATATGAGTGTCTCAATGCTCGCCAACAGTCATCAAATGCACAGTAAAATTTAAACCTACGAACAAACTCTAAAAGCTGGTAAAAATAATTCCATTGACGACTAGTTCGTGACTTCTAACGTGTGAGAGTGATCGAGTGAACGAGTGATCTTCCAAGTGTGAAAATTCGAATTGCGTGCGTCAAACGCCGGGGTGCCGTTGATCTCGCACGGTAGCTTCCATTCCGCCCGTGACAAAGTGAACGACATCGTGAAGGATGACAAAGTGGTAATAGTCAAGCCGTGTGCTTCATCCGCTTTCCCTATCCGCCGGTCAGTCAGAACGAGAACAATAAAGGGAAGACGATTTTGTTTAATCATCGCCGGGTGTTAAATGCTTCCGTCTCGAAGGCAGTGTTGCCCAGTGTCTGCGACTGAACAGTGAACGAAATTTTCATGTGCATTATAATCGTTGTTTGACCTGCTTCCATCACCGCGTTTCCAAGCCTTTTGTTGGTAATTTCTTCTACGATTAACGTGCTTATTTTTTATCACATATCACGCTCCGCTCAAATGGTTGACGAAGCATGTGTACCAACAGCTGAACACAACAAGAAACTATTTTTTCACAATTACCCTGAACTACGGCACGGTCAAGATCGGGCGTCCTTATTTCAGTTGCTCAATATCAAACAGTAACTTTTTTATCTCCAACCCAACACGCTGCTTTTGCGCCGAAAAAACATTTTACGGGCAATGTTTGCAAAAACATTAAACAAGTACCCGAATAAAAACGCCGGTGAATGGTTTTCCTCAAAATTGTGCTTGTTTTGCTTACAAAATTATTTTGTTTCTTGCAACGGCTACTACGACGAGCTCTGCCTTGGCGGAACAACGGAGTATTAGCTTTTCTCGACTCTCTTGGGCTTATTCAATCCCAACGTGCGGGCGCCTTGTGAGTGAGATTATTTTTAAACGAGCAGTTAGTTTGCATACCATCGGTCGTTGCATGCGGGCCGGTTGTCGTCGTTTGCAAACCCATCACCGACGCTCTTACCGCTGGTTTGTGAGGGACGGTATTCGTCCAACCGATCGACTTTCCCGGGGCCGGAGTTCCGGATGATCATTTTGTGTAATTTATCTGCCTTGCGTTACAGAACCCATACCACCACCCCTTCGCACGCCTTGGGGTGGTGGTATGGGTTTGCAAGCACCGGATGCGTTGCGATGCAGATTTGCAGTTACCGACGCCGTGCATTTTCCAGTAGAGCGCCAGGCAGCAGCTGCCGGCCTGCAACGCGATGACATCAAATTATATTAATATTGAACGGAAACGGTGGCCCGTCACGCTCGTATTTGAGTAATTGGTTGATCTCGTCTGAGACCACGGGCGAGACATCTCCTATCCTATTTCGAGGCGAAACGCACCGCTTTGGCGAGGGGAGGTGGAGTTTACTAGACGACGGCATGAAGGAGGGGAAGCGTTGAAAGAGAAAGGATTGTGGTCGGGAGGAAAGTTGTTTACACTCGCCGGCTATTAACCTCTTTTGCATGCTGGAGGATATGCTTTATTTGCAATTCAAGACGATCGGTTGTAGGGTTATCTTCAGCAAAATTGGATGATGAAGATGTTGAAGACACAACACTGCCCGCTTGTGCTGGAGGACAGAAAGCAACGATTCTTGTGATACTTTCAACAAATTCATAAAACATTTGTCCGAAAGGCCTTCTATAAATACGCCATTTTTAGTGCCCCTTCCCAGACACAACTAGGCCGTATCGATTTTATACGTCAGCGATGAATCTGTCAACGAGATTGCTCCGAGCTCGAAACTCTCCGTTTTATCGGTGGTTCCACATCGTGAGTAACGATCGCGGGCGAATACATGTCCGTCTCCCTGTGTTTTATATATGCACTTTCCACTTGTTTTCCCTCGCTTGAGGCACCGAGGAAGGATGGAAATAATTTGCTTGTTGAGCCAGATTTTACACGTCGTTCAGAAGAGGACCCAACCATTGACTAGCAGTAGGAGATGAACCTATCTGACAAGAACTGAAATGGAAGATTGGACGATTGAAACAAGATCGTCGTATAGTGGACGTCATGGTGGGCGATTTTTCCAACACCCAGCAGCCACCGATCGTCGAATGGGGAACACAGACGACAGACAGCAAAAGTGCCTTGCGTGTCACTCGCAGTCCCAACTCCCGATGGAGTTACCGGCCGATAATTGGTCTTCCCTGTGAAGGGTGTTTGTAAGGTTGAAACGGCAGGCGGCGTCACATGGCCTATAGAGGCGATCTTGTTTTAATTGCCCTTGCGGGGCTCGTTAGTATTGGACATTAATGTGAAGTAACAAGGACCGGAAGTGTGGCCATGCAACAACTATGGGTTCACCGGCGATAAGCTGGATTAGCTTTCACGACCGCAAACCCGAGATTATTATTTATATCTTCCGCTATGCTTCTATCTTCACCTAGAGTTACTGAAATAATTCTGAGCAAAATTCTAGAAATAACAATTGAAGTATTTCAAAACAATTGAAGATACCCCCTCCCCTTTCCTTCTTTCTTAAGTGGATAGCCGATCCTCGCTGCACAGACCTAGATATACGGAGCCAGACACAGCTGCACTATGTCCTACCGCTTAATTGTGACGTGGTTCCATACGCTAGTCTAATTTTCGCTTCTTTAAACCGACCCCTTCTTCAAAATTTATACCGCACTTATGCCACATGCGGGGAGGTATGCGAACATCGCCGCATTGGGATTCCTCTGTTTACACGATGCTCTCTAGGGCCGCTAGGAACTATACACTTCCTTCATCACCCATTACTAGCTTTGTTTACACGAACAAAACGCTCCCCGTACGAATACTCCCTATGGCGGGGCCGTGGGGAAGGCATTTTTGCACGATCCGGCAAAGAAGATGCGAGATAATCGGTCAAACATTCGTCAAGTATAAAAAGCGTGGTTTCGGAGGTTCTTGGGTGCTGCGATGTGCAGTTGCGCAAGCGCGTGTGCCAAATGTGTGCAGGTCATATTTGTTTACCTTGCGCGGCGCAAACCACCAAGTTTTGGTTCCCCTACGGATAAATAAACGGGACTTACGAGTTGGTATGGCTTGCGTAAATTGGCGAAAAATTCCAACACATTGCTCGAGAGCTCAAGTGCTGCATGCAGCCATTATTAGTGTTCATTCAAGGGATACATGGAATTATGTTGAATGAAAAATGTAAAACATATCAGGCATAAGTTTAAAATAACTAATAAATACCCCCAACACCTACAGATTTGTGAAACAAAGAAACGAGAAACGAAAATGCTAACGAAACTGGAAACAAATATTTGAAATCAAAGTCACAGGACTACTTTGTTGGTTGGAACGAAAATAAACGAACCGAATATAACACGCGTGAAATGCAAAGATTCGTTGACATGGGAACGAAAATAGATTATAAATCCCTGTTCGGGCATTTGTTAATTTAACATAAAAAAATGTCGTCCGTTTGTGCGTTCATCCAAGCACTCATTCGTTGGTTTTCATTTGTAACCGTCTTAGTTTTTGCTTTTTGAATATCTGTATTTCGTATTCTCTTCAAGCAAATGCAAATGCAGCGAAACGCCTTGGCAAAACTGGAAGCAAATCGCATGTAGACCGGTGCTCGGTGCTCTTGTGTGTCAGTTTCCTTGTTTCTGCTTTCGTTCTTTATGCGCCCTGCTTCATCATTAACCAGCCCAGGACTTACTTATGATGCTTCGAGTCGTCGTCGGTTCCATCTGTTTGTTTTTCACTGCGGTTTTATTTGATCACCCCTCCATTCCGGTCGCTATCTCGTTCTCGGGTGTAGTGACGCGTTGTCCCCGGATTGCAGAACGTTGCCTCTCGCGCTGATCGGTGATGATTCAGGATATGAAATTGTGTACCAAAACTCACGACAAAACATTGCGGTGTGGGGAAAAGTAGATGCAAAAGAAGCAATTCCAACCAGATGGAATGATGGGAAGAGACTGCAATAACTTCTTCAGCTCATAAATCAATGCTTGCTGGGCTGTTTGGTTTTCCTCGCAAAGGTTTGGAATTTGGCTCTCATAAGTAACCTTTGGCATATCAGAAAATGGAACAATGAAGTGGATATGTCTCTTGGGGAATCCGACAGGGGTCAACAAAGGTTGAGTTATTAGTAAAAATATAACCCAACCCCGCGGAACCCTCGCTGTTTTTCTTTGAGAATGAACAGCCTAATCTGGATCACACGAGCAGAAGATTCAAATTGGATTTTATATTCTTCTCTTTCCCTCCCTGCCTCTCTCTATTTACGCTCCTTTGTAGAATCCTTCGGCGCAACGCCTGCAGCTCCAGTAGCCACGCTGCAACGCGAGAACGTCGTCGGAGACCCGCGTTGATTGAAGGGCTCAACACCCAAATTGACGTAATCGGCCACAACATCTCGGACCACAACAATCTCGATCACAATCGACCGGAATCGCAGCATCAGTAGCAACATCGCCATCGTCTCGAGTGGTTGGGATAATTTTAATAGAATAATGCCCCTCTTTGATTCGTCCAAGGGGGACCCGAGACGTACGGATTCGCGGGTGTAATATGAACAGCCAATCCGATGGTGGTGCCAAAGTGCTCGTGAACGCGTACGCCGGAAGCAAGGGAGCCGCGGGGGGCAAGAAGAAGTCGTCCATTGCTCAGGTGAGAATGTAGGTCGCATCTTTTCTAAAAAGTTGTACGATGATTAGGAGTTTAATAGGCAAACAATGTTGGAAGTACATCATATTCACTTTGAAAAACTCTTAATTACTTCGTCACAAAGCGCTACCAAATTAAAGTGTCGCTTAAAGGTACAAATTGTTACATCGCGCAAGTTTCCCCCTTGAAACTCTCCAGTACACACTCGTTATTTGTAGCACACTTCCCTTCGGTCTGTCCCGGATTAGCTGGAAAAAGGTTCGCATCACTCACCGCTTCCTTTTCTCTAATTTCACACGCGTCGTTGTTATTTTTAGTCCAAAAATGCGCCTGACTCCCGTTCGTCGGCGACGGGAAGCAACGGACGTACGGGCGCAGCCGGCCTCAGCAGATCCACATCGGCAACATCGACTTCGGGCGGGTTTCAGTCATTCTTCCGTTGGTTTCGTCGCGATGATTCACGAGTGCTCGCACGGAGCACTAGCGGCGCGGAGGTTACACCGGAACTGCATGACAGAAGTGCACGCCAGCGACAGCAGCAGCAACCAAATCCACAACGTCCTCAACGGCCAACGGTGGTGCAGCAGCAGCAACACGATTCCTTCTCCTCGAGAAGTATTGGTGCTAGTGAAGAGTCTAGTTTAGACGCTGGAGGTGGCACCATCGTTAGTTGCCGAACGATCGACAGCACGACCAGCAGCAAGAGCACGGTCCCACCCGGTGACGGTGTCAGTCAATCTGCCGCGAGCAATGGAACGCACAGTTCCTCGCCCAGCCCGGGTCCGGTGATCGATTGTAACAACCTTTCGAAGAGTTCTAGCTGCGACAGCATTCTCAGCACTGCCACCAACGGATTTGCCTTTGTGCCACCGAATTGCTACGAGGCGGTGCTGGCCAGCGAAAAACCGGAGAACAGGAGAACGATACAACCGGGACCGTACACGGACAGCTACAAGCGGCGCTGCTGGCAGCGCGATCGGTCCCGCGAGCTTGATCGCAAGTACGAGTTGACGTTGCGCAAGAAGTATCGACTGTTCGCGAGTCTCCGCGAAAGTCCATCGAAGGAGCAGAGGCAGAACAGCGACACTACACTCACCAGGGACAACCAGCACACGGTCTACTCGGATCTCAGCCTCCCGGCGACGCCAAACGACATTAGGAGTGAGACGACGAACGAAGAAATCCAGGCGAACGGTGCTGATCCATCAGTGATCCGAAGACACCGGCGAACCGTAAGTGATAGTTCGAAAGATCGCCGAGCCGGTGCTTACGTGCACGTGAAGGGGAAAAGACGAGCTCCACCACCACCACCTCTCGATCCTGGCACGAGTGGATCTTCGTCAAACGGAACACTCACACGGCGTTCCAACTACTACGGGACACTCTCACCTGGGTCAACACTTTCAACACGCAAGAAAAGGCCCGCCCCGGCACCACCAGTGAGTCCAACGACTCCGTACCTCAACGAAGCGTCTTCGAGCACGAGCCTTTTAGAGGACAAAGAGATTAAAGCGATCATTGAAGGGAGACCACTTCCGCTGCTTACACTGAAACAACAAACCGCACACGAACCGGAAACGCTCATCATGCCTCTGCCGTTACTAAGACCGCTGTCCCCGCTGCCAAACATTTCCGAGGAACGAGCTCCACCCGGTGGGCTGACGGAGGAACAGAAGCAACAGCTTATCGACAACATACGAAAGGTTCAACAAACGTCACAACCCGCTCCGGAAACGCCTCCAACGAACGTGAACGACACCTGTGACGTCATGAAAATGGAGGAACAGTTCAGTCGAGCAAACGGAACTCGTTCGCCCATCCACGACTACCTGTACGCGGAAGCAATGGCAAGTGCGAAATCTTCTTCTTTAGCCCAGCCGTCGTCCCAACAAGCGGTTGCTGCTCCAACCTCACCGATCTCACCTCGGCCCTGGTACAAGCGGCCCATTTCTGGTATTCGGCAGCAGGAAAGCTCGCTTCCGTTCAAGCGCGACATTATACTGAAAACGATCGACAAACGAAAAAGTGGTAGCGGCGGCAGTGGTAAACACGCGAAGGAAACCGGTGAGGATCTGCCGGAGGTGGGCTATCACCGGAACTCCATGCTACAGGAAGGATCGTCCAGCACCAATGGTGGTGGGAGCCCACCGTCCTCCACTGGTGCTAAGTTTAATCTGTTCGCGAAAATAACTGAAAAATCGGACGACACCAAAAGGCGCGAGCGGGATGCGGAAAAACGACGGTCCGCCATCGGGATACCGAGTATCAGCGAGTTGGACCGCGAGGCGGCCGAGATAGTCCACAACGAGTACCGTTGTAATGGAGGAGCAGAGAAGGACACACCGAGTGGCAAGCAAAAGACTACCAAAGAGCTGATATCAAAGTTTGAAGCGACAAGTGTCCCGGTGGTGGGGAAGGTAACTGTCAACAGTTCCTTTGTGGCTCGGAAGGACTATTTTGGTGGCGATGCAGCCCAAAAGTCGGTCCCTGCACCTGCCAACCCACCGGTCGTCTGTGCCGGTTCGAGTAGCGACGAATCACCACCAGCAGATGTAACAGCACATGTCAAACCTCCTGCGCCTTCTGGTCCAAGTACAAGTCCTTCGCCAGCTTCCACTCCACAAGAGACAACCTCATCTAGCCTTTCGAAGACAGGCAGCGATAAAAACCTTCTGGGCTTGTGGAACTGTCCCTACTGTACGCTGGAGAATCCGAACTGGCGCATCATCTGTGAGGCGTGCGAGCGTATCAAACCCTACGATAGCAAACTTAGCATACTGGAAGAACCTCCCTTGCGACCGAACCATCCCCTGAAGCGTCCAATTCCGGACGCTAGAAAGTCGCAGTCATCGAACCCTCCTCCGGCAACACAAGGAAGCGGTGTCGATGATTGGGACAAGAAAACGGAACGGGTGTTAAAGTATTTCATGCCAAAACCGTTGGCAGCGCCGGCCACAAACGGCACGCTGCTGGTCGGAACGGGCGGCGGGGATGATCGGGCCTCCTTAATGCAGCGAAAACCGACCTACGGTCAAACGAAACCACTCGCTTCGCCCAAGATGGGCGTGAAAAGTCTTATGAAGCGTGTGCCGGGAGATTCGCCTATGCCAGCGCCGTACCGCAACTTTAATGCTGTCCCAGAGCGGTACGAAACCGCGTTCGACAATAGTGCTGGTTGTTCTAACGGCAGTAATAAGTTTGATGATCAGAAGCTTAAAGAAAGTCACTCGAATCACCACACGGTTGCTGCTCCTTTGGCATCGCCTGAACCAACCGCTGACAAGGAGGAAACTTTGTACGCAGTGGTCAACAAGACATTGACCCCCACAGCGACCGAACAAGTGAACATCGAAGAGATACGTAGCGCACGTATCGCACGATTTGGAGCCATCCCCATTGAACCACCGGAACAGCATCCGGAGGTGAAATGTAACGAAACCGAACCGAGCGCGATGACCAAAAGTAAAGAACAGCAGGATCAGGAAGCGCTGGAGAAGGAAAAAGAGCGCCTTCGAGAGATGATCCGTGTGATGAATGCGAAGGCACTGGCCGAAAAGTATCCGGTGGTACAGAAACCGCCAACAAGTAATCATAGTAGCCTAAAGCGAGACTCACCTTTGGTGCAGCGGAAGAATGGGCTTACGTCAGGAATTCCTATCAGTACGAAAAGTTTAAGTCCTCTTCCGGCAAGAAAAGGTGGCTGTAGTAATCCATTGGGCACAAGAAAATCTCCAGCCCCCATGGCACCGGAAGACCATGGCGTGAAGAACGATGCGACGACTGCTGCTTCCGTCGTTGCTGTTATCGAACCCGTTTCTTCCCCCCACACAGGTGCCATAAGGAAAACATTCTTCCCAAGACGAACCAGCAGTGAGATAGGTGTCGAAAGTAAAATCATTAATCAGGATGGTGTTGCTAGCACCGCCGCCATCCCGGAAACGGTTGCTGAACTGAACCAACAGCAACAAAGTGCTCCATCGTTGGTGCTTACGAACGATGTGCATGGTATTCACTACGAACCGATGGATGAGCAGCAGTTTGCCCGTGCAACCGTGGGGGCACTTCGTCAAGGTGAACCTATTAGTTCCATTCCGAGACCCTCGAACGTTCCTCTTTCGCCGCGATTGCAGGATCGGCACCGAAAATCGCTACTCGAGAAGCAACAGCAGCACGACGAAAAAGTGAAACAAATATCCGATCAGCTGCGCTCTCAGCAAGGTGTCGATAGATTCCGAAACACTCTGCTCTATACGCCCAACTCCAACTTTGGCCGCACGGGGACGCTGGCGATCAACAAGCTGCTGCGCAACCTGGAACTGGCCATCAGCGATGGGGCACACGATCGAGCGGCGGAACTGGCGACGGATCTGGCCAAAATGAAGGTCTCACTTTCCGTCACGCGTCAAAGCCCGGGCAGGTCAACGTGTTCAACGTCATCCGCAAGCTTGACGGATATAAGGTAAGGAAACAAATTGATTTCACTTGGCCAGCATGATGATAGTCTTGTTTGTTTGTCTCTGTACAGTCTCAACGTCTACGTTGATGATAAAGTATCCCACAAGGGTCCCCTGTCGGTTTCGTTGGCCGCCTTCGCTACGATGGGTCAGCTGAAGCAGAAGTTCTGTAACGAGTATCAGATTCCGGTGGCCGTTCAACGTTGGCGCTGTGACGATCGTCTTCTGGATGATGACACTAAGACGCTCTTTGACTACGGCATTCAAACGAACGATCGAACTTTGCACGTGTTTCTGGTACAACCGATTGCTCCTCCGACCAGGGATCGGAGCAAGCCACAGACGCTACTGCATGTCCCGGGTTTTACCAAAGTTGAGGCAAAGCTGCTGACGGTGTCCTCCGAATCGGAGGGTGAGCATTCAGACACGCAAAACGATGAGACTATGCTAGGTAAGTCTACCAAAGTCCGTTACAACAATAAAAGCTGAGAAGATCTTATTACATCTTGTCTTTATAGGAGCTGCAGCATTGCCAATAGCTGCGCCACGAGGAACGAGGAATGCAAAAGTGGAAGAAATTGCAGCAACAGAAGAAGAAGGATGGGCTTGTCCGATGTGCACGTTGATCAACCCACAACAGCGACCAGGATGTGCGGCATGCTCCGAGGCACGGCCTAATATTGTACACAAGCAGGCCCAGGCTGAAGTAGTGCCACCGCAGGACAGCATAACAGTGACGCCGGAGGATTTAAAACGATTTCTCGATGAACAACCTCCTTTGGCACCCGGTCGACGGAATGGAACGTCGAGAGAGTTGACATCGGCGAGGACGGAGGTGGCACTAAGGAATCCTCCGTTGGAAACTCGCAATGATTTGAATCGAATCTCTTCCAATCGCAAGTCTTCCGACATATTTAACATACTTTTAGATGAGAGCAAGGTATCCGGTACTGGCGGTGCGGTGGAGTCTCCCGTGCCGAAGCCACGGACCAGCGATTTGGTTCGCCCGGTACACATGCAGATACCGGACCAGAATAGGATCGCTATGACGGCCGCTTTCCAGGCACACCGTAGTCCAAACATTACAAGAAGCCAGTACCGCGGTGTGGACAACTTTAACCCCAATTCGAGTGGCATGAGCAAGCCGGAGAGGCCGATCATCACTACGGCCAGCCCGATCGTGCGTGCAGTGTTGCTGAAGAGTAGCACAGCAGCAGCAGCAGCAGGAGTCGATAAACCGGCAGCGGTTCGCTTCGGACGAAATGGACTCGCACTGCCCGAGGACGGGACGGAAGTGGCACCCAATCACTACACGGAGCTGGTCAATCTGGACAATGCGGATCTCATTGCGAACATTGAACCGTTCGAGTGTCCAATTTGCTTCGGTCCGTTCCAACCGTACGAGGGCATCGTGCTGCGGGACTGCCTGCATTCGTTCTGCAAGCAATGCTTGATCAGCACCATCCAATACAGTGAGGACGCGGCCATCCGATGTCCATACAGTGATGCTGTGTACAGCTGTGAGAGTATTATACAGGTACGCAAAATGCCCAAAGCCTTCTTTGAGCCTTGATACTAACGACCTGTCTTTCTGTTCGGTTCCTCGTTCTAGCAACGCGAAATAAAAGCATTGGTCAGCAAGGAACTGTATGAGGCTCACCTGGCCAAATCGATCCAGCAGGCGGAAAGCGCTATCGACAATACGTTCCACTGCCGGACGCCCAACTGTCGCGGTTGGTGCATCTACGAGGACAACGTGAACCAGTTCAAGTGTCCTGTCTGTAGGATCGTCAACTGTTTAACCTGTCGGGTAGGTGCTGGTCGAGCAGGAACTGAATGGACGAATATATAAAACATACCCTCAAAAACCTCTACCACCAGGTCATACATGATGGGCTCGACTGCAAGCAGTACCAGGACCGCATGAATAGTGACTGTGATACTAACCTAGAAGCGAGACGCACCAAAGCGATGCTCCAGGACATGATTGAGAAAGGTGATGCTCTCAACTGTCCCACGTGTCAGGTAGGGGAAAGCTCGTGTTGTAACCTTTTATACTGCAAACATTTTACTAACGCATCTGTACCGCTCAACAGGTGATTGTGATGAAAAAGTGGGGATGCGATTGGCTCAAGTGTTCCATGTGCAAAACGGAAATTTGCTGGGTAACGCGAGGGCACCGCTGGGGACCAGCCGGAAAGGGTGACACCAGTGGTGGCTGTCGGTGCGGCGTAAATGGAATCAAGTGCCATCCAAAGTGTAACTACTGCCATTGATGTAAGAATGCAACAAATGGAAAACGATAATATCTTAATGTTGCTTCTCTGATGCCAAGTACAGCCTCCTATTCTGAATTTGTTTCATCGTTTACTTACTATAACTTTCGGAGATGAATCAGGAAGAACTATGCCGGCCACCATGATACTACAACCACAAAAAATAATAACATTTTCGTTGTTACGTAAAAAAGAAGGAAATACAAGATTGCTTATCCTTAAAATGGTATTCCAAGATCGTCTGATAACAGTTTTAATGTTTAGCTTAACACATTTACCAAACACGACAAAACATCAACAACATTATAGCAAGCGGTCCAGCAGATTTTTTTTATGGCAGTGTTGCCCGATTTGAACGCTTTGACAATTGTTCAGTTTCGCAGTAGAAGTTTCGCCAGAATGGCATGTTGAACACGCGGAAGAAAAACGCAGCAACTAATTTCATCTGAAATAAATATAGCAAGCAGCATATTAAAAGTAAAATCGTGTCAATACTATATTGAGTTGTATCACGTAAATAGTAATGGATCACTACCAGGCACTTGTGGATCTTGAGGAAAAAGATATTGTAAGCAACGTTAAGGCATTCGAGTGCAAGATTTGCATGGAAAGTTATGACGCAGGCGAAGGAATTGTATTACGAGAATGTCTGCACACATTTTGCAAGCCGTGCATTGGAAGCGTTATAAAATTTAGCCAAGATGTAGAGGTAAGGTGTCCTTACCAGGATTCCAAATACAGCTGTGAAAGCGTAATACAGGTAAGCATATCTTCTAGCACAGCTCGACACCCAATGAAACTGTTGATATTATTTTTTAAGCACCGCGAAATTAAAGGACTTGTTAGCCAAGAAGAATTCGAAAAGCATCTCGCCAAATCTATGCGGCAGGCGGAATTCGTCATGGGAAACACATTTCATTGCCAAACGCCAAACTGCGTCGGATGGTGGCCTTATGAAAGCAATGTGAATTTTTACAAATGCCCGATTTGTGGGATTATCAATTGTACAGACTGTAAGGTAAGCGGTTAGTCAAATTGGGATGCCTTTTCTTTACAAGATGAAGAGAAAGTACTTCCTTTTTCAGGTCATACACGAGGGACTGGAATGTGAAGTGTATAAAGCATTGAATAATTTCGAGAATACGGTGCAACGTTCTGTAAACCATCTGGAAGAAATGATAGTAAAAAGAGAAGCAATGCAATGCCCGACTTGTGGTGTAAGTATCCAACGGAAGTCGTTTTGTGAAGTGGCCATGTCAGTATATTATATCTTATTGGGCAACATTGCAGGTGGTTGTTACCAAGATTTACGGATGCGAAGGCATCACTTGCACCATGTGCCAAACGGCCCTCTGCTGGGCCACACGAGGCCCTCGATGGGGCCCAAATGGAAAGGGCGATATAAGTGGTGGTTGCCGTTGCAAAGTAAATGGACAACAATGCCATCCATCGTGTGGCAATTGCCATTAAAACACATACCTTAGCATGTCACATTTTAACTTTGAATAGGAAACAGGATTCTCATCAAAATTGTCCGGAGTTTATCCCTCCTTTTGGAATGCTTTGCATGAATTCGTGATTTGCAAGTCCAGAAAAACTCTTCTCAACGCAGGTGCTAAGTATTGACCTTACTAATTTGTTCCCATTATTTTTATATAAACGCCTAAAAACGCTATTGATCAAACAGCTGTAGAAAATTGTAACAATAAAAACAATTTATTTGACAAATGTTCAATCAAACATAATGTGATCTTTGTGAACGAACCTAAGCGCAAGTCATATTGATTCTACTGACGAGAGCACTAAATATTCAATACTCGCTGAATCTTGCTGCCACATAGTAACCACTGAAGTGAACAGAATGAATGAATTTGTAATAGAAGATGTATCACGTAGCATACCCCATTTACCAAGAAAGATCCAATATTTAAACTCAACCGCTATGAGACACAACAAAAATGTCAACAGCGTTATAGCAAGTGATGAAGTATTGTTTATGGCATAAATGTCCGATTTGAACTGTTCATTTTCGCATTGCAGGCCACTGCGGTAAGCTTTATTCGAAGGAGAAATGATGTGATGTCGAAACCATTTTCTGTCTAAAATCAAGAAAACGAAAATCTGCAACAGTACGTTCGAAGAAAAACAATGGAACACTACCAGTCGTTACTAAATCTTGAAAAAGTAGAAGTCGTGGCAAACCTTGAAGCATTTGAGTGCCCAGTTTGCATGGAAAGTTATGACGCAGGCGAAGGAATTGTATTACGAGAATGTCTTCATACATTTTGCAAACCATGTATTACTAGTGTCATCAAATTTAGCCAAGACGTCCAGATTAGTTGTCCTTACCAAAATTCGGAATACAGCTGTGAAAGCACGATACAGGTAAGCATACCTTCTACCATGAGCTGACACCAAATTAAACTGTTGATGTTATTTTTTAAGCACCGGGAGATTAAAGGACTTGTTAGCCATGAAGATTTCGAAAAGCATCTCGCCAAATCTTTGCGGCAGGCGGAATTCGTCGTAGAAAACACATTCCATTGTCAAACACCAAACTGCGTTGGATGGTGGACTTATGAGAGCAATGTGAATTTTTACAAATGCTCGATTTGTGGGATTGTCAATTGTACAGACTGTAAGGTAAGCGGTAAGAGAAATTGGGAAGCTTTTTTATCGACAGGTGAAGTAGGTTAAAGTTCTTCATTTATTCCTTTTCCAGGCCGTTCACGAAGGGATGGAGTGTTTGGATTACCAAACCACGAAACAAATTGGAAACCTACATGACGGTTCTGCAGATACAGTTTTGCAAATGATACGGGAAGGTCTGGCGATTCCATGTCCAACTTGTAATGTAAGTCTTTAATGGATATTGCTTCGTAAAATCAATCTAGTAGTTTTATTATTATTTGTATGGGCAAAATTGCAGGTGGCAGTTACGAAAACCGGGGGTTGCGATAGCGTCATATGCAGTATGTGTAAATTGGAGATCTGCTGGGCTACGCGCGGTCCTCGATGGGGTCCGAATGGAACCGGTGATACAAGCGCTGGGTGCCGGTGCGGGATCAATGGAAAAAAGTGCCATCCGTCTTGTTCGGACTGCCACTGAAAGTGGTGTTAAAAATCTGACGGATCAGCCCTTGGTGAGAATGCCGGGTAAACGTGGTAATATTGATCACAACTACCATTTTAGTTGCCATTAAATATTTCATATATTTTATTTGAATCAATTTAAGTTACTATCCAACTGAATGAATTACAGTTAAGGTGTTGTACTGAAACACTAACCATAAACATAAAAAAATACTTGTATATTATCGGTTTTACTACTTACACACGTAACGACTATAGAACACATGAACTTGAAAAATGTTATTAAAACCGGCTCAATTTTGTCTTGGTTTAAGTCTATTTTACATTTTTATTGATGCAAATTTACGAATTCATTTTTCAATCATCGAACAATACGGGTATGCGACATATTTCCATCAAGGGCAACAGGACCTGAATAAGTGAACGCTGCTCTTGGATTGCAGCACAATTAAATATAATCGACGAGGATTCGGAGACTTCAGGATTGTTTACAACTGGCCTACACCATAATTTCTATGTTCGGCATCGGAAGCTGCAATAAAACTAATCATTCAGGGCATGATACGGTCTGTCTTCTTGTTCGCCGCCGTCCATTTGTCGTTTTGGTTTCACGGAACAGTCTTCAGCGGCGATCCTTTAACACACCGTAGCATAAACGTGACGAACTGCACCGCAATTACGAAGAATCCCAATCATTTTCTTCCCAATTGGATGGATTCGGTCATGTTCGCGATGCTGATGCAAATAAACGAAGGACAAAAATAAATGGAAAATCGTTTTGCAAGATAAACTATGCATTTTTTCTCGTGCATTTACCGAAACTTATCCACACACACGATGCGCATGTACGGCGTTCTGCTGCCCGCGTTTCGATGAAGAATTGAGAAGCATTTGGACTTAGTTTGGTTCGGGATTCTCCTGGCTATCAACTTCATTCATGCTCGTGGGATGTAGAGTACCGAGGGAGGTGGTTGTGAATGCCTGGTGGTTTTTGCATCAGGATTTGCTTTTCTCTAAAATATTATGGGACCTTTGCAGGCATCTTTATCATCATCATCATCATCATCACAGACAGATGATTGATTACTCGGCTAATAGAATGCAAATTAGTGTATGTTGTGCTGTCGCCCATTAGATAATCAACTGTGGGCATAAGGTTTGCATGTTCCCTAGCTCGAATTGTCTTCCCTTTCTCTTATCTGTTTTCATACAGACAGGTTATGTTCATAAGTCCCTGTGAGCCCCCGCTGTCCGCGACGAAAGATGATGAATATGTTTAAAGTTATTGTAATGTCTAGGATAACCTTATGAAAAGAAAACGCGGTCAAGCAAAACGGACGATGGGTAGATAGGGAAAAAAAACCTGGCGGCGCTAATGCGAGTGCAAAAAGTGTGCATGAGAACAAAATTCCCGAAGCTAATACTAAGCCTATGAAAAATGTTTATTCACTAGGTTTAGAGGAAACACACAATGAAAGAAAGTAACAGCGTACATATTGCGTCAGGTTTCGGTCAATCGAAGTTAATTCGACTAAACCAAGTGAATCTACATTACGAAAATGTAGACAATTTACAGAACGAGTTACAAACGGATATCTCTAATACTTCATCAATATGGTCAAAGGACATGTAGTACTGTCATACCTCGCTGTATGTCACGTAAGCTTCGAATTTGGACTAAAACAGCATCTTTTTACTTGCGTTTTTCGAAACGATATTTTCGATGGGTTTCTACGCTGTGTTGGTACGGGTTTGTCTGTAGCATCCTGCTCTGGAAGAAGCAGACTGAAACATGTTTTCATCCAAATGTGCCGAGAATCAGTACGTTCATAATGCATCAGCGCCGCCATCTGCCCACCCGTCCGCCCGTTCTTGTGGTTATGCATAAAACACGCGTAAGGAAATTGTAGTTTGTAAAAATGGGGTGAATGGTTTGTTTTCTTATCTGTGCCGGCGACGTCCACCATCGTCACGGCTGCGGTCGCGGGAACGCGACCGACGACGGTCCCGATCACGCTCACGATCCCGCTCGCGATCACGCTCGCGCTCACGGTCCCGGTCGCGATCCCGTTCGCGCTCCCGTTCGCGGCGTTCCCGTTCGCGCTTGCGCTCACGCTCGCGCTCTTCCTCCTGCAGTTTCCGCTGCTCGTCCAGACGGCGCTGATGCTCAGCCATGTTTTTGCGACGTTGCTCTTCCTTAACGGCAATCTGGAAAACATTTAGGATATTTAATTAGACGATTTTAGGAATCAGTTTCTTGGAATCCATGATGGTCTTCCATACCTGTTCGGTTGTGAGCGGTAACCAGTAAATACATGGCGTAGCCTTTGTCTTTCGGAACAAATCATCGAGCAGTCGAATTGGTGGTTCTTTATCTTGCTTCTTAAACTTTCGCGCTGTAAGTAAAAGCAACAAATTGTATTATACAAACAGGCTTTTTAGAGATCCGTTTTGCTTACCTGGTGACATATCAATGCTAGTACTGCGCCGTCTATCTCGTCCATACTCGCGATCAGTTGACCGCTTTCGCTCCGAACTACGGTCACCGCCTGCATTCGCGTCCATTCGGTTACCCCTGGAATCGCGAGGTCCTCCATCTTCTATTCGCCCACGCTCCCGATCACGTCCAGTTCGATCGCCGCCACTCTTATCCTTTTCGCCCTGGGTTTCACGCTCGCGATCACGCCCCAGCGCCCGTCCGTTCCGGTCGCGTTCCTGCTGATCGAGTGTATCTTTCTTGCCGAGATCCCATTCCCGAACTGGTCTTGGTGTATCCTGTGTGGAGAGTGAGCAAAACAAAACAAAAATGCATTAAAAACAGGCAAATATTTGTGCATGGAATTGACTAGTTAATGTTGAAGAATTTTTAAGTAGACAAATGTGAAAAAAGACCAAACAAACCAGGTAAGGAATAATTTAAAATATAGATAACAACAAAATAACTGAATGAAGAATTCAATTTCTTATTCTTACCTCATCCTTCTTGGGTGCATCACGGGACCATCCAAACTCTTTACCCTCCTTCGCACCCTCCATCGTCGCACGGACGGCGCCATCTTCGAGTGTGGAGAGAATAGCCTTTTCCATCGCTTCCTCACCACCAAAATCCACTACCAGACACTTCGGATTCGAGACTGGCCATCGGATGCCATGCAGAGCGTGACGCGTTTCCGTTGCCTCACTGAGGAATGAATCGGTCAAAAATGGATTAGCTTGGTGGTTAAATGGTTGGTAAATGAAAAGATGTATTTACTTACTCTTCCGTTTCGTACTTCACGTAACATTTCGATTTGATTTTATCAATCCAAAACCCATTCTCTACGATTTTTCCGGTACGTGCCAGCAGCCCCTTCAGCTGAAGAACCGTAAATGGTCGCACCAAGTTCGTGATGTACAGGATATTGCTAGTATGATGTTTTGCCGGACTAGGGGGACGCACAGAAGTTACCGCTGGCGTCGCCCCAGCTGCACTACCATCATCACTGACGATGCTTATTTTTCGGGTGATGGTAATTTTTTCCATGACGGGTTTTTGCTTCGGCACAACATTATCCCCGTTAGCCGTTTCCTCCCCTTCCGGTGCGTCCAGCTGAATGTTTTCCTTTTCGGCCGATTTGGAAACGCGCCGACGTGTAGCCGCCGTTTGTGACTGCTGCGTGGTCGAATCGATCGACCCCCTTTGATTGCGCTTTGATTTTGCTCGCTCTTTATCGTCCTCCTCGGTGCTGACGGAACCGTCCGGACCTTCTGCTTCGGAGGCTGAATCCAGCTTCACGTCCGCCAGCGGGACTGGTTTAACATCGGAAATGATATTTTTCAACGAATCAGTCGAAATAGTGATGACCGCCGGTTTCGACTCAGCGTTTTTCGACGAAAGCCATCGCCGTTTGCGTTGCAATGGTCTAATGCGGGGAGGTTCTTTCACCGAGCTGTTTTCCTCAGCCTCCTTTGCGCTGTTCGCTTTCGCATCTGAGCTGCCCTGGTCTGTGTCTTTGATTTCCCCGGCTTCTAGTTCTTCGTCATTCTGCACAGCAGCATTCTCAGTAGGTGGCCTCACCGGTGATAAATCTTTATCCGGACGCGAGGAAAAGCGTGGTCTACGTCTAGGAGGCTGAGGTTGTTCGGAAACTTTCGTTTTCTGACCATCCACGCTATCATCCTTCTGCTCCTGCTGCTGCTTTGGTCCTTTGTCGGCGGTTACAACCTGGCTTGCATTTTCCTCGGTAGTAACCATAGCTGCATCCGTAGCGTCAGCAGGCTTTGACTCTTCTGCTCCGTTACCATCCGATATGGACTCATCCTTGTCCGCGGCGCGGTCTCCGGTTTGTCCAACAATTTCACCCTCTTCCTGACCACTTTCGATGGAATCGCTTTCTTCCCTTGTTCGAGAACGATTGTTAACGACCGCTTTGCTATCATCTTGCACTTCTTCAACATCGGCGCGGGAATGTTCTTTCTCCTGCGTGTCACTGTCCTCCTGCTTCTTCATATTTTCCTCATCACCATTGTTTTGACTTACCTTTTCTTCGATGTCCACTGATGCCTTTGTTTCCGACTGCAATTCCCTCGATACAGCGCCAGCAGATGAATCTTCTTTGCTTTCCGCTGTCTCTTGATGGTCGTCATGTACAATATCTTTATCTTCCTTGCTGCCATCGTTTTCATCTTGGCAATCTTTCATGCTCTCAACCGCATCCGTGTCCTCGCCAGCTTCTGCAGAAGGTTCCGTTTCATCCGTGGGTTCTTCCGGTATGACTTCCATCACTTCCTCGGAATCCTTTGAAGGAGGTACCGCATCTACTTGCTCATCGCTTTTCTGCTTCAATTCTTGACTTTCGGCACCATTTTCTTCAGTTGTTGCCTCTTGTTCCTCTTGCGTTTCTTTCTCCCGGCGACTGTTGCGACGTGCTCGCGAAGGCGGCCTGTCATCAGTCTTCCGGCGTGAGGAGGTACTTCTTCCTCGCACTCCGCGTGTTTTGCCGGTTCCCTTCCGGCTCGTGCTCTCCTCCTCGGAACTGCTATTTTTTTCCTCGTCCTGTGCCGCATCGTACTCACGCTCGTCCGTATCCGGCTCAGGTTCTGGACTTTTGGACGGTGATCTGCGCCCGCGGCCCCGGGTAGAGCGGCGGGGAGTCGCTTTTTCCGGTGTACTCACACCGGCATTGGGTTTGCGACGCATAACTGTAAGATGCAAACGTGAAATTTAATGCAAACTGGGCCCGCAACGAGTAACACTGATCACAGCACTACATTTAAATTAAGTTTTTCTTTACGGCATAGTTGAAAATGCTACCACAGGCGGCCATAATACATTTTCGTTCATGATGCAGACGCGACGACGCGAACCTACCTTCTCGAACAAATTAGCACGCACTTGTACGGATTTCGCTTAGCCTGTACCTTTTCTAGATAATGCTTCCCGTGGGATAGCTGAGGAAACGATGTTTTAGCAAATTGAGTACAACACTTGTGCCGCACTAAACAAATTAATCAACTTCACGAGTACCAAAAATTAGCACTCCGCGTTTTCTTTTCAACACTTGTCACTAGTGTTCGGGAATCGGATGATTCGAAGATTAGATCATTAGACGGATTCTAAAGATTCGAATCCCAATTGACGGATTCCAAAGATTTGATTCGATTTGGATTAGAATCAGATCCTGGGGATCATATTGACAGAATCTTTAGCCTTTGGATCAATTCAATCATTGATAGTATAATTGTTAAAGTAACAAATAATATGAAAAATCGGTAAGTTTGGTAAGAAAGCATGATATGATGGATTGGGATTCGGATTCGAAGATCCGGATCTCAGAATGGATTTGAATCGAAAGCTTCGAATCCCTGTAGGGATTCAGTTTCCCCATCACTACTTCGTTCCTTTACGGAAAGGCCTTTCTGCAGGGCTGGTTTAAAAGAGCCTTTTGTAAACAAATTTGTGTTGATCATTTACCATGCTTTTATTGCCAATGGCAGCTATTATATTAAATTTAATAAAAACATTCGAATATATGCATATTTGAAACTATTTGAATGGAGATAATTAGGACAAAAAGTGTTATTCAACAATTCAGAAAACCATTTTTTCAAATCGCTTTATGAAGTATCGGGAACAGCCCTGCCCGTACCGCATTTGATTAAATAACATGAAAACATAAACAAATTTTAGTAGACCCGAAAATCGCACATTTTAAAGAGTCGTATGTTGTCTATTAACAGATGGTGAAGTTAAATTAGTATGGTCTTACAATCGAGCATTGTTTTTGGTCGTTTATAACACCTTTTATGTTTACTATTCCACAGATAAGCTAATAAAAACAATACTTCATCCTGCCAATCTTGCTGATAAGATAACTGAAAGCTGCAGTATCAGACCATTCCCCGGCCAGGAAAAACTGTGAAGTACGTAAATTAGGAGGAAACATCAATTGCCCAGTGCATTGATAACCCCTTTTTTGCACGCGTAGTTTAAACTTTTCTGTGGACGAAGCGGTTGTGTGATCGATAATGTTCCAAGTGCTGCAACGACAAACGGCAAAAGTCGGTCAGCTGAACCGCGGACGGTTCCAAAGTCTCACATCATGCCACTCCAGGCTGTACGGAGCATCGAACGATGGCAAAGGAAAGACAGATTTATCCGATCAGGTGGAAGCGAACAAGGACAATCCTATATCTCGGACAATGAAGCTTCTCGGCAACGATGTGCAGCGGATGAAAAAGTTCATTCTACCAAAAAGCCTACAAAGTAACAGTAGCGAGAACAAATCTGGTGCTACAGAATCCGTCGAAAACTACTTGGAGCGCTACCGGAGGGATGATTTCCAATCACACTGCGATGTGCTGGTGATCGGAGGCGGAGGAGTTGGTTCTTCGATCGCATATTGGCTGAAAAAACGGGCTCGCGATGGATTGAACGTTGTGGTGGTGGAGAAGGATTCAACCTATGCACAAGCATCCACTTGTTTATCGGTTGGTGGCCTTCGGCAACAGTTTTCCATAGTGGAAAACATTCAGATGAGCCTGTTCGGGGCTGACTTTATGCGCAACAGTAAAGACTACCTTGGCGATGAGGTGGATTTAAACTTTACCCCTCACGGATACCTCCTGCTGGCCACCGAGGCTGGTGCCGAACAGTTACAGGAAAACTCAAAGCTGCAAAATGCTCTCGGAGCTAAAAATGAGCTTTTAACGGCGTCCCGGCTGAAGCAACGGTTTCCGTGGATGAATACGGATGGGATCGCACTCGGGTGTCATGGTCTTGAAAAGGAAGGCTGGTTTGATCCGTGGGCCCTTCTCTGTGGTTTCAAAAAACGGGCTCTCGAGTATGGTGCGCACTACGTGGAAGGTGAGATGGTCGGATTCGGCTTCCGCCATCAGCCGGACATTCTGGCCGAAGGTATCGAAGAAGGAGCATACGAAGGGATCGATCGAGCATTCATCAAAATGAAGGATGGCGAAGTGCGTGAGATTAAGTTTGCCATAGCGGTCATTGCGGCCGGAGCCCAATCCGGAGCCGTTGCCCGTCTTGCGCGGATAGGTACGGGAAAAGGGATGCTGTCAATTCCTTTGCCCGTGGAACCTCGGAAACGGTTCGTTTACGTATTCCAGTGCGAGAACGATCAAGGCCCGGGAATCAACACGCCACTGACCATCGATCCCAGTGGGACTTATTTTCGAAGGGATGGGCTAGGAGGCAACTATCTCGGGGGTAAGAGCCCGCTTCCCGAGCAGGAACCATCCGCTGCCAACCTAGAAGTAGATCATACGTTTTTCGACCAAACAGTATGGCCCAATCTGGCCCACTTGGTGCCAAGTTTCGAAGCGATCAAAGTTAAAAATGCCTGGGCCGGATACTATGAATTTAACACCTTCGATGAGAACGGAATCGTTGGGCCACATCCTTACTATAACAATTTGTATATTGCTACGGGATTCAGTGGTCACGGTATGAATACTACTTATGAACAATGTTGGTCTTTTTTTTAAATAAACTTCTTTTATTTATTATAGGCATTCAACAGACTCCGGCTGTGGGAAGAGCTGTTTCCGAGATGATCATTGATGGAGGCTTTCGGACGGTCGACCTGACACGATTCGGTTTTGATCGGATAATTATCGATCAACCCATGTTTGAAGCAAACATTTTCTAGTCCAATAGATAGTTTCGGGAGAAAGTGTATGTAATAAAGTTTGTAAAAATAGAAGACGTTATAAAGTTGTACAAACGAGCGTGATATTTTAAATCGTCCTTGGCCGAGGAATTTATTTAATCTCACTCCAATACATCGATGAACATTGGCGCTATGCTACTTTAACAAAAAAATTAATTGAGAACAAACATAAACTTACGTACGTAAAGTAATCGCATCGTTGGGAGAAGAACAATTTAGTAGGAGAGGTACAGGCTGTTTTGTCCGCTCGTCAAACACGCAGGAGACTCACAGAATACCAGTGTAATGGCCACAGTTCACTTGAATTGGCCCGGTGTAGGGCCGAACAAACCACCAGCCTGTTTGCTCGCAGCTCGCGATGGTGCAAAGCCAAGCATTTTCTGTATATTCTGACGAATGGACATCGTGCATAGGATGTACAGGAAAATGAATGAACATTCCGTGTAATCATCACCGGGCAGGTTCCGGTGGCTCAGACCCTGAATCCAAGAGATTGGCACAAATGGTAACCGTGCTACGATTCGGCCATCAAAGCTGCAAAGAAAGGACCGTTTTGCTTGAGGATACCTGAACCCACGAAATAGTCTAAACCATTGTACATACATGCTGTTGAACATGCTGAGAAGCGCTGTGAAGGCAAAACCGATGGCAAACATTGACTTCATCTTCACAAGCGATAGATCGCGATTGTTGTTCTTCAACTTTTCTTCATCGCGTTCGATTTTCTTTTTATGGCTCTTATCTAAGGATTCTCCTAGAATTTCTTTTCGCTTCTCCACTGTAAGAGAGAAATATACAAGTTTAATCCAATTGGTCAACAGTGAAATTCAATGAACTCACATTTTTTGCTCTGTTTCTCTACTTCTCCTTTCAGTTTCTGATATTTCTCTGTCCGGTATACCATCACCCACGTCAGACCTAAGAGAAAGGGAACATTCTGTTAATTAGGTGGATCCAATCAATCCAAATCGCCGGGCCACATTCTAAAATAAGTGCTTTACCTTCTCCCAAAAGTGCGGTAAAGATTGAAATAAAAACTATCAGCAGCGTATCGGACCACATGTTGTTCGTCGGAAAAAGATTTTAGCAAAACGTGGGAACACTGCTTTTCGGCGATACTTGCACTTTTCGATACAAAATTTGAAGAAATCCTGCTATTTGCTCCTTTGAAAAAGTATAAATACGAACGTCTGTAAAAAGGCAAGGGGGTCTGCTGATCTCTGAGATAGTCGTAAAATACTTGAGCAAAGGATACCTTTTCCTAGTTGTAAGGCAGTGAAGTAGCTGGAAGGTCTATAGCTAAATGACTTATCAGGATATCATGTAACTTACAACGGGCACTCTAACTCGCGTAGCCATAAACGGATGAAAATGACATAAACAATCAACGTCATTACACTGCAATAATATGAGCAAAGGTACATAGATAAGCAAAGGCCTTTTAGGATAGAAATATTATTAAATTAGGCAGCAAACTAAAAGAAAAAGTAATCCCAATGTAGTGTAAACTTAAGAACTTTGAGGTAGAATCTGTTTTACCATTCGTCGATATATGCGAACAAAAATGGGATGGAAAAGGTGTGTTTACCTTGACTGCATGATCTACTAGATTGAAGTGCTCGAATTTACATGACTCGACAAACCTCGGAGTGACAGATTTCCACACAAAAATACAGAAGTATCATCTTCCTTCTTGAAGAAGCAAAGTATTCACGGCGCTGTCGGATTTTGTGCGAAGTCTATAATCCGTTAAATAAGATTACAGGAATCATTTTCGTTTGAGCTCGTTAAGATCCATTTCATCATGGTTTCCCAGACGGCGCCTACTGCAGCCTCCGAGAGCCAGCCAATCGTGGACGTCGAGATGGAAAGCGCCGAAGATGCGGAAGCAGCGAAGAAAGACGCTGAGCTACTAGCGGTCCAGGAAATCCGGGACCATGCACGCCAGATCGACAAAGCGGTCGTGAGTAAGGAACCCAGGTTCATCCTGCGAGTGCTACGCTCGCTTCCGACTACACGTCGAAAGCTGTCTTTGGTGGTCATCCGTTCATTGGCCGTGCAGCTCTACCCGGCGGGGCCAGAGCGTGAAGGTGTGATGGCTTACATCGAGGACTACCCCGCGGGAGCACAGGAACCGGAGCTACCGCGTCCCCGGGCGGCAATCAAGAGCCCGGTACCGGAGGTCGATGCATACTTCCATCTTCTGCTGTTGGTGCGACTTCTGGACAAAAACGAACTTGCTAAAGCGACGACCTGCGCGCAAAATCTGATGACGGAGATTGTCGGTCAAAATCGCCGTTCGCTGGATTTGATCGCTGCCAAGTGTTACTTCTACTATTCCCGAGTGGCAGAGTTGAACAACGATTTGGAAAGTATTCGACCGTTCCTGCACTCCCGTCTTCGCACGGCTACCCTACGCAACGACTTCGAAGGGCAAGCGGTTCTAATTAACTGCTTGTTGCGCAACTATTTGCACTACTCGCTGTACGACCAGGCAGATAAGCTGGTCAACAAGTCGGTGTTTCCGGAAACTGCCAGCAATAACGAGTGTGCGCGTTTCCTGTACTATCTTGGTCGCATCAAGGCAGCTAAGCTGGAGTACAGTGTGGCCCACAAGCAGCTGGTGCAAGCGCTCCGTAAGGCGCCGCAACAGGCCGCCGTTGGTTTCCGACAGACGGTGCAAAAGCTCGTAATCGTCGTAGAGCTGCTGCTGGGAGATATTCCCGAGCGGAAGGTGTTCCGTCAGGCTGCTTTGCGTCGTTCGCTTGGACCCTACTTCCAGCTCACCCAGGCTGTTCGCATGGGTAATCTGCAGCGCTTTGGTGAGGTGCTAGAAAACTTCGGCGAGCAGTTCCGACAGGACCACACGTTCACGTTGATCATTCGCTTGCGCCACAATGTCATCAAGACTGCGATTCGCTCGATTGGGCTGGCATATTCACGCATTAGTCCTCAGGACATTGCAAAGAAGCTTGGACTGGATTCGCCCGAAGATGCCGAATTCATCGTTGCGAAGGCTATCCGCGACGGTGTGATTGAGGCAACGTTGGACCCGGAGAAAGGCTACATGCGTAGCAAGGAAAGCACCGATATCTACTCAACGCGCGAGCCTCAGCTCGCCTTTCACCAGCGTATTTCGTTCTGTTTGGATCTGCACAACCAGAGCGTAAAGGCGATGCGATATCCACCGAAGTCGTACGGCAAGGAACTGGAAAGTGCCGAAGAGAGAAGGGAACGCGAGCAGCAGGATCTGGAGTTGGCCAAGGAGATGGCCGAGGAAGACGACGATGGATTCTAAATGAACAGCCGAACGAAGAAAGTGGGGTTGAAGTTCTGCTGAATGTGTGAAGGGCAGGATTGAGTACATAGGAATAATTCAATGGCGCTTTGGCGTATCTCGTATATTTCATGTCGCAAAAATTGCGTAATTCATTTGAGGAATAAATATTGGAACCGCAAGTTTTTTGTGAATTTACTTAAAAACATTGTCACAAAGGAATTACATGCATCTTTGTTTGTAAGCGTTTAAGTTGTAAAGATGGCTATTTGCTTCCGTCTGTTATTTCACTAAACACAAATGATGTGGATTAGTCTGCCTTTTTTCAATAAATATATATTATACGGGCATTTACTAGCAGCATAGAATGAGTCATTTTTATTGTAGGTTTTTAGTGGAACGGTTTTGTTTTAAATTTCGCAAAATAAAACGAAATGTCCTGATGCGACAGTGGATCCGTCAAAGCTGTCAAATAGTAAATCCAAATTTTAGTATGAAAATTGAATATGTTGGGAATGAAATGCTCGGATGTAAATTATTACATTGAAGTAAATTAATCCCCGCAAATAACGATTAATGTTCTTCTTCGTTGAATGTTCATATTGAATTAATTAAATATAAAATAAAATAAACGACACTTCCTGCTGTCATCTGTCAAACGCTGACAGTCAGTAAAACGAGACAGATGTATCACGGCAAAGAAGATTGCCAGTAGAAAAAGGGAAAAGAGTCGTGCGGGACATTTCTCTTCGCGTTTGTCGTAGCCGTACATTATTTTTTCTCGCTTCGAATCCATTGTGTGTCCGCAATCGTATGTAGACGGTTTGTCGTTGTCCGTTCAACCAATGGCTCTTAAATATCGTGTGGCAAAAGCGCGCAACCTTAGAACGGCAGCAGAAAAGCAGTGCCCCGCGCCACTTCAGGCGATCGCCTGAGAGAAGCCTTTCGCCGTAGATGCTTTTCTTCGAATAAGGATACAAATGTCGGAAGCAGCAGCACCCATCGAGCAAACCGCAGTAACACCAGCAGCCAGCAGCCCAAACTGACCGATCGAAAGGACGGATACGAAAATAGCGAAACGGAAAAGCGGCCGAGGTAAAGCGACAATCCCGTCGGTGGTTGTTAGGAAGAAACAAAAAATAAGAACATCAACTTTTATTCGTCATCAATAGCAGAAGCAGTTTAAGGGCGGTGGATTTGGTGGACCAAGCGGTGACTGCGCGGCCATTGCTTCTGGATTCCGATTGACAGCCGAACCAGAGGCGAACGTCTTGGCGCTATCAATGCAAAGAAACTGTCCGTATCAAGTGTGGCGCAACCTAAGCCCCGTGTGTGTAGAATCGTAAAAATCGACGGCACCCATCATTAGGTCGTCGTTTTGACAGCCGCATTAGCAAACCAGAAGCGGACTCGGAAAGTTAAGAAAATCTCTTCGATTGGTGCCCGCTTGTATCACACTTTCGAGTAAAAGGAAAGGAAAGTGTTTCGGGTGTAGCCTGGACAGTACGAAAGGCATCTCGTGGTTGCTCCTCGTAGGAGCCCGACCCGCGGTCGCATTTGCCGAAGAAACACCCCAACATGGGGGTTGTACTCCGCGTTGAAAGTGCATAGAGTTTGTGTGGTTGTGTGTGTACGTCAAAGTGAAGTGTGTGTTTGTGCAAGTTACTGTACCGTTCCGGAAAAAGAATAATTTTCTCAGGGACATTGGCAGAATAAGAAGGATTGTTGTGACAAAAAGTTCGATCAAAACGAGAGGTGGAAAAAACACGCAACTTGTCGGACTAATAGCTGTGGCTGGAGATTTTTTTAGAAGATTGTATACTTAAAAGAACAAGGAGGAAATTAACTCACGTGCGTATTGCGCTTCGTTTTGATCCCGAAGGACGTATTCAACGGAAGGACCCACACCTTTTCGGTAAATGCCATACACTGCATCTTGACCTAATTCCTCCACCCCCGTCGTGTCGTTTTATCTCGTGAATGTTGTCCACCAAGAGTTCAACAAGAAATTTACATCGAATTACCTATCGATTGTCGAAAAGCTCTTGTTTGTTGATGCTACTGTAGACAAGTGGTGAGTGTAGGAGTGTGAGTATCACAAAAAGACGAACAATTCGTACTGAGTCGATAGCTGAAGTTTTTTGATGGTGAATTGATAAAATATAAAACACTGCCGAAATCAAGATGAAGCCACAGATTACCTGCTGCATAAAGGACAACCACAGTGGGTCATAGGCGGTCTTCAAAACCAATAACAAAGCGGGATCAGCTTGTTACATCCCCGTTGATTGATTGGAAGAAAACGCCTGCACTTACACACTCTAACCCAACTGGGCATTATTGGGCTTAAAAAGGATAAAGCAGCTGCATCGATTGCTTCGATCGTCCAGGCCTCTTGGAATCGATCCTGTGGCATCAAAAACCAATTACCAAGTGAACATGATTAATGCCGCATTTTAGCTTCGTCTGTGGATGTAGATTTTTCTCCCAATTTTCCTGGACGCAACCATTGGACGGCTTTGAATCAAGTTAGTTACTTATGGATGTATAAAGAATTGGATTAATCGTTTACTTGATTTGCAACGAAGACAGAACTGGGCTTACGGAATATCACAGCGCACAGTGCCGACAGTACGGCACTTTCACCGTTGAAAGGAACAGGTTGTTAAAGCCCACCACCGGGAGGAACGATCCCAAAACAACCCCCCTACGCGTGCAGAATCAAATGTGTTGCTGGAAATGATTTGTAAAGAGGACGTCGTCAATTGGTTTAGAGAACTGAAGAGTTACAACAGGATAGATACCATGTGCGTCATGTTAAACATGTGCCTTCCGTTTGAGCTTCGCTTTCTGGGCACGTACCTGGAGGAGCTGGGCCGGCGTGACGCACCGGAGCTGCGTGGCGCTGAGCTGAAGGTAAACAACCCGCAGGAGTTCATCGCGGACATTGCGTCCGGTGAGCCGACCGACCATCGCTCCCGACGGAAGATGGCTCTATTCCTGGCGCTATACCGAGCCTGCAACCATACGTGTGCAACCGAGCTCTTCAAGACCCTCGAAGGCTGGGGCGGGAGACCGGATCTGCAGCGTCTGTTCGAGGAGGACGTACAGCACGAGCTACTGCTCGTGTATACGATGGCTACCAACCATCCGGGGTTCTCGTTTGAACAACGGCTGCATTGTGGGGAGATTTTCTCCAAACTGAAATCGTGGGAACCGAAGACTAACCCAAAGCAATCGGATCGAGATGAAATGATGGTGGATCACCAGCAGCAGCAGCCGCAGCAACAGCAGCAGCAGCATCTCCATCACCAACATCATCAGCATCATCACCAGCAGCAACCTTCACAGCACCAGTCGATGGACTCGTTGCATAGCAACAGCCCGCAGCAATCGCCAATCCAACAGCAGCAACAGCAACAACATCATCAACCGCAGCATCTACAAAATTCGACGCCTCCTCCTGCATCGCAGCAGCTCCCGACGCAAGTTCCACCACCCCTTCACACAATGACACCGAATGCCGCGGGCATTCCTCTCCAGCTTATGCCGCAAGGACCATCAACTATGGGCCAAGGTACTCCTACCTTGATCTACGCAGGACAACCTATTACGACGGTATGCATAAAGTTTTAAAAGCGCTTCTTAGTAGCGTTGGAATAAATGACTTCAACATAATTTTGCTAACAATGTTCATCTAATAAACATTATATTATTCCCGACTACTGTAGACTATTGGAAATGATGGAACCATTCCGTCGTACCATCTTGATCCAATCCAGCTGCCAATACATACTGACTTTACGATTCCCCCACCCGGCCCTCCCACTGCTTCCGTGCAATCTCGATGGGTTCAGAACGTTTATCAGCAGGTAAGTGTGTCAAAGACCACGGCGCAGATTCAAGCGAACAATTGTAACCGATTCTAATCTCCAACTCCCATCCTCTTCAGTTATCTTACCCACCACCTTCATCTTCACCGCATATGAGCAATCCATCGTCGCCGATCCAGAGTCGAACGGCCAGTCCGACGCGAATTCATCCCAATAGTGTACAACATCGAATAAGCAGGAATCAACAAAACGATCAACAACAGCAGCAACAGCAACAGCAGCAGCAGAATCAATCACAGATGCAAAATTTAAAGACTGTTGATGAGGTAATGCGTAAGAACATTGATACATTCTGAAGGGGAAGATTTTAGAATTGATTGTTTATTTGTTGTTGTTCCTTTCTACAGGACCAGACAATGCTGATGTTGAGTCAAATGCAGTTGCGAAACGGAATCCGGCAGACACACAACACACTACCCCGCTCACAGTCGAAGCAGAACTACGTCAATCAGCTTCCCCCGTACCATCAGCAACAGCATCAACAACCCCAGCATCATACACACACGCGGGATACGGGCGGCGGCAGTGGGAGTTTTCATTCGCTAAACTACAGCATGAAAGGATCGGGCGGCATGATGATGGACCTGATAAACCATCAACCAAAGTCGACAGGTAGTGATTCGGGCAGTTCGATAGGCTCTACAGGTGACGTGTCGCCACCGGAAACGCCTGGCGTTGTGTCGGTGAGCAGCAGCAGCAGTAGTGGCGTCCCTCACATGCGCTCCACTCGGTCCAACAATGTGCGCAATATCAATGGTCGGCTGGAGAAGCAGCTGCCATCGATGACCTACTCGCAGCTGCAGCAGCAACACCAGCAAGCTGTGGCACAGCAACAACAGCAGCAGCAACATCAACAGCAGCAGCAGCAGCAACAGCAACAGTTTGCAGGCGCCGACTTAATGGTAACAAGTGCGTCGCAGAATTTTCTCACAACCGGCACGACTAATGGTGCTGCGATGAGCAGCAATGGCAACAATGGGGCCAGCGGCAGTGGCGTTGTGTCGGGACAACTGTTGATTAGTCAAGCTGCTGCCGCCGCTGCTGTCGCCGCACCCGTGCAACCACCGTTTGTGTACGCGGGTGCACCGGCGACAGCCTACCAACCAGTGGTTGCTACTGCAACCGGCCACATGGTGACCCATCGTGGAGGCGTATCAACCGCAACCCCCCTTCCTCACGGGACTTCCTTCCGAACGGCACCGGCGTACGCCACAACGATCCAACCGCAAGCGACGGCCGATGGTGTGAACTATATCTATCATCCGGCCGCCGTGGTAGCGGCGGCCGCGGGTGCAGGTACGAACGTACCCTCCAACAGTACCATTTCCTTCCTTCCGGCACAACCACCACCACTACCACCATCTTCGACCGTCGCCAGTACGCAGACGGCCAGTCTACCGAGTGTGCGATCGTCACCATCTCCGGCGGCGGCAGCTACTCACGTCGGGCTATTGCAGCAGTCGAAGGTGGGCGTTAGTGCAGGAATGTACGGCGGTGGGGGCAGTGCCACACTTCCATACACGAGTGTCGCACCGTCCTGTTACAATTGTGGCTCCCTGAAGCATACCGGTCTCGAGTGCCCGGAGGCATCGATGGAAGACATGACGAGGACAACTAATTTTACGCTCGACTACAATACCACCTCCACCGTCACGCCCGTTACGACGCCAACGACCAGCAGTGCACCCGCGATCGGTGGTAACAACAACACCACGACGCTTGACACCAACGTCCATGTGGGGATCGGTGAGAGTCACATGAGCAACAGTAGCAGTAGCAACAATAGCACCAGCAGCAACAGTAGCAACGCCACTAGCGGTAGTGGCAACGGTAACAAAAACGCAAACAGCAGCACCAGCACCAGCACCAGCACCGGCACCGGTACCAGTGGCGGTCTCAGCAACAGCAATATGATTAGTGCCAGTACTAGCAGCAATAACAACAACAACAATCACCACCATCACCATCATCACCATCACCATCTGCATCACCATGGCAGCACCAATAGTAGCAATAGCAGTAGCAACAACAGCTCGATGGACATGCCTACGACGAGTCCTTCCTCGTCGATGAGCAATATGCTCGTGCAGGTGCAGGATGCTCCGGCGGGCGCAAGTGGCGCGGGGGTACCCAGTACCGCCGGTAGTAATACCACTAATAGCACCAATAATCTCGTTAGCGCTAGCGGTAAGTGATAATCGTTGGCTACAGGTGGTGTAATGCGGTTTAACCGTTCCGTTCTAGTAGCATCTGCAGTGGCAGCAGCATCCGTCGCGGCGGCAACGGCGGCCGTTTATCGCTCGTTTTTTCGATCGCTTTTTTCCCTGTCATCCTCGACGAACCACCACCAGTAGACATTTGCTACTGGTTCACCACACTCTATCTAGCAACCGGGCTTGAGTATCCGGTAACTAGGAACTAGAAGACGAATGTTCGAATGATCCTTAATATCATCAACGACAAGATTAAGATACCGCGGGGTGTGTGTGTGTGGGGGAAACATGTATAGAATATTTTATTTTTCGCTTCCGCGGTGTAGTTTTCCACTACACACAGACACACACTCACACTGTATAGATAACGAACTCACCGGTGATTTTTGGGAAGCATGATTGTATTTTGCAGTGGTATGCAAGATATTTTATGAAGTATCCTATGAAACCACAACCAGAGAAATATTTCAATTTCATAACCTCTGGTAGAAATGTTTAAGGATGTGTAGATAAATTCTCTCACACCTCCTGCAACATTTGATAAGGACGAAGGAAGAATTTTCTATAGAAAGTACACACAAGTAGCCGCAAAAGGAAAGGGGTGAAGTTTCGACATGTGCCGCAACAAGTGTGCCACAGAACGCGCACTCCTCAATATTCGTCATTTAATTTAGTGTTAAGATTGTAAGGTCTTCTTTAGGTAGTTTGTTTGGTATGTTTTTTTTAAATGTTTTTTTTTAAATAATTTTTGAGGATTAATCTTTTACATGTACTTGTGATTGTGCGGTACTAATCATACTAATCGAAGGGAGATGAATCCATGATTCAAACGAAGTGTGTTAGCAAACAACCAAAATTGACGAACGATGAATAGAGATTAACATTCACCACCAGACCCCGAGTTAATATGTGCAATTCGTTTGTTTGCTGTATCCCTTGGTTGGTTTGTTTATTTTAAACAAAATTTGATCTACACTGGCGGAGTTCTATACAGAGATTTTAGACACTCCCCGGGGATTCTCGATAAAGATGTTCCGTTCCATATTGGATACATTTCTTGAGTGATGGAATAATAACAATTTTGAAAAGAAAAATCAGTTCTTAAAGCGAACAAATGAACAAGTTGCATTGTCCGGAGAGATCGTTTTCTAGAAAGCTGATTGGTTGGTCGTCCGCTGGTGGCGATCGCGTGTACAGAAGAAAGCGTTACTCACCCTTTTTGTTGCCATTCAGCATATCAGCATGCAGCATTTGCACAATCCTAACTGCTTCTTTTCCGTTTGGAAACACCAAACCCACACGTTACTACTAGTGCGTTATCCTTCAAGTCGCCCATGTGCTGCGATGTTGTTTTAATGATACAATCAGATAGAGAAGCGAAGAAAAACAACCCCGTATGTTTAGCAAGTTATTTTATGTATTCAATTCAACCTGAACACGACGATACAATAGGTATGTAAGGGAGAGAAAAAAAAACAAATGGAAAGAAGACGGTCAGACGGGAAGCGAAATAAGTTTGTCAATATTAAAGCGTCAAACATAAAAATACAACGTGTAAGCGAAGGACATGGATTCGTTTTCGGAGTTGTGTATCTTTTAAATGAAAGCTTTAAAAGCTACGAATCATTGTGTTCCGTTTTCTAGGCGTGGATTCGGTGTAAGATGAAAACGAATTTGAAAATAGAGGGAAAAACTACAAAAGGTAACCCAAAAAAAAGTCTGTTAGATATTTAAAGCCATAGAGAAAGTGAATTAAATTTATCAATAAAGCAACAGCAAAAAAATAAATAAAATTAACTAAAAGCAAGTAACGGTTAGAGAGGTAGCCCGTAAACAAAAAATAAAACAAGCAGGTGGGGTTCCGATTTTAGTTAAATTAAAAATGCAAATTTTAGGAAAAACGTTTACAAAAATGAGCCCTTTCGAAGGGGCGAGTGGAGCGTGGTGCAGCGAGGCTTGATAAAAAAATAGGAGACGAGTTGTGTTGGCTGGATAGTTTTATGAATTGTAGCCCTATAAGATACCAGTTAAGAGAGAGAGTTGGGATTGGGAAGCAGCACATCCCGAACACGTCGGTATGCTGATCATAAGCGCGCATTCTCGTGAACTCCTCCTCCAACTCGTGTTGCTAACTGTATCCGTATTCTCGTGTGTTTATGTGTGTGACAAGAAAGAGGACAGAATTCGCAAAATCGGTGTAAAACATTTCGTCACCGATAGTTGGTATTGGGTATGGGTTGGCCGCGCTCCTGCTTCTTGTACTTTTTAATCCCTCGCCAATAATCAATCGATCAATCAATCACCATTAGCGCAATCGACTTAAAGTAGGTGTTTGTGTCCAAAAGAAGGCGCTTCCCGAGGGAGGCCAGTGGGGTTAGGTTTAAACTGTCTTTCCACCATGAACCTCAGAGAGTGTTTTGCATTCACGATTTGGTTTTACTCGTAGGAAGCATGCATAGAGAAGACGTCTTGTTTTAAATCGGATGAACGACACGCGTGTAGAGTGGAAGGGGAAAAAGTGCAGTCTCCGAGGCCATGCCTACCGGTTGCCTTCTGCTGACATGATAACGTTGGTAACCGATTAGTGTTGTCTGCGGATTGCGTACTTTGCTTTGCGACTCTCCTGTACTCGCCCCGTTTAACAGTAACTTAAGGTTGCGTAAGTCGTTTGTGTCCCATTATCCAACCTTCCAACCTATGCCCTCCCCCCCCCAGTAAACGTCTGTTTTCGCAACATAGCCCCACGGCAACCACGACAGCCATCTCCTGATACTGTGACTGAATACTACCACAAACTGCTGTAGGATATAGATAGAACGAATGCTTGTAAATAGCAGTACTAAAGCATCATAAGAAGTGCATATTTATAGTCCCCTTATCGTAATGCTAAAAGTGAGGGAGCGCGGGAGAGAGAAATGAAAAACAAAATACCAATTATAATCGATATAGCGGAACGTAATTTTTGTGTTTCCCGTTCGTCCCACGGAACAACTCTACCGAATTCTATTCTCTCCTTCGCATGTTGTAGTCCGCCCCACACCCCAAGTAGATTCCAGTTAGATGTGTAAGATATATGCTCCTCCTCCTCAAAGGACACAGAGCGAAGAAGAAGAAAAAAAAAATCAAGGATTACAAGCCCGTTGGAATCGGTGCGTGGTAAAACAAGCGTAGGGACGGAACAGAACACGAAACCTAATACACCTAAGGGCATGCACGCCGCAATATCAATACCCGCGCATTCATGCTTCGTAATACTTTTGTTATACTTCGATTTTTTGTAACGATGTAAGTTTATGGATTGCAGCGATGCAGCGAAAAGGGGAACGATAATGAAACGAGTGATAAGCAAATTGTAAAGCATGAGATAACAAGCGGTCTTCGCTATAAGCTGTAATGAGATTGCAATGAGGAAGATATGGGGTCGGTCGGAGATCGAGCGGTTTCGAAGAACAGAACATTATGACTTGATGAGCAAGCAGCTGGGGAGCAAAAAAATGGTCTAAGTTGTAAGTGAACTAACTATGCGTTCATCGTTACTGTAATAAGAATCAACAAAACAGCGTGAAGAGGCGTATAATGTCTCTGCTCATAAGCTATATTATAGGACACTCTCCCTGGATATTCTCCTTAGATTACTTGGCAGTACCGCCTCCTCCCCTTACCCGCCCGCTCCCGCACACATTGTAATCAAAAGTTGTTGCAAAGGAAGCTTGAAACTAAAAAAAAAAAAAGAATAAACCAGCTCTGCATGTGCGCCGAGTGAGAGAGGGGTGGTTGGTTGCCGCACGAGATTTTTGTTGTGTGTCTAACATAAGGAATCTGCGGAAGGATGCGCCCAAGAGATGCTGCGAGAGTGAACGGACCGATTGAATGTAGCCTGCGTGCGTTTAGCTAGCCGCTGCTCACGGATGTGATGAAACCGGTGGTGCCGCGTGTCTGTGTAGCAGCAGAATTTGAAATTGTGTGAGCATATTCGAGGACTAAGACCGGAAACCGTTTCGATGCGTTCAGCAAACAAGCTCGTATAGACTAGGAATGATTGTGAATAGTTCAAAAAGCGAAAAACAAAATGAATGTTGGTTTGCTGCAACAGAGCGAAAGGCAAATAAAAATAAACAACACGCGCAGAACCGATAGTGGAAAAATAAGATCGGTAAAAATCAGACTAACAAATAAAAATAAAAAATACAGACAAGAGCACTCAAAAGCAGTGGTTAGAGGGATGCGTAAAGCCGAAGCGAAAATTTAGTCTATTACAGAAACAAAAAAACAGTGTATTTATATATAAAATTATTAATAAAATAATTTAAACAAGTTAGCAAAACAATTCGGTTGCCTGGGTGTTTCACTAATAATTTCCAATTTATTATTCTCTTTCATTTCATCCAGTATAGCATCACTGTCCCATTACTTTGTTCATTCGAAGTACAATAAAGTTCCGAAAATGGTAAAGCAAGTTCAAATAATTCACCCGGCCTAAATTGAGTCATTTATATCTGATGAGATGCAGTGACAAGGGGGGATTATATTTATTGACTCTCTTGGCAATTGCAGACTCATCACTGTTCCGGAGTAGCAGTGACTTTTAGCAAGGTTTGGTGCATAAGGCCTCAGTCGTTTGGATGTGGATTTCCGCAAAGGTGCGTGATATAAATAAGATTGCAAATTAGGAGCAGCAATAAAAAGGAAATTGATGGAGCCGCAAAGGAGACAACCTCAGCAAATGGTCTCTTTACAGATTGGCGATACTTACCATAAGGAATGGTTTTGTTGATATATGATCGCTTTTAAATGCTCTAATGCATTGCTGCTGTAAACAGAAAATGTCTGTAAATATTTTGTGTTTCGCAAAAAATAATCATAACAATGAATTTTAATTTCCTTTTCAGCTCATCTGTTTAATGCATTCCCGGACGTTCAAAAGTTAACGTAATCCAACTCGCGCACCATTCTGAGGGTAAGTTGAAGTGTTTTCTGATCTGAATGCCACGCCGCATTCCCCTTGTCCGGGTCGATCTTGTGTGGCAGGGCGAGGTTAAGGTAGTACTTCGGTGTTTCAACGGTAACGCACTGTTCCTTTACCGACAGCTCAATATGTTGCACACCGATAGTGGCGTCTTCCTCCGGGAATAGAACCTCAACGATCATATTTTCACAACTAGCCGTACTGGGCGTTTTACAGTTCATCTGCAGATAGATGTCCTCGGTAGCCACGGTCTGACGGTAGGATATTCTATATTGCGGCTGCCGGCGAGACTCTAACAAGGCGTGATCTTCATTCTTCTGCTGCTCTAATTCCCATTCTTCGAGTGTTTTCGGTTGTACTTCAACGGGAGCTTCTAGTGGAGTGTAAGAACAAGGTTTCACATGCTCCGATCCATCGCTAGATCCCTTTTTTCTTGGTTTTACTGGCAACTCTCCTATATCACCGGGTCCTTGAAGCAAAGTGAAAACGTTAGAAACAGTAAAAACTGTACCTTACAAGCTTTGCGAACCAAATTGTGGAACATCTCCTGATGGTGTTTCCTCATCCGATGAGTCGTCCTCGGGCTTGAATAATTTTTGCAATAATTTAATGTTTTCACTTCCAAGGAGAGACATTTTTCAGCGATTGGCTCTCGAATATCCGTCGCGCGCAGAACAAATGTGTTCAATCTTGTGCACAAATGAGGCACGGCTTCGCTGGCTACGGTGTCAGTTATTGATAAAATAGTCAATAACGCGTGCCGCACCAGTGGAATAATAAACGAGTTTCATCACCATGGTAGTGATATTTCCAAGCCTACCAAAAAACCGTTCGTTTCAACGCATGCGGATGAGGCATGTTTGATGAATTTGAATGTTTGGGAAAAGATTCAACAGTTTTTTCTTGATATGCTAGCAGTAGGCGCGTGTAGACAAATTTCTTTTAAAACCCGGTAAGCCTGATATCTGCCAGTGAAAAAGGTTGGGAGAAGTGTAAGCTTTGCCAAAATCCCATCTAATCGTTTCTATTTCATCTCTTCCTAGCATCCACGACAGAGATCACTGATCGAACGCCCGGTTCAAAATCACGCTTCAGCACCTTCGCCTGCGTTTGCAGATGGCGTTAAACACCTCCGCAAAGGTGTCACCAATCGCTTGAACGACCGGCTAACCTCTTCCGAGCAACGGACGCACCAGTACTCCAGCGTTCATTGCCATATCATCGGCGTCGGTTCCGGGGTGCGTTGTGTTACTGTGTGTGGTTCGGCGCGCGAAATCAAATTGGCCAACCCAAACCGAAGTCATTCTTGCCTCGACTAGCCACTTCGATGGTCGTCGCGCCCACCTTTGCAGATGGAGAAGCGTAATGGACAGATAGATCACGATCGCCTCTTGTGAAAGGAATGGCGTTAAAGTATACGACATCTAGTCAATCACTTTAGGAGTGTAAATTGTTGTTGGTGGTCTGCACATTAATTTCTTCCATTATACCCAGATGGATAGGTTGAACATAACCTCATGGACATCACTGTATTTCGCGCGTTCAGGTCCTTCGCGTTGTTTTATCAGGTCGTCCAGTGTGTGACAAATCCTCCTTCCGCGAGCACATCCAGCATCGTACGGAGGCAGAACTAGGCAACCTCACACACTCGTGTCGGGTTCCTCGTCGAGCGGCGTGTGTGGAGCGTGCGTTTTGGCGCATGGTGTTATTGTCGTCGTGGTCGTCGAGGAGCTGTGAGGTGGACGCGAACGTGCGGTTTTAGTGGTCGTGGCGCGCGCGTGCGGGGATCTATTCTGCGTGAGGTATGTTTTTCGCGCTCCCACATTTAAATCAGTCCACTCTTCGACGGCAGCCGGTCGAGACGTTGTCGTCGGGTCGTCTGGGATTCGCTGGAGAGACAGTAACATTTCGCAGTTGTGTCTTGTGAAGGAAAGCGTTTGGTTGTGGTTTAAACATTTACTGATTTGGTGAGCCGGAAGTGTTCGAATCTTTTGAACATTTAACAAATCGATAGTGGATAGATGAGATCACGCTCCAACAGTTGTAGCTCAAACAGGGTGTGTGAAGAACTTAATCAGCGTCTTCTTAACAGTTTCCCAAAGGGCATTGAGTGATCGTTCGTTTGGAAACGAAAGGAAAACTATCAAGTGATCCGTGCTGTGTGGGTGGTCCACTGATCATCGCAGATATCTCTAGTCGTAGCTACTTTCGTGCCAACTGGTTTTGTCTCACAAAACGCTGTAGGAGTCGCCTTCAGCATGGGGTGCAGACGACGTAATGAGCAAAACGCGTGAATCAACAGCAGTCGGGCGTTGTTGAAAGGCGTGTGTCCACGAGCCGGCACTTGTACGGGGATTTGCCGGACTGCCAAAGTGTTATCGGTGCCTTTTTCTGGTGCAGATTTAAAAGAACAAGTGCTGCGGGAACAGTGCTTTCAAACGTGTGATCAATTTGATCTCGAAAATAGTGTTTGATATATGGTATCTGAAGAAGAAGGGTTTCAGATAAGTTCTAAAGCTGCCTTCAAGAAACTTACATCAGAAAAGGTACGAACCAGGATTAGGTAATCAGAGTTGGACTTACCGAATGTGGGACATAAAAATCTAATTTTGAAGGAAAAATGAAACTATCCAGATGAACAGATATAAACGAACCAAAATAGTAAAGATGGATTATATCCACATGATGCCTAAACTTTTTTAGAACTAGTACTAATATTTTGTTCCATAATCAGCATCCGTAACAATAGGAAGCCCGCCTGTGAGTTAATATTAGGGAAATCATAAAATTCGATACAATTCTTCGTCATAAATGCAGATACCAAACACTGACCACCGTCACTGGAAAATGGCCCAATATGCGCGTATCTGTTGCATCACTCAACACTAGCAGTGCTTCCAGGACCATATGTCTCAGACGTTCCCCCACCCGTACTCAGCCTTGCGCATGACTGGGGCTTCTGCAGCAAGTTTACTTCCGTCACAACTGTCCACTGTCTGCCTTGTCTGCTTCTGTGACTTTCTGTGGCGAGCATCTTTGGATGAATCAAGGCGCGGAAAAGGAAAAGAACGACAAAGCGCAACCACGGACAGAAGCATGTCAATGCGCGGCCGAATGCATTCGAATGAGATTTAACGACTTAATTATTAATACGCGTGAGTGCGGTCACGATTTATGATCGACGGACGCACTGGGCATGGAAAGCGTGCGCCCTACAAATAGCCATTTAAGCCCGGCCGTTTTTCAGACTCGACACACTATGTCATTTTCCCGGTAAATACAGACTCCAGGCCAAGGATATCGCGATCGCGGGGGTCCATCCTTGTACCGATGGGGCAGATTTTACAAGAACAAGACACCCATCGTCGTGGATCCCGGCCATTGTGTGGCGAATGTTTGTTTAGCCTCTTGTGTCGAATTTATGGCCGATAGCCATCCGAACCAGAACCACCAATCTCTTCCTCGAGTGATGATGGTGAATGTATCTTAATTAGTCGTAAAAATAATTTATCGCTCTCTAGATACCGGGGCCTTGTTGTGTGTCAGAAAGTCGTTACGATCGCAGTAGGGTCGGTGTAGTATTAGAGGAGTAGTATTATTTCATTGGGATATTTCGCTGATCTCTCCAGAGAGGGCTATCAGCATCATGAACAAAAAACCCCGATATAACCCGACGGGGAGTCCTTTTAGGCGGTGGTCCGATTTGTTCGGATATAAATCCACGTCATCGTTATGATAGATTTAACGCCCGTTTTACGACCCATTCGGTTGCCAACGCTTGAACGTGGAGGATGATTGAGATGTGATGTTCTCGCGCACAAAAGTTAACAGCAGTTTTAGAGCGATTTGTTCGATCTGTTTATTGTGTGCTACATGGTTTCCATGGTGAGTGTGGGACCAAATTGTCCGCTTGAAAGGTGTTTCTTGATGGAGCACGATTTAGTTGGCAATGGGTTTTTTTTTACTGGAACGAATCGTACGCCGCGGAGATTCTGGCTATTTCAGTGAACTCAGACACCGATGACACTCGGTTCGGTTGTCCTTGATTTTAATTTCCATTAGTATTGGCCTAAATAGAAGGTAGGATGCGCGAGATGAGGAAGAGAACAACTCTGCACAGTTTGCAGATTTGTTTCTGCATGTTCGCCAAGATAGTTAGATGAGTAAACATAGCGTGTCGAATTTTGCCAACAGGAACGTCCCCGTTCCTAACCCCCGTAGAAGGAAGCCGGTGGGGGGCGGAAACGAACCCGAAACGCGCGAAATGTAATAATTCGCAAACGCGAAATGATGCGGAACGAACATGAACACCGATGCTCATAAACACTGGCCAAAAATGAGTGACGAAAGGCGAAGGAAAAAAACACGCGCTCAAATACCGCGTCTCAGGATGATGATACTGCGACTGGTCTGGGGATGGAGAGGGAGGGGGAGTGTGAACGATGAATGCTATCGAGCCAATAATTCAACTCCCACAAGGCCACGCCGGAGTCCTCACCAGAAGTTTGGCCAGATTTTGGCGACATTCGAGCGAGACCGGTTGACAGATTGAATCGGGGAGGATCGAATCTGCGTGGCGGGGGTGTTTTCTCACGCGACCATCTGTTTCCAAGGCGGCAGCGGACCGAGGTCGACTGTGCCGATTTTGGACCACGCCACTCGATGGCCTCACACCTTACCTTCAGCTTCCCTTTTTTCATGGGGAAGCGAAACCCGAGCACCGGGAGTCATGTTCGATCGATAACCGATGTGCCGGTTTTGGACCGATGCTTGAAGCGGTCCTCCCTGTTCCATGAGCTAGCAGATCCCCCGTGCGATCGCGTCCAACGTATTCGGTGGTTGAAAATAGATTGGGGGAGCAAACAAGCAAAGGCCGACGCGTCTAGTCCGGATACCTTTTGACGCAAGCGGAAAAGATTGGTTCCGATAAACGAACAACATGATCACGATTATGGTTCCAGACAACTGTTTGTTCTCCTAGTCGTGCCCCCTTCTGTCCTGCATGAAGAGATATTCTAACACGTCTACTTTCCGTTTCAGCTCCGGACCAAAAGGAATCCCGAGGAACGACCGAGATTGAAGGAAGTGAGACCGATCGAACGTCACGATGATCGTCCGGTGGCCAAAAATGGTCCGACCCGCCAGCGGTCTGTTGCTGTCGATGCTGCTGGTCGCCATTTGCTTCGATCTGTCCGGTGGATGGCGATTTGATCGATGTTAGTGTAATCGATTTCTTTCAACTGCTTAACGGTGATATGTTTGAATTTAGTTTTGGATTTCGCTTTGACAACCAAATTGGTTTATTCTTAACTAAATTGCTAAAAATAGGAGCACTTGCATCTTTATTGGGCACAAGAGAATGACGTGTTTAGATTTTGAACTCGATGCCTTTGAAAGTAGCTTTGGATCTAGTTTTAGTGCGCCTCAGAGCAGGTCATAAATTCTCGTTCGTATTTGCTATGCATGTCACGAGACGGGTCAACATGATTTGTGCCATCGGTTGCGTGGTACCTGCCGAGAGGCCATTACTTAAAAATACGGGTGCAATGCTTTTCGGTCCGCAAACGAGCAAATATCTCGCATAGCCGTACATTCTTCCCCAAGTCCACCTATTTGTGGTGGTTCGTCGCGCAAAGGCATCGCTTTTCACACTTTTAATCCCGAACGCACCCGGTGGTCATAGGAGGAGGTGGTGGTTGCCTTCCACCTTCCTAATGGATCAACGCATTGGGTTCAACGAAAAATTCAAACTCCAATCACGTGTGCCCGCGCGTTCCTGTCGTGCTGCAGCAAGACGTCTTGTTTTAGCGAGTATCCATTCCACACCGGTCGATTTTATTTATCTCCGTTTCATGATTCCCTTTTCCTCCCTCCCCTCCCTCTTTCTTTCTTTCTCTTTTCCGGTCCTACATCCGTACGCGGTTCCGAACGATTGATGTTGGCTGACGCGATGGTTGGTGGTGAACAAATCTCGAATCCATCTGCACCCATGGGGTCGTCGTCGTCGTCGGGCGAACCGGCAAATAATTTCTTCATTCACACATTCGCCGTGTTTTTTTTGTTTTTGTTTGTTTCTCATAATGCTCCCCGAGGCGGAAAAACAACCAAATACAATCAAAAATATCTTTATACGCTCGCGATAAACATGGAGGGAGTATAAACGTACCACCAACGAACCAAACCTACATGCGCGTGCAAACCGGTCATCATCATCATCGTCGTCGTCGTCGTCGTCGTCGTCAACATCATCATCGCCATTCGCCAACGCCATCGTCGTCGTCGTCGTCCTCAGTGCCTAGACTGTATGGAGACAAGCTGCCGACGAAGGCAATTTCGCCGCGGTTGCGCAAAGTCCAAAGGCGGATCGTGATGCTGCACGACTCGTACCGGACCAAGGTGCTACCACCGGCCGCGAATATGCTAAACATGGTGAGTAATCGAGCGGCGGGAACGCTTGAGACTGTGTTCCGTGGACAGGTTGAACACCGGAACCCCGGAACGAACAGCGGAAGGTGAAGGTGGGCTTCGTGAAAGTCGATCGTTCCAAAATCTGCCGTGCCTGTGATGCGCACATGCCGGCCACAGACACTGTTAGCGGACAAACGCTGCTGGAGGGCCATAAATTAGTTTGCCGGCGATTCGGAGGGAAACATTCTAAACATGTGCGCGCGTCTGTGGAGGACCTTTTCAGCCTGCCCAACGATGGTGGCCGGGTGGTGCAGATTTGTTTGCTTAACCTAAATATCCTTCACGAGAGAAATGAGTTATGCGTGACACAGCAATGGTTGGGTGAATTCTTCGGAAGCAAAAATGATCAACATGATCGCATGTTTCAAAGGCTTTAACGATTCGTAATGATGTGACCTATTTTAATTATTTAACACATACTCATGGTTCCATGATCATTGATATTTTTGGTGTTAAGATCAACTGATCATTCTTTGTTGTGCAGACTTTACTATACCAACAGTATGTGGATCCTTCAAACCAACTCACCATCGCACTCACCAAATGTGATGTTCCGCCACAACGAAAAACACGATACGTTGACGATAGTTTAACAAACTGGTGCCGCGGGACCATTTACGCAGAATGTTACAAAATTTGCATCTTTTACCGATATCGGCGTTACGACGACAAATAGTTATTGATTCCCACGGTAATGTCCCAACCGTAAGCGTCCATTGTGGCGCCTATTTAATTGTTATTATTTCGCTATAAGGAAATACAACAAACCGAGGCAAACAAGGTTCGGACTTGGAGTCGTAAAGATGGGTTTGGAGAAGTACCTTCGTTGATCGGACACCGCCCCAAGGGGGAGAGGAACGGTGGATATTTATTTAATCGTGCTTGATGGCATGCGCCACGGTTAAATATCATTATTGGCGATCGTTACGTGTGATTGGTGGTGTCGTTTTAGTGTATGGCGTTTGTTGGTCTGAAATGTGAAGCCCCTGATTCTTTACTGTGTTCGAGAATCAAGAGTAAACTGACCAAAAAAAAACGGAATTCGTTTCGACAAGCGAGCGGTTAGCACCTAACAAAAAACGCCGAAAGGTGTGGAGCGTGCAGTTTTTGGTTAAATGTGCCGCTATAATCCTTAAAATTTGTCATTTGCTTGAAAAATGGAATGGACCGACATGGCGCAAGATGCCACCACGCTTCCGACGACTTCCATCCAACCAAAACTAAATCGCACCCCCCCGCCAAACATCGATCGTGCAGCATAACGGTTGCAGGAGTCTTGTCAGACATCGATAAAATATTGGAAGTTCATTTAAATGGAGATTAAATTAATCTTTCTAAAATGTCCCCCACCCCATGGAGCCACCCGGTCCAGTTCCAGCACCTCGCCGGTAGCTATGTTGATCCTCAGAAGCGCCCAAATCCGTATTTGGCAAATGCGACACAATTAGAAATGATTTAGGCGTCTCGGAAAGCGGTTCCGCCGGCATCGCCGCGTGTCGGCTTGTGCCTATGCGGAAAGGTAAAAAGTATTGCTTCGGCTCATCCGAGTTCGAGAAATGTGGATTAAAAAACTCCAAAAAACAGGAGGATTGCGCTCGAGTGGAAGCGAAGACCGGGAGGGAAAAAAGAGCTTAACCACGCACAGCATAATAACTCGCATCATTAGTATGCAAATCCGCATGTGACAACAGTTTTTCGATTTTCGATTTCGATTGCTTCGAGACACTTCAATCGATTGTGGTCCGGTGTTAAACGCGCCGGCAGAAACTTATGCATTAGTCCGTCGAACTGTGCCGGTATGTGTCATCTTATGAGATTACGCTCTTTTTTGTGCGGAGAATTGGTGTGAGCTCGATGGCCGAAGGGAGAGGGGAGAGTGAAAGGACCCGGTTCGATGATGGAAAATTTATTGTGATAGCTTCATTTTATCTCCATTTTCGTACGGTTGTTGTTATCGTGAAACATATCGAGTGTTTCCATTGGGAAGAAGAACCGAACAACAAAACGGACGGTTGAGTGGAGCAAAACTCTGCGCAAACTTTCAAGTTAAACAACCTACAGTCTAACTGACCAAAAAATGCCACGAGATGGGAACTCGTTTTCGAGCATGATCCGGTGGGGTGGGAGTAGCCGGCCTGGGGAGGCCGGGATGCTGATGGTGTGGACAAATGCTTCACACCTTCCAACCGAGCGTGACATGACGTTACGAAGAGTGTAAGCGAAGATAAAGAATGGCTAAGCACCATCCCGAGAATGCATCCCCCCCCCACCCCACCCCACCGGTGGAGGAGGCGCACATGCACAACCCGATGCTTAGGCAAGCGCTGTGAGCTGATTGGCAGCGTTTCCGGTGTGTGTGTGTGTGTGGGTGGACAGTTTAGGTGGCCAAATGAACCGGCGGCCATTTATTTCGGGTGCTTTGATTTATTGGCAGTGGCAGCACCCCCGGGACGCGCTTGTAATGGACGGCCTGTTTGAGGGGCAGCTGGTGCAGGTTGATCACACTTGCCCCTCGGTCTTGGACGATGGATGGAGACAAGTGACCTCCCGAGCCGATGAGATAGACCGATGATGTAACGTTAATCACCGTTTCGATAAATGCCGTTCGGGCTCTCTCTAAATACGGGGTTTCTTTTTTCTTCTATGAGCTAAAACTAACGACGGTCAAATTCGAGGAGTCAAAGACTAGATTTTATTATTTATGGCTGTAACACTCCGGGGTATCACAAACCACTCATAGTTACCCTTTCGGAGATAGGATTCGATCTCGAACCGAAAGGCGTTCTTCATTGAGATGTTTAGCTCTGCCTCCTGCTGCCAAAGCAGCACAGGTCCCGTGGTCCAAACCTTGGCCAGGTGTTCCAAGGAGCGATTGGCCAGCTTGCGCCCAGGAGTCTCTCTGTGTGTGTGTGTGTGTGTGTTTGTGCCTCAGGTGCCTGTGGCGTTGAAGTGATTTGCATGCAAATTAGTATCGACCGGTATGACGCGGGACGCACGGGGGAGGTAGGCCTTTGGGGCCAGGGTAGTGTCAGGTTTCCCGTTTTCGGCCCCATCAGCAGGCGCAAACTCATAAAACTCATCAACCGATGATCTCATTCATTAGTAGTGTTTATTTAATCTGCGACCACTGTAGAACGCAGCGTTCGGCGTTCGGCCGCGAGAGGTCATAAACTAGATGAATTTATGGCCATCATAATCGTCCGTTTATACCCGGTCCGCGATACCGACTTCCGATCGGTTTTGCGACAGGTACTCGCGAGATGGTGTCGTCATGCCTTTTCTCTTATATGCCACCTTCCAACGGGGGATCGGCTTGACTTCCGGTGGTGCATCGATCGATAAGTAAATGATTCAATTTCTCAATCTCTTTGCAGAAGTGGCACCACGGTGCAGCTCGGTCGGCGCAGAAATGGGCGAACCAGTGTCGGCTGTTGACCCACGACACCCCGAAAGGCCGCTGGATTGATAGCTACGGTGCGTGCGGGCAGAACATCTTCGTGTCGACACATCGAGTGCCTTGGTAAGCGGAAGATTTGAGCGTTGAACCTCGAGACGAAGCTCTTCCGTGTCGAGGCCATCAGAAGTATGAGACGTTGTCACGCTAATCGAGCTCTTGCGTGGGCCTACCGCCAAGGCGAGTCAGCTGATTCTTCTTGCCTTTTCCTCGAGCTTCATATTTCCCAATGGCAGACTGACTGATTTTGATCGATCTCTGGTTCGAGCAACCGATTAGCCGACTCCCATTTGGATCCACTTCCTTCTGCGAGTTGGTCAGTGTGGAGTGGAGTGTGTCTAACCCTGTTTTTTTCGTCCTCCCTCTCTTTCTCTCTCTCCCCCACAGGGTGTTTGCGCTGCGGACCTGGTTTTTGGAGCGCCAGAATTTCACGTACGGCTCGAGCCGGAACGATCTGACCACGGTCGGACATTACACGCAGATGGTGTGGGCCGCCACGCATAAGGTCGGCTGCGGGCTGACCAAGTGTCCCCGGGGTGGTCCGCGAGGGAAGCCGTTCTACAACTACGTCTGCAACTACTGTCCCATGTGAGTGAGTGATAGGGAACGGTGAAGTGTGGCGTTCCCCCCTCATGTGGGGGGTTAACACTTTCCTTTGCTCCGCCAATTTGGAGTGTGAAACGCGCGCGACAATTAAGATGCCGTTGTGTTGAGTGCGCTGAAAATCTGCATTAGCCAAGACGGCTATTTCTGGACCCGCGACTGTGCGTGCGTTCGAAGGAGAAGAACTGACACTCGCGGCGTGGGCGGAGAGTTGCGAGTGGGACTCCTTTTCGGTCATGCGTCCTTGCACCAGTTGTGTGCGTTGATGTGCACTGATTTACGTCGCCACACCATGTGGCATACCCTATTTCACGGACGCCCCCGTTAGTAGGAGATTAAAATATTCATGCATCGTTACGATACGGAAAGCTAAACTTGATTCCGAACGTTTTTTGATTGATTGAATAAGGTTGGTTGGGTCCAGTAGGCACTGGCTCAATACAAAGAAATTGAAAAACGGTCAAGTTTTCACTGAAAGCAAATGAAAGTTTAACGGAACCGAAAATGATTAATTGGAAAGCGTGGTTTAAGGGTCGAGCTTGTTTATTTAAATAAGCCGTTGGCGTCGGCGAGCCCGGCGTCTCGCGTTTTTACTGTTGAGATGTTTATTATATTGTGGTTTTTACTTTCATTCACCTCCCACCCTTCGGCTGCTCTCTTGGATCGTCGGTATGCGTCAGTGGAAATCACGAGGAGAAATTGGGCCTCCCTTACAAACGTGGCCGTCCCTGTGGTTCGTGCCATTCGAACTGTCTGTCGCGGAAAATGAGGTAACAACATGGAGATGAAAATGCCCATAGAACGGTTTCAAAGTTAATTTGTACGTTTTCTTCTTCCAGACTTTGCACCAACACCTGCAACACGGCCGATCTGTGGGCAAACTGTCGCGATCTGTACCGAACCTGGCCCGGCTGGCTGTGCAATACGGCGACGCCGGAGGGTCTGGAGCGCCAGCGGAACTGCGCGGCCACCTGCACCTGCCACGGGAAGATACACGACTGATTCGAAGGAAAACGGCAACCAGAACCGGGGCCACCCAGTGTCCTGGAAAAAATATGTGCGTGTGTGTGTATGGTTTTTTTTTAAATATCTCATCAAAAACTCGTTCGCATTCATTTAAACTTGATAGAACCATTTAAGTTAGCTTGGGGAAAACCAATATCATTCATTATTTTTGGAACTCGATTGGAATTCTTATCGCAGCTTAATGTTAGTGTGGGGCCTTGGATAGTATAAGGGATAGGAGGTTGTAGGAAGCATTTCGGAATGCGCTTTCGCACGTGGTTAGGCAATTTCCGGAGAGCGTTCGAGGTAGAAGGAACCACGTGCGAATGGTAGAGAGCAAAAAAAAAAGTGAAAACCAGCAAAATGTTTGGACCCGTTGTGATGTAAATAAAATTGAACGAATTTAAATTTCCTCGACCGAACCTTCCACCGGCGTTTTAACTCGTTTTATTATGTATTTTGCACGGACCTTCCCGAAAAAATACGTGCCGTTAGCTTACGCCAGTTCGAACGGAACTTTTACCACGAGGGTCAATATTACACTGCTTTAATGTTGTCTGCGCGTGTGAGTTGCGATGTGTCACCCACAGAGGGTTCAGCTCGAGGCGTTAAGTTGACTTCCGGTGCAACATGACTCGCCGGGTATTACGAATCAAAGCCCCGAGCAGGGGAAACATGTGCCTATGCTGTTTATGGTGGTGCTGTTGGCACGGTTTTTCTTTTTTGTTCCGTTTTCCTCCCTTTGTCATTCGTGCTTGGAAAAAGGGGGCCAATGGAGATGACGCGTGAGATGGAGCCACCAACGCCGTCGACGTCACTGCGGGTTTTATGGATCTCCTAGAGGTAGGTGACATGTTTTACCTTCCGAAAAAAGTAATTTCAATTTTAACAACCAGCAAAGGCGAAAACTGACTAGCATGCAAATGTTTTCCGTGGAAAATCATTTAATTTTCTCTGACTTTGAATTATTATTTTACAACCAAACTCAACAATTTTCCTCCATTCTCACAAGAACCGTAAGAGGAATTTATGACTCTTCTGACGGATGGCTTCTATCGTACACTGACCTTGTATTGTGTTGAATACCCATGGCCACTCTCGGAGGGGCAGACCTCCCCCATTCGTCCCCACACGTTTTAGGTGAAGCATAAAGAGGGAGACCATCGGAGAGGTCACTCCGGGCTGTGGTTCCTCCGGTGTCCGGTTGGTCCGATCTTCAGTGGCAGGTGACCGGTGTCGTAAATAAAGTCATGAAAGTCCGACGATTGAAGATGAAACAACGACCGAACCGGTCGCCCTTTTCTATCAGAACCGATATAGCAAACCCTTCGTCGTCCAGTGAAATCGCTCATGCGAAACAACCCGAGACCCCGAAAAGAGTCAAGATGACACCGAAGGGGATGGGGTAGGGAACCGTGGCCCCCGTTCGCCATCAAACAGGGGTGTGTGTGTGTATGGTAATGCGGTTTTCTCACCATTCTTCAGACGTGCAGGGTAATTTAAGAATTCACAAAACATAATCAGAATTCATTACGTCGTTTGCGTTTTGGGGTGTGGGGAGATAGGTGAAGATGGTTGTGTTCTGTGTCAGTAACCCTCCCCCCTGTTCTGGGAAACTTCCATCATCGAACTCAAGAGAGAGGCCGTGTGGCGTCTTAGTGGGTTCCTCGAAAGTTTATCGGAAACCGATAGACCTACGGGAAATATGATAGGTTTTCGCGCCCCGAACCATCCCTTTATGAATGGAATTGAAGGCATCGATCGATTGAGGAGTCCCATCACGTTCCCAAGGGGAATTTAGATTGCGTGTTGAGAAAAAGAAGAAAGAAAGGGCCAGGCAGCAACATGTTTGCATGCGTTATGTTTTATTCAAATGCTGGGGCCGTTTCTTTTTTTCTAATTTGGTCAGCTCAAGATCAGCACCTGTTACAACACTTCGACATTCTAATAGAGAATTCCACCATAAGAGCGTGTGAAGAAAAAAGCAACCGGTGAAAAAATGTCCGCACGAGATGCTAGGACAGGAATTCCCCCCACAATGGGTTAAGAATTGAGCGATAAAATCCATCATGAAAACATTGTCGCGGTTGCGAATAGAATATGACTGTTTTAACACTGGTAAGGTCAGAGATACCTAACTCTTCGTTATGATGCACGCTTTTTTAGTTGTTTTATAATTTTTCTATTTATCAAAATCCCATACAACATTAATCGAGGAGGGTTTTTCATCGGTTAACCATAGTAACGCTTCATTCTTGAAAACACGTTACTTTGATAAACCGATGTCTTTACTCTAATTTAATCGATAAATGTAATTTAAAATGTTTAAGAAAAGAATTAAAATTAATGAAAAGCACCGTTTTGTTAATCAATCTTCAATGGAAATGGCAAGAAGGAATAGGAGAGAGTAAATAGCAAGAATATTTGAGAATCACTGCCTTAGACGACAGGCGGTTTGCACGTTCTTGGAATTGTCTTTTCAAAGAGCTCTTAAGACGTTATATTTTCCAACAAACAGTGTCATAATCGTTAAGTGAAACGATTAAGAAATTAAAATAGAATCTTCTTCCCAACCGTCTAATGAATACTAATGTTGATCGTCTGCTTCAAGGAAGGGTGAAAACGGAAAACATTCTCGTTCGTTTCACTCTCAGTGAAACATTTTCATCAAGACGTTGAATTTTTCCTTTGTTGAAAGAAAACTTCCCCCACATTTGACGACCGTACTTCCCATCGCAGCATGTGTTTTGTTTGGGTTCTGTCCGAGGTTTCGCACACATTTCCTTTTGGCACACCGTGACTACCGTGTTTCGCCCGGTCTCCCCTTCAGCCATTCCAGCCCTTAATTTGCGGAGGCCTTAACCTGCGTTATGAGCCTCATCATTTATGTCGCTTATGTTGCTGCTACCCCTTCCGTCAAACAACAAGTCGCCCAAGCGCATCACGCGTTAACTATTGCAGGGGGTTTTTTTCTATCTAAAATGTTGCCTTTTCCCTCTTCACACTGTCGTGTTGTGTTATCCTCCGTCGCCGACACGGGGAGAGAGTGGTACTTTATCCAACCCCGCAACAGTTCGTGCACGTACGCCTGGTGGCGCGGTGGACCAAAAGGTCCAGCGCAGGTGAAGCGTATCGCGAGTTCTGTATTTTAATTCGAATTCATGACGCCCTGCTCGTGTCTCTCTGTCTTTCTCACCTTAACTCTACCGTCCAGCTTAAGCATAAATCCGCGATCGCCGTCGAAGGGGGTGCATGCGGATGGTGGTTGGAAAAACCGCGCCACTGACCGTGGCAGCCCTCCCTCCCCCATCTCTCCCTCGCCTCGTGTGCTTCGTTGGGACTCTGCGTGTTTGTGTCGGACCTGGACCGGTGCGAGCCCAACAGTCGCGGCCGAGAGGCTCGAGTGATCGGTTCGAAAAGTTCGGTTTTCCCGCACGCCCGCGCGGTTTTCCACGTGATTTTTCCCTTCTACTCGACGGTGTGACAAACGTGTGTGCGTTTTTGTTTGTTTTTGGTGCAGAAATTAATTCGCTGAAAAGGTGGAAATTCGGATAGTTCCGTTAGTGATGTGGGTTTTTGGTCCCATTTTGGTGGAAAGTTCTGAATGAAAATGGTGGTGACAACGAGCACCCCGATCGGGGGAGCAAGTGGGGGTCATGTGATGGGAGCAAATATGCACACGTACAAACCACGTACACCACGACGTGGGATCGCCGATCGGGACGAGCGCAAAGTGCCCGGTTTCGGAAAGCTGATGGTGGTCAGTGCGGATATAAATTACGATGAAACGCTCGCGCCGGAAGTCGGAAGCGTTGGTGGCAGTGATGGCAACAACAATCGCGTGCGGAAGGTGTCGGGTTACGGTGAAGATGATGGCGGGGATGCTGGTGTGACCCAGTTGAGGTCGAAGTTTGGTTCCGGTGAGCAACAAGTGGTCGCGTCCAAGTGGCCAGACGGCATGGGGGGCGAAGGGGATGGGGCGGGTGTCTATCGGTTCGGTGAGGCAAGTGAAAGGGGTGTTCCTGCCGCCTGCTCGTCCGGGGTCATCATTGGGAAGCCGGTCAATCTGATGCTGTCGAAGATGTCCCTGCTGTGGAACACGAGCGGATGGCTCCGGATTTATTGTGGCCCGGATCGGAGCGAAATCAGCTCGGAGGATCGAAGCCGAATGATCCACGTCGTAACGACCGCGACCACTCTCGACGTGGTCAAAGATATGAACCTGCCAGGAGACTATACACTATGGGTAAGATAAAGAAAACTATTGTTTTTCTCACAATTTTGCGGGAGGAATTGTCAGCGATTGCTAGTCTATTATTGAATCTCGATCATCGGAAAAGTGTTGTAACAGCCAGTCACCTGTCGGAAAACAATTTTCGTTAATGATCTGTCCACTTTCATTGGGTAAAGCAACAACTCTTGATTCCATAATCGAAAGTGGTTGAACAAGCGTTTAACTATCGCTTCATTTGTCGACGATCTTGCAATTAACCACAGAGGATCTTGAGCGTGCGAATTATTTAACAACGATACACACCCCGGGTTGTGTTTCAAGAAGTGGTTAGTTGTTATCCACCTGTTGTATCGCTTCCTTCTTCAAACGATCTTGTAAACGAAGCTAGTAAGAATTCATGGCGACCCCATTCCGACCCCGATGGTGCGCTAATCGTGGGAATAACAACTTGTTGCGCGAGAATGTTTTTCCAACCCTGCGACAATTTGACAGCTAATTATGGGCGGAAAATGGTGGCCAAGGTGACGATAATTATTTGGCTTGTAACCAGAGATGGACGGAGATTTATTTCAGTTTTGGGAGTTGGTAGCAAACCCCAACTTGGGTCTTTTAAAATTTGCACCAAAGGATACGAAGTTAAAAAAATATTAAAAATTAATAAAACTATGGCATTTTCTCATCACACTAGACAAAAATTGGTCAAAAACTAGGCAAACCACATTAAGTGAAGAATGATCCCTTACAACGCATGCTGGTCGAGAACACGTTACTATGGAAACCGATGATGTAACGTTAATCTCAACAAGCTGCTTGGAGTTAGATGACTTTCGAAGGTCCTCCAGAACACGTTTGTTCCAATGAAATTGTAAAATAATATCGACCAAATTTGATATTTTCAACATGTAAACACAAACAACTAGATAGTTGGAGAGAACAATATTCCATCGCCGGTTGTTTTTCCTCTGCTCCACACGAAGAGATTCTCCATTCAGTGCACATGCACCTAAATGCACCGGTTAAAAGTGAAATTATCACTGCACCCTTTTTGCAGCTGCCATCCGAATGTCAATCCAGCAACCTTTCTCCCGCGTATAAATTGTATAAAATTATCCACACACCGGCTCAGGGGCACCACTTTCTCATCTGATGCATTTCCGACAAACAACAGGTTCAGATCGGCGGCGGACGGACGCGCCGGCTGGAGGAGAACGAGTACCCGCTGCTGGTGCAGGAGGAATTCCTGAAGTCGCTCGGCTACTTCGACGAGTCGCGGCGCGCCCGGCTCGGCATCGACCCGGAGCTGAAGCACCTGATCCGGTTCCACGTCGGCCCGGCCGAGATACCGATGTGCAAGGGCGTGCTGCGCTCCGGCACGGTCGAGGTGCTCAAGGGTCTGGTGTTCCCGCAGTGGCGCCGGCGTCATCTAGCGGTCGTTGGCAGCAAGCTCATCCTCTATCCCGGTAAGTCCACCCCCTTGGTCGATCCGCGATCGCCCGAGCGTATCTGACGTTCTCCTCCTCCCGCAGGTAACGCCTCGTTCCCACCGGAAGTGTACGAGCTGGCCGGGGCCAACGTGTTCGAGCATGCACCCTGCGACAACCGGTTGGTGATCAAGATCGTCCCGAAGAGTGGCAGTGGCAGCACTTCAAGCGACAGCGCCAGGGATAGTCTCGATCGTGGTTCGTCGATCGCCAGCGTCGACTTCATCGATTGCTCCGGGACGATGGGAGTGTATCCCGGTTCGATGACGGCGGTGTCCAGCTCGAACTCCAACTCCGGCGAACGTGAAACGGTGCTGTTCCTTGGCTTTCGCGAGTCTTGGGAACGCGATCAGTGGAGTATTTGGCTCTCGGTGGTAAGTTGTTCCTGAAGGAACCGCTTTCTTGAGGAAGATCGTTTCATAATTGGGCTGTTGTTTTAGTAACACTCCTCTGTCGGGAGTGAGTGGAAGGTCGCGTTGGGTAAAGTACATTCCGAAACCACAAACCTGGTGCAGGCCTATATCATGCCAACTTCTTCGTGCGTTTCGGATCGATGACTTCGGCCAAGAAATCGGCTCGGTTTTTAAAACGGCAACACACATAAATAGAATAATCGGCAACCTTCTTACGAGGAAGAACGGCTGCGTGCGGTTTGGCTGCAGGTGCATCCACCTTGCACCAGTCCATTCTCTTGTCCGTGGTGCGTCGGTTTTTCCCCGCTCGAGTGCATCGCGATGCACGGGCGGGTTGCATTTACCCATATATATATATATTTTTTTCCTTTTCTCTTGTTGGTATTGGGCCGTTGGCGTGTTGGTCAATTAATTTCACCATGAATTGATTGCGTTCTACTTGGAGGGATCTTCGAGTTTGTTTTTTGTAAGAATCAACGTACGATAACTGAAGGGCTCATCGACCCTTTTTGTGAGACTTTCCACATGGGCAGTAATGAGTGGCTTTTAAATCAGTGGTAGTGATAACATGAAGGAAGTATGTAAACATATATAAAGTTAATTAAAAGACTTAAAGAAGAAGTAAAAAGTGTAATAACACAAGAAAGATTAAAACAACAATTCGATTCTCCTTGAACTATTTTTTGGTAAAGAGGTAACAAGTAGAAAAGTTAATTCATTTTACCGTTACATGTTTTATTTAATCTAAGAGCAAAGTACTTGCTAAATACTGCAATTTTACATTCACCAACATTGTGTTACGAAGCTTTAAAAAACTACTCATTTGTCTTGTTTGAATTTAATTTGTTAGAACACTACATTTGCGCTACGCAAGTACCGTATCGTCGTTCATGTTGGTACGTTTAACCATCAAGAAATAATTGAAGTTCACATTAATGTTCCTCACAAACCGCTTAGCTCAAAATTGATCGAATTTTGCGGAGTATAAAACCCGCTCGTGCTCAAATCTTTCCCCCTTTTTAACAATGCTTTCCTTCTGGAGCAATCATAAAACTCGCTCAAAACGAACCTTCAACCTGCTGTGCTTAGGCAAAGACAAAGAAAAGAGGCCCCATTTCAGCTTCGCAACCTATTTCACTGCTTATGTGCATCCTCGGTAGCGTTAGATACGCTTCGCAGGCTCCGTTCGGGAAAAAGGGGGAAGGACCTGAACCGGAACCGGCCTGAATCGTAACCTGCCCGAGATCTTTCCAGCAGACATCGGCGGACATCGGCTTGTCGGAAGTGGCAAGAAGGAACGTAAGAAAGACCGCACGCCATATGATGTCCGACACAAAAGACGCGGACGAGCAATTTTCCACCAGCGTTTCGGGTAATGAAAGTAAAACTTGAGCTTTTCTCTACCGAATCGTTTGGGGTGGATTTAGCTGGTTTGCTCGGACTTGTGAGGATTTGTTTTGGACCCGTCGGAGGTCGGTTCTCTTGGTGGAAAACCATTCCGCAGCAGAAGTAGCGGAAATGGAAATGCACGGCCAACGGTTGCTCACACATTTCTCTTTCACCCGTCGCGACGTGACGTTGGGTTTTCGGTTGATGTTTTTCCCCCTTTCAAGAAAAACCTGTTGGCTTGAATGGTCCGTCTAGCGGAACGAGAGTGGGGTCCACCGCATGTGATTGTGTCATAAGAGATGCGAGCCGCACGATATGATCGTCCTTCAGTTTGAGGGGATTTATTTTTTAAACGCAGATTGCGTTGGTGGACGGAGAGTTCCGAAACGATTCCGTGCGGCTTTGGAGGTAGTAAATTAAATAACTCCATCGTTCGCGCTCGGTTCGGTCATCCATCTTCCGCGGGGTCTTTGACATTATTTCATGTGCAACGTCGCTTGTGGTCCGTTGACAAATTGACTCCGAGCTTGGAGTGATGTTTTAGGCTGTTGCCTAAGCTGTACACGATATTTCGCCAATCTAACGTGCCTGCCGATTTCTCAAACACATGTTTTTAACGGCGGAAAGATGAGATGTTCACAAAGCGCGAAACATAATTGTAATGAAGGATGTACGGCATTGAGTTGCACACAGTTGACTGATGCAATAAATACATCAATTGTCGCCGAAGCCATGAAAGTTAACCAACTTTCATTCTGATTCTAAAGATTCCAACAAAGTCCCAATCGCTTATCGTAAGCTCCGTTCCTTTGCATCAAAGATCTACGAAAACATCGCACAAAAATGTGCTCATCTTCCCTGTTTGAACTTAATTATGGTATGAAGTAAATGTGTAACAAATTTCCTGTGGCCGCGATGGTGGGCGGTTCGGCCTCGGTGGATCTGTTGCTCAAATTACCGTAGCATACGAGCTTCATGATGCATGCTGCACTAATTAGGAGAGCCCCAGGTTACACAACCGGCGTCCAAAGATGTTGTTTGTGGTGCGTCTCGAAGAAATTGCTATTGAATGTTGTTCGGATGTTGACTGAAGGTAAATCAAAACGTAGCTGCTAACCGAAATAAGCACCAAAAAGCCATGGGAACAATGAGGAAATTAGTGAGGATGGAATTGAGTATGCCTGGTTTCAGCAACTGTTTTCCTTTTTGTTGCGATTTTGATTATGTTTATGTATTGCATAGATTTTGGTCATTTTTTGTTTGGTTGTTGAAAGAGAGTTGTTTGATTACTTTAGCACTATTATCGTGCTATCGTTTATACTCAACTAAGCTCACTTTCATTACTATACAGTTTTTTTTATTATCTAGGATGGTTTTACGCAATGTTAACTATCCTAGATCGTAAAATAAGATTTGTTTTAAATTTTCTAAAACATGTTCTCACTACTTCATTCTACAATAACAAACAAATTTTTGTGTTCCTTCAAGATTAAAATTGAAAGCAATCAAAATTATCAATGCAATTGTCTTCAGCCCATCTTTGAGCGCTTAGCTGTTTTCCTTGCCGCATGCGAGTCAACAAACCATTACAATGAACAAGGGAAATAAAAAATGTAATCGTTGTTGGATGTGGCACGTGCGATATGGATACAACAAGTGACTCAGAATTGTTCATGCTTGCGCTCTTGTGTTTTCGCGGTGGGGTTTCGGAGCTTCCCTTTAGTCATTCGGAAGTGGATTGATGCAACCCATCTTCTTCCACCTGCGCATAGTCCTATCGTTAGGCGAACGAACGGATCTCGTCGGGCTGTGAGCCAAATAATTTTATGTAATAACGTTTACCGTACGCTTAAGTGTGGTCTTCTGTCGCACCAGCACCAACCATTTGCGCACTACTTGCGCGAAAAGCGTGGCGCAAAGTAACGACGATGGTTCCGACACTGAGGAAGACGACACTCTCCCGGACTGTTTTCGGTCGTGCGAGGTCGAGGTTCTAGTCCAGTTGCTAGCAGACGTTCGGTAGAGCACCACGTCTTTCCGGTGGAAATTAGGCGTCTCGAGGAGTGAACTTGAGCGACCAGTTGAGGGAAGTGCGTTGATGTGCTTTTGTGCTATGGTTTTGAATAAGTGTATCGTTAAAACGATGGGCGATGGGACGTCCAGTTTAAAGTCGAACAAAAGTCGTGTCACCTTCTCCGACGTGGAAAACATTGAGATGGACTCGCTGGAAATAGAGTTCGACAGGCTGGATCAAATAGTGGGAAACGATGGGAAAACAGATGACGAGAGTGTGTGCATTCGTAAGCGATCAGCAGTGAGTTTCGTTTTTATTAAAATTACACGCCAATGAAACGATCTTCGCGTTATGCAATGGGTGTTGAAATGTGAAGTGCTAATTGGGCTTACGTTTTACAGGATGAACCCGATCGCAGCACCAGCCTGCGGTTGGATCTGGGCGACTCGGGGCTGCAGCAAATCCCGGACATCTTCCTGCAAGCCCCGAACGCCGTCGAGGAGCTGCTAGCGGGTCGCAATAAGCTTCAGGAGATCGCCCTGCGCGCGCTCGGGCAGTTTACGTACCTGAAAGTGTTACGACTGGACGGAAATGGGCTTAAGGATTTTCCCGACAGTCTGTACAACCTGCGTAACCTGCGGTTGCTGGATTTGAGCGAGAACGAGATACGAAAGCTGCCGGATACGATAAGTGCGCTTAAAAAGTAAGTAGCATATTTCATTGAAGATTGTGAAAATTTATAAAATTCATAAAAATGGTTGGTGTATTTATGTATTTATTAACGATCAACTCAAAAAGCTGTTATTTTGACCTTCGAATGTTGGATTTTCTTTTGACGCCGTAAGGTATGCAACATGCATTACATCGTTGGTGAATCGGTTGAGCCGGTTCGCGAATCAAATTTTAAATGTGAACACGTGATTTCCCGGCAGTTTTTTCAATTTCGTGATAGTGATGTAGTGATACACCGTAAAACTCGACAATATTGAACTAAAATATGACTATTTCAGGATATTTAAGCGGGCTATTAGTGATGCAAATTCAACGAAAGCGTTTTCGAACCGTCAATCAAACAATCTAAGTGTTATGTTGCTTCAGCGAAACTCATCACAGATAGACATCTCTCCGTAACCGTTTTCTGTCGCCTGCCGGATGATGCATTTTCGTGCTGTCGCGCGTATGAGTGAAGGCTCCAGCAATGGTTCAAGGAAAAGGGCTCTTTTTAAAACGCAGTAATGGAAGTCTTGTTACTGGCGTAGCGAATGAATGATCTGATAACGAGCCTCTTCCAACTGTTGTCGTAAAAATTGCGCACTCGAATGCATCGAACGAAACACTTAAAACCGCCGAACAGGTGCTAGGTTCGTCGAAGTTACTATGCAAAAGACGAAAGTCACCATAAAGTCAAGTGTCGACTCAAGGGTACCGGTAGTAAGGCGTCTTAACAGGCAAATGAATTAATTACGCATGCATGCACAAAGCACGATGGTTCTGCATGACGAACCCGTCCGTCATACCGTTTGCCCTGACCTACCAGTGGGTGTGTGTGTGTGTGTGGGTACGACCGATGGCGTCTTAAGAATAGGAATCATTTTCAACCATATAAAGGAAAATCCATAACACAACACTTAACCTCCCCCTCTTAGAAGAGTCCGGAGTATCGAGAATATCTCGAATGTGACATCAATTTCTGTGAACCATACCGTCCAGCACGAACCTACCCGTTCCAGTGCCGCTTCGAATGCGAACTTCCGGTGGTTGCGCACTCATGCAGACACTTAAAATTAGTCACTAAAAAGACGTGGCGTATCTGTTTCTTTTTTTTCCCGCGGGTCGAGAAGTCTCCGTATAAAGTAATCCTCGATCCCCGGTCTTTGTGTTGGTGTGCGAGCTGGCAACAACAACGTTGATGGGGTCTTGGCAGGTCAAGCTTGAAAGCAGCACACAGTGGCCGGGGCCGGGAGTTTCACTAGTCGCTGTGCCGCGAAGCGCAGAAGAAGACGCCACGCTCGTACACGCGTTTCGCTACTACTCAGAAGGCGAAGGCGTCCGGTCTCTCGCAGGAGACGCAGTTTTCCTTTCGCGGTACCTTCGAAAGTCCGGCAGGGCGAACCGATCGACTAGTAGCAACCGAGTGGCCAAGTAATGAAGTGGTGCCAGAAACCGGCCCGCCTTTTTTTCCAGCGTTGAGCTCGAGCTCGGAAAAGTCAGCCAGTCGTGAACGAACACCAGTCGTCGTACTTTGCCATCGCATAACGTGGGTGGATGCCGTTCCCTTTGCGTACTTCAATCGAGTGTAGACTATCGAACAATTCAGGTAGTAGTTTTCGCAAAGTTTCCTCCAAATTAAACCTGAAGATTATGTTTGAAATCGTTCTTTGAAAGTTTAAAGTGTTAAGCTCGTGAATCATCTTTATTTGGTAACCATTCCGGACGAAAAGGTTTCTTGAACAGGTGAGAGAAAAAAAGTTATCATTTTTTGAAGTGTACGCAAGTAAAATGATTGTACGATACAGTTCAAAGCGCTTCGAACGAAGCTTTAATTGTTCCCTTCATCGTATCATAACGTTCGAATTGTTTTATTATAAGGGCAGTGGATCAAAGCAGCACCGAAAGAAAGGGAAATCTCTAGCCAACCGTTGCTAGGGGATGCCCGAAAGCCCAGCGTGTGTGTTTTGCAATCCCGACCAACACCGGTCGCCGTGTGTGAGGTGAAGTGAAAAGTGCAGGGAAGCGAAAAAACGAGGTGTTAATTTCGAAATATCCGCTGCCGTTGAGCGTAAAGATGGTTAATGTTGATAGATCGGAGACTTCGGTTCGCATTTTCGGCTTTATTTACCCTCCGCCTGGACCTTCGATTTGGTGTGAGCCTGCGATGGGCTGTTGGGCAACGGACGACGGACACAACAGAAGACTTCAACGACCGACCAAGCGAGGAAGGCGATGTGAAATAACCCGCGTACGCACTTAGTCGTGTGCATTTGTGCAATTAAATCTGTTTTGTTGTTCTTACGATGTGGAGCCGCCCTTCACTCCCAGTGCGTGTCCTTTCCAGTTCTCGTGCCAACAACTAGTGAGCGATAGTGAACACTTTCGAGCGGTGCTCCAACCAAAGGACAAACACTTTTACATTTCACTGCCGAAAACTCGACCGTTGCTCGCTGACCGTGACGTACTTTCGGTTACTTTCGGTGCTGCTTAAGCTACGAGTTTGTGTTCCATGGGCAAAAGATATGTGATAACAAAGCAAAAAAAAAAAAAAGTTCATCGTTCAGAGGTGAAGAAAAGAAACACAAGTGATACGGAAAGCTTATCAATGCGAGAAATCGGTGCGCGAATCAGTGGACCACATTTAACGACGGAAAACGGAGATTTCGTTTTCTAATTGGAGCTGCAACGTATAATCGGATGATGTGCATTTATTTGACCGTTAGGAAATGGCTTATGGACCATTTCTGTGATGACTTTTCCAAAACGAAGCGCACATTTTCGGCATTCAGCTGCGCTAAACTGTGATGCGTGGAAAATATGATAATTTGCTTTGAATAATTTGCGATGGTTTATTTAGATCACATTTCTTGTCAGCCCATATTTAAAACTGAACCATTTTGTTACGCTAAAAAGAAATGAGTTATTGCACTCGCAACCTTTTGTGAGTGGAACATATCACGATAGCGCCATATCAAATGGCTGGCATGGATGCCGTGAGCATTATTTAACCCCAAATGTTACTTTCATTTGGTACAACTCACCGAAAAATGTATAACTGATGGAAAAAAGCCACGATTCTTCAACGCACGCACATGTTACACGATCCGTAGGGCCGAAACGTTGAGAAAAACAAAGAAACCACCGGGGTTTAAAGTATGTTAAGGTATGCTTTCGTGTGTTTTCCACGGGAGGCTATTTTGGAGGGCTGGCGTCGGAATACATTAGTTACAGTGCGATGATTTCTTCTTTATGTTTGATGAATATTCAGCAAGATATTCTCTCCGCTTTGTCTCAGATTGACAAAGAATGACGCCTTTTTGGTTGGATTTAAGAAAGAACATGACTTATGATAAATCATGGAACGTTTTTGGTTTCCAATAAGTCTTAAACGGGTTTCCAAATTCGAAAAACCGTTTCAAATGTTTGGATTGATCTACTTCGCACGATGAGTTGAGTAACGTTCCAAGACATGTTCGAAGAAGAAGCAACTAAAAAACCTTCTCTTTAGACAGCGAAAACAAAAAATAAACGTTCGCATCGGAAAACGTGCACGCATAACGGCCACTTCGAATGCAGCTCGCTTACGTGTGCTTGCTGCACCGAAAACGGCATTCCCCTTTTTTTTCATGCGCATTGTGGGGCGATTTTTTTTTTGCCATCGAGAGTTGACTGAGAGTTGTGTATGTGTTCGCGTCGGCTTTGGCCCTAAATTTTCCATTGAATTTCCACCAGCAAAGATACCGCTCGAGAGGAAAAGAACTTCTGCCCACGGACCGTAGTTGGCCCGCTATTGTTTATGTGCACGAGAGCGAATCAACATCGATTGAAACCGATCTGCAAGAGGATCACGGATCTGTCTCGGGTCGGGACGGTCTTACCTCCGCTGGTAAAGTTTTCGCGGAAAACGGCGTTTGACCGAAATCCAGAAAACACAAGCATCGCTTGTCAAATTATGGCCAATATATTAAGTGATCACAAACATGATTGATGCTATCCGGCTACCGGTAGGAAAGCAAGAAAGTGAAATTTGCAATCATCGCGCAGGAGATAGTAGGCTTCGAGACCGACGTCTTGGAAGGAAAAAAGGCGAGTGAAAGCGCTAAATGAGCGAAGGAGCAAGCAAAAGAGGGAGAGAGAGAGAGGTCGAGTTTGCGGTGTGTACCTAGTTGGTCAGTTGATCGTAGTAAGTGAGCCATGAAATGGACTCGGTGCCTTATTTTTTCCCTTTCGACGCAGCCTGCTGCAATCGCGGCGGGGCCTTATCTCATTTACATAACGACGCCAGCAGCGGACCGTAAATGTTTGACTATTTTTATGCCCGGCCCTCGTCCCGCTTGCCCGGTGCTGGCACGAGTCACAATGTTGGTTCAGGTGGAAATCAAACAACTTTGATTGACATGTTTGCAACAATCGGGTTCTGGCGCGAGGAAGATGAAACTGAAGACGGGTTGCCTCACATTTGGACATTGAGCAATTATTCTGCAAAGAGCCACATGGTTCAGCAATATTAAAACAACTTCTTTTTTATTGCTCTTGTGATGAAATGCATTTTAAGTTCGATTTTCCTTTCTCTGTTTCTTTGCAACCGTAGCTTGGAGGAGTTTTCCATCGAAAGGAATGAGCTAAGGGAGCTGCCCGACAGCTTGAAGGGCTTGAGCAGCTTGCGAGTGCTGAATGCGGCCTTCAACCAGCTCGAGAAACTCCCATCCTTCATGGTGAACAACATGCGTTCGATGAGTTTGTTTGTAAGTAAATTAGGCTTATCACTTTCTTGTTCATCTTCGACACGCGAAAAACTGATTTTATCTTAATTTTGTAGCAAAGAAACGACTCACTTCGAAATGGACACTTGCAGCTACGGGAGGTGGTGTCCCAGAAGGGTGAAGAGAAGCCGGATGTTCCTCTGACGAAGGTCAACCTGAGAGGAAACCAACTGAAAGGCAGCATCATACTGGGGAACTATGGGGTAAGTAAGGCGATAAGTGCAGAATTTAAAGGTGTTCTTAAAATATGCTTTATGGATTTTCTTACAGCTACTGACGCAGTTGGATGTGAGTGAAAATTCGATCGAAATTATGGACTTATCGGCGTTGGACAAGCTGGAGACGATACAATGCTGCCGGAACAGCTTGCGAGAGCTAACGCTTAGTGGACGGAACCTACATTCGTTGATCGCTGGCAACAACAGTAATGAAAGAGAAAAGTATCCCTAGGTTCAGGTTCTAATTAAAGGCTTCTCTCCAATCCCTTAGATCTCACCAAGATCACCGTCCGAGCGACTCCTACGCACCTCAAGCACATGGACCTCAGCCACAACTGTCTTCAGGAGCTACCGGATTGGCTCGTCGGATGTCACCAGCTGCGAACGTTGTACGCGAACAACAATCAGATCCACACCATCTCCGAGCATCTGCTGAACAACGAACATGCCACAATCCAGACCCTTCATCTGGCGTACAACCGGTTGACCAGCTTCCCGCCGATGGTCAAACGCAAGCTCCCACTCCAGAAGCTCTACCTACAGTGCAATCTGATTGAGGATCTGCCCGAAAACTTCTTCATTGCTTGCGAGCGCTTGACGATCCTTAATGTGTCCAGCAATAAGCTGATGACGCTGCCGATCATCTTCGGGTCCAACTGTAGCTTGGAGCGGCTGTACGCCACCAACAACGCGTTGACCGACCGGGTGCTGGATTCACTCATCTGTCTACCCCGGTTGCGTGTTCTTCACCTCGGGTACAACCTGCTAACCACGATGCCTGAAACGTGTATCGCTTGTTGGGGAGATCTGGAGGAGCTGGTAATATCCGGAAATAGGCTTCGTCATCTTCCAGAGAATCTGGCCAACATGGCAAATTTGAGGGTCCTGCGAGTCCACTCGAACCAGCTGCAGACGGTGCCGTCTCTCGGACGGACCATCACCCTAAGGGTACTAGATTTGGCGCACAACCAACTGGATAAGGTCAACATCGTCTCGCTGGTCCCGAGGAACCTTCAGTTTTTGGACCTCTCCGGTAACAAGCAGCTCCAGGTGGATGCCCAACAGTTGCAGGCCTGCCGCACCCATCGACCGATGGCGCTGGTTGATGTGTCCGGGAAGAATCGTCCTTCGCTGCCCACCACACCGCTCCCCTACCAGGAACACGAAGATTACGAACCCTGCTGGAAGGTAGGCTTTGCGGAAACCAGCGGATGCCTTCCGAAGCTCTACATCGCTCAACTCCGCCTACCCGGGTTCTGCAACTCCGAGGGCCTGTTTGGGCTGTTCGACGGTGAAACGAGTAACGCCGTACCGAACCTGCTGGTGAAGGCCATCCCGAAGATTCTGCTCGAGGAGCGCACGGTTAAGGAGACGGCAAACGATTACATGAAGTACACGCTGCTCTCGGCCCACCGGGAACTGAAGCAGCGGGGTCAGCAGGAAGCGGTCAACGTTACCCTGTGCCACATAGCGCGGAGTCGCGTACCGACGGAGACGATGAGTTACCTACCGCAGGCCGTCGCCGGGGGACGGAAGTTCATACTGCGTGTCGCAACCGTTGGCGAGAGTTCGGCGGTGCTGATCAAGCACAACCGATGTGTGCTACTGAACAAGGGGAACCCGGCGAGGAAGCTCGGTCTGAGTGCAAACTTCCCCGTCACCGTGCCGGATCCGGAAGTACAAGAGGTGGTGCTAACCGACGCCGACGAGTATCTGGTGTTGGGAAACAAGAAACTCTGGGAGGTCATCACGATGGAGACGGTGGCGGAGGAGATCCGCAAGGAGGAGAACATACTGCTGGCGGCGAAGCGCGTTCAGGACATTGCCCAGAGCTACGGTGCGGAGGAGAACCTGAGTGTGATGATCGTGCGCTTCAACAACCTTGGCACGGATGTGGACTTTCTGATGCGTGAGCTCCGGCAGACGATTCGCAAGAAGCCCACCCTCGCCCCGAGTGGGAGTGTGATTTCGGGGTTCTGTAAATGCGGTTGCTGCTGCGAGACGAACAACAGCTGCTGTCATTCGGCCGCCGCTTCCGCCGTGCAGTTCGTGCGACATCCGTCGGGAAGAAGCGACCGCTCGTCGCCCAGTGGACAGAGCGATCAGACGAGTGGTAGCGAAACGGTACGATCGAAGGGGATCGCCGAGTCACTGGCACTCTCTGCAGCTGGCACGGGATCGTTGGTTAGTAGACGACCGAACGCCACCTACCTGGCGAACGAAAGGCGTAGTCTTCGAGGGGGAGTTGTTCGCGCGGTTCGAGCCCGAATCGAGGAGGAGAAGGAAAAGGAAGGGATGGACGAGTCCGATTCGGCCATGTCGGAGGAACAGTTCAAATGCTGGGAGTACATGCTGGAGCAGAACACACAGCTGCTCTTCGACAAGGAGCTAAACACTATCTCGCGGGGATTCGTCGGGAAGCGTCAGATGGCAGGGAACGTGGGAACCACTTCCGATTCCGGCACCAACTCATCTTCCTCCATTGGGAGTAACCTCACCAAGTTGCAGCTGAAACACCTTTCCACCAGCTCCCCTCAGCTGGCCCAGCTGGAGAGCGACAGTGGGCTCAACTCCTCGACAGCGAGCGGATATAGCGCAACCGGACTGATGACCACGGCCCGGGCAACTCCGTTCCTCTCGAAGCAGTTCGGTTCAACGCGCTCCTTCCATCCGGCATCATCCCAGAGCTACTTCAAACCAATCCAGTACAACACCGCTGCCTCGACCCGACCCCGTCCCATCAACACCGGTCCGAATGCGGCCTACTTCGGGTCCCTGCAGCGCCTGATGCCGTACAACCTGGAGTACGACATGGGCGCGGTTCAGGATCGGTACGGTTCGAACGGGAACATCATCGAAAGCAGCACCCTCGAGCTGGACACGATCGATCCGGACGGTGGCCGGATGCGGCAGTACTGGGGTGTCGCCACGACCGAGCTGTAACCACGGTTTCGGAACACACATCGCACGCTGGACAACGAACAACGAACACGACTTTCATCGACGGAGAATCGCCCTCCGGGTTTCTCCGTGTTTTGTGGTGTATTTCTCGATCCTCGGGGTTGAGCCGACCTTCGGGAGGGATGGCTTGCCTTTGTTTTTAGCAATAAATTAAATAAATATGTACACATTTCAATAAGGATACGACCAGATACACCGCATTGCCTTTTTTCCTTGCCTTTCTAGTAATTAGTAAGTAACTGAACTAGTTGGTATATTTTTATACGTACGACGTCGAATGTTCCGTTTCACTGGGGAGGCTGATGCTCTTTTGGTTCCCGTTCTTCTCCTGCTGCCGAGGAGTTAGAGATTTTGGCCATCGTTCGCATTCGCACCTTTAAAAGTTTGCCTCTTGCCCGGCTTCCAGTGAAGAAGGAAAGGATGAGAAAAAGGATGGCTGTTCGATCTCCACTCCGTACCTTTCCTCTTATTTAACCTACTAATATGTTTTTTATACACTACACTACATCAAATTTACGACCCTTTTTTTGATTTAACTTGTTTCTCCACTTCAGCTCTCCCTCAGTTTCGGGCTGCCTTAGGTAAAATAAAGGCCGTTTTCCCCGTGACCAACTCTGCTCTAAAGGAAACTGCTTTATCAACCTTGGATGAGTTTTGGTTTTGTTTCGTTTTTCAACACCCGCGCATCGTGTGTTTAAATAAAAGTGTTCTAAGGAACGCGGGGAGGAGGGCAAAAACGAACTCTCCTGTCCTGGGCCGGACATATGTTCGAGCCGTCACTCCCGACAGCTGTTACGTATAGATTGGACTATCGTTCTGTTGGCATCCTGCAGGGCTTGTGGGGCGCTGTCACAACCAACAATCCCGATTTTACATGCTCAACACTCAGTTTGCCGACTAGCACCGCATTGTTTATATCTGACTCGCTGGGTGAAATCATCATTGACTGTTTCGGTTCTCTTCACCCCTAGTGGACTAGTACTTTCTCTCTTGGTTATTCTGTTGTTTTGGGAGGAACTGGGATTTTGGTTTCAGGTTCGACTGGTTAATTCTTAGCTAAACCGTGTTGGCTTTCCTACCGAAAGACTGGAAGTGCACGATGATGACGGTGATGATGATGGTGTTGTACGCAGAAAGGGATTGTTTTCGTGATGATTGTTTCCGTGCTGTTGTTGCTGGACTTTTAACCTAGTCTATGCTACAAATTAATACTAAACCAAAGTAATGGAAGCTGGCCTTGGAAAGGTTTTTTCTTAGGAGATGTTAAAGGAACTTAATCGTACGCATCAGATGGCTTAAGACTCTCGTTAGCTATGGCACCGTGTAGATCTACCGTGTGTTGATGGCGAAACCAATTCTTAGCATTTAGAAAGAAAACCTGAACTCCAGAATCCAGTAATATAACTTAAACGGGTGACTTAGGGCTCATAACTAGTGCTTTTGTGGACTGGAGTTTGTGATGGGGGGAAGGGCTTTTGTCCATCAGTAGTGTAGCGCTGAAGTCCCATTCGGTTGGTTCGGTGGCTGACTGAGGCCAAGGGGTTGCGCCGTGGATGGAGGACCTGCGCTGGAGGGAGCTGGACAGTCGGGACCGAGCCAGGAGTCGGGGCTCGGCGGAAAGTCGGGATAGCCTTGCGCGGGACTAGAATCGTTGCTGAGGTCCGACACTGCGCTACCGTGCAGCCCAGGGGGGCGAGCTCCAGGGTGCATTGAGCTTAGGGGTTGACCTAAAACCGAGTGGCTAGGAGTTAGATACGTCTTCTTTGGTCGGACGACTTCATTTAATTGGGAATACTTACTCACCTAGTGGTGTGTAGACGATGTTGTCCGGATACGACCCGTACGGATGGCCGGAACCCATGGGCGGAGGTGAGTGGCTGGAGAGGTACGGCGGAGGGCTTCCGTTGCCGTGGATGTAGGACCCTCGGGCACTGTGTGGCGAAGCGGACAGCGGGTCCTCCAGGCCCATATTGGACGTACTGTAGCTATCGTTGCTAAGGTCTGCAAAAAGAGTAGTTCCCGGGGTAAGTAATGTCAGTTCCCAACTCTCTCGGGGAAAAGAAACCCGAGGACCTCGGCCACCGACTACTTACCATGATGGCTGAAGCTATCGAGATCGATTTTCAGCTCGTCCTTGTCGAGCAGTTTATCGTGTCTGCTCGGTGAGGACGTGCCTTTCATCGAGCGGAAGTACTGACTCCACCGAGTTCGACCCGCGTCCTTCTTAAGCCTTTTCTCTTTCGCCCGCCTGCAGACGAAGGGAAACACAAGCGACACAGAAATGGGGTCAGTGTTGATGCCACATAATGCTCCGTCACGTACACGTTCTTACCTGTTCTGGAACCAAACTTGCACGACACGCATATCCAGACCGGTGTCCTGCGAGAGCTGCTCCCGGACGTGCCGGGCCGGCTTGGGACTGCTGTTGTAGGCGCTCTTCAGCGTTTCCAGCTGTTTGGCGGTGATGGTGGTACGTGGCCGCTTGTTGGACGACTCCCCATCCAGCGAACCGTCGGACAGGTACAGCCCTACGGAGAACCATAAGCAATCAAACATAGTCCCGAGTTGGGTTAAGTTCGGTGTACGCACCTTTCGCCTTGGCCGCCTCGTAGTCCGGTTTGCAGATCAGCTTGCAGTCCTCCATCAGGTAGAACTCGTCGCCGGTGTTGAGCTGCCGGGAGCACATCGAACACATGAAGCACTGCAGATGGTAGACGTTGTCCTGCGCCCGCCGGACCACTTGCGTCGGAGGAATGCCGAGATCACAGGCCGCACACTTCGTGCCGTAGCGCCTGTCGGACCAGCGGGGGAGGAGGGGAGTGGGCGAACCAACCAGAGATTAACACATAAACAATCCGTGTGCACGTTGCTGCGGTAGGCGGGCCGTGGCGCCGTGATGTTAAATACTTACTTGAAGAAGTCGTCCTTGCAGAACAGCTGACCGTTGCGGGCGAAGCACTTCTCGTTCAGCTGCACCCGACATTCGCTGCACTGCAGACACTTGGCGTGCCACGTCCGGTCGGACACTTTCAGGATGAACCGGTCCAGGATCAGCTCGTGGCAACCACCGCACTTTGGAATGGTTGCTGTACGAAGGAAACGGAACGGAGGGGCAATGTTAGACAAATGGTTAGTTGGAAATTAAACAAGCGCAAAGCTCGCTAGTGTTGAGAAAAAATATTCTAGAAACCAATCAACCAGCATCATTGAAACTTGTTTAAATTCTCCGCGTTAGGAATGTGGAACATTTTCAATCAAAAATTTGTGACATCTTTCACGAATGATTCGATGAACATATTGTGTTTCTGTTTGTAGCACAAATTGTTCTACATGTTTTTCAATTTCGATTTCCTCTTAAATATAAACCAAACGTTTCTTTTATTTGACACATCCATTTCCTGATAGAATAAGTTTTGTTTATAGCTTATAGGCTTGTAGAAGAATTATAAGGAAGTTTAAATTTATGAAATGTTATCTTCCTGTTTTAACTCTTTAATGATGGAATTACTAAATCCTTTATTGTAAAAGAAAATCAAGCTAATCGTAGTTCTAAGCCTTTGATTTCAACTGGATCTATTTCTATGCTTTTTCATTCGGTTTTTATTTGTCATTCAACATCCCGACGGTCCTTCTATAATCCTGTGGAGGACTACTTGTGTCACATTTTGTTAGGAAAATTCGCTTTTAGCATTTTACTTAACAGTTCCCTTCTTTCATATGTTGCAGATGCCACACAATTGAATTAAAAAAACATTAAACACCAACGAGATAACGCTTTCCCAACCTCCACTGCCAGCCACGATAAGGCACACTGTTTTCCACCTTTTGGACACATACACAGCGACACACTTACACAGCAAAACCTCCGGTAATTCGTCCAGATTAATCGGTGGTACACGATAATCCGGGCTGCGGGCTCGCTTCTGTTGCTCCTTTTTGATATCATCTATGCTGTTGTTATTGTTGTTGGTATTATTATTATTATTATTGTTGTTGTTATGGTGGGCATGGTTATTGTTGATGTTGTTGTTGTTGCCGCCAACACCACTGCCCAGTCCGCAAAGATAATCGCTGGTGTTCATCATCAGCTTCAACATTTCCATCGTGGACAGTTTTCCAGCAAATGCGCTTCGAGATTTAAATGTGGCAGGAAAATCGTACGCACGGTCCAGTTTAAATATCACCGGAAATCATTTTCGACACAAGAATTCAAACATATTCATTCCATATTTACGGGTTTTCAAACGCACCAACTTCTTCTTTCCGCTCTTGATACTTGCACAGGAAGGACTAGATGAGGAAAAGTCCTTCTAAATCATCTCAGTCACGTCTCACACATTCATTTTATCCTTTCGCCAAATAAAGATAAATGTATCCTTTTCCTCCGGTAATATAAATCGCCTCACTTAACTTTACATAGCACAAATATCTCACCACAAGATAAATAAAACACTAATTTTTCTTATGTGTTTAACTCTTTTTCCATACCCAAAATCGGGTGGATTATACTATGCTTCCACAGACTTCACAAATTTGCAAATTTTTGTCAGTGCCATAAAAACCATTCCGCCTTTCAATATGTCACTTGTTCGCCACTTCCGGATTCTTCTTTTTTTCGATGGTCACATATGTTTCCAAAAGTCAAAAAAAAGAAAAACAATTATCGATTGCGCGCGAGAACTTGCTGGTCGTGGCGTTAATGTGGCGAGCAGCGTGATCGTGTGTCGCACCCTCATCGATCAACCGCCACAACCGAACTGAGGGTTTTTCCGCTCGCCGCGAGCTGCAACCGTGCATTGTTGCGCTATCCGTGTGTGCGTGCTCGTTGTTAGGATAGATAGGACCCCCTCGGGAGGGAGTTGGGAAAGTAAGCTGTGTGGGAAAGAGAGCAAGCACTTTACGGTACAAACCTCGCGTTTAGGTTAAAAGTACCAATTTGTTGATAACTTATAGCCCCCTTCACCGATTTGAACATGTGACCCCTTAAATGAAAGATTTTTCCAAAAGACACAACTTTAGTCAAAGTAAGATTTTAGCATCTTGCCTAGTTTTTGAGAATTTTCAATACCTCTGGTGGCTCCTCCTCCGCCTTCGCATTACCGGTTCTATAACCTTGACGCTTCAAGCTACCGATTCGATGTTGGCTTCTCGAGCTCTAATTACCGGTTCGTCGGTTTCACATAAACGGTATTTTTTAGTACAAGCGCCACAAACGTTCTGATTGGTTGCGCTGCTTGAGTGTATGCGTTTCGAACGCCTGTCCGTACACGGCACGGGGTGTGGTTTGTTGAAGTTATGTTGGGCTTGAGTGTGTGTGTGTGTATTTTTATGCCACACACACACACATGTAAGCAACTTTGTTTCCTTTGGAAAAGGATACGATGAGTCGCTGAGGAGCAAGCAAGACTTGGTGACGTTGTATTAGTTTTTTAAAAAGCCAAACCCTGCGTAAGGATACGAGGATGTCTTTACATGTTCGAAGAAGCGCACACTTGGATGATTCTTTCATTCTTTTGATTTTCCCGGCAGGGTGGGGAGCTCCATCACGTTCACAACTGCCATGATTTTGTATTCAACCTTCGCGTTCGCAAGGGATGCTCTTTTTCCTTCTCGACGTTACATGGAGTCCTTTCTCGAGTCTACGCCACTTGATGCCATCGATCCGACTCGACGATCCTTCACCTGTCTTACTTTGTCGTCCATCCTTTTCCAACATCGTTGGCATGGAAAGATGAATCCGTCCGAGTACGAGTGCGTACACGAGTCCTTTGTGATGTATTATCCTTGGCATAAATTTAGACACACGCACATACACACACACACACACACACACACACGGACACAAATACTACCAGACCCCCAACGTGTCCCCGGAGCATCCAACAAGCGCACCCCGGGAGCCATTTGGGCTTTGGAGAGCGCTTTTCGCGGCTTTTCCCGATATTAATCATCGCCCTTTTCGGTTTCCGCAGGGAAACAGACGACCGTTGGTGGAAAAGGAGGCCTTCCGTGTCGTGAAGACTTTTCCCCCAAACCTCTGGTCTCGGCTCGGGACGGGATTGAAGATGGTTTTGGGGCATGTTTTGTAACGAATCCATCTTCCCGGTTTGTCTGCAACAACGAAATGGTTCAACAAAATAGCTCCCCCACTTCTCCCTCCCTCGTCGGGGAGGAAGGAGCCTTTTCAAAGGGCGAACCGGCGCGGATTTTCCAAAGCAGAAAAGCCAGCCAGCCAGCCAGCCCGTCAGGCCCTGGCCCGTGAGTAGTAAATGGGTGGATTGCCTCGGCAACATCGCTCCAAGCAACGGAGCCGAGCAGAGCAAGGATCTGACGGTGATCTCTTACCACTTTCCATCGGTGTGTTTGTGTGCCTTTCAGGCCTGGTTTGGTAAACACGGCCCAGGATTAAAGTCACCGGGACTGCTGGTCTGCGGGCCGCTCGGGGCGTGAGTGAGTGAGTGAGTGAGTTGTGGATTTTTAAATGAGACTTTAATAACCTTCCCAGGGCCGCGCCGATGATGGGTTCATAAATCTGGGAGCTTACGCTCGTTAATCGTGCCCGCCAGGAGGAGGGTGGCGGCGAAAGGCCGGATGGATGGGAAGTCACGTTTTTCCTCGCCATGATGGAGCGTGGTTTGATTTCGAGAAAAATAGATGCCGTCGGTGAATTGAAGAGTTTCACCATACGGGAGAGATGAAAAGTGTGAAGTTTGTTTGTTTTTGTGCAGCAAAGTGAGGTATATCTGCAAAAATTAGTATCGTTTAAAATATTGGAATAAGATCGAGTTTTTGAGGGATTTTCTTGTCAATAAATAAATCACATGAAACATTTTCCACAAGCATATAAGGCACGTAAAGAAACACAACAAATTGAGACAACAAATTTCCATTGCAAATTGCTTTCCTTACTGGCACTGGAAAGCCTGCGAAAGAAGCCAAGCCCGGGTGCCAATGAAAAACTTACCCAAATCCCTCTAAGCTGGTCGATAATTTGCCATTTTTACTGCCCCTCGGACATAACGTAACGCACATACACGCTTCAGAGACTCCACATGGAAAACATGGCTCGGTTTTGCGCTTAGAATATGGCGCTTAAGACGATTACGAGTGTCGGATCGTGTCGTTTCAGGGAAAAGAAACCTTCATTTGCCCACTCAAGCGAATGCCGGACAATTTCCGTCTAATCCGCAGCCGGGGTTTCCTTCGCCGTTCAAGGGACGGGCACATACGGGGCTCTTAAATCTCTAATGGCGAGTGGATCGATTTATTATATTGCTAATCCAACGAAGCCGGACCCGTTCGAAGGCGAAATTGGAAGCATTTGCGCTGTGCTATTATTCAAATTTATATTATTATACACACCATTTTGCAAAACTATTGCTTCCGGTCGCACGATCCAGACACACGGCTTGGGCCGGTGCAGTTGTACGGCTTTTCCTACCGATTTTCCTCCCACCGTTTTAAACATTCATCCAGCACAGGGTTGAGGCAGAGGCTAAGGACATGGCTAAGCTTTTATTGTTATTATGGACGCTTAAGTTATTCATTCCACTTTCAGAGTTTTGCACACTCCGCTTCGGGCGGTGTCTTTTCCGGCATTATCGTATTTATGAGCACGAGGTGCTAAGTGTGTGCTAGGATGAAAACTTGAGAGAGAACGAGATTTTCTTGCGACACACACACACAGAGGATGGGAGTTGCATTGCTAAATGAACTTTCTTCACTCGGCTGCAAACGGAGTAAAAACGCATCCGTACGTGAAGTTCCTTTCGGCGATGCCAAGAAAACCCGACTGTTTCCCGGCCGGAAAACGACCAGCTTGCAGAAAGTTTTGGCAAACATTTATCACCCCGAATTTATCGCCTTTTCGGGTGCATCGGAAAAGCCGGAAGGAAGGAGCGGCGCTTGTGCCGTGTTGTCATGGTCGTTGAAGACCTGCAATAAAAACGGTTCAAGTTAGGCTTTTAAGTGATTATCACCCATTTACAACATTTGTCACCCAGAAGGGAGGGTGCATAGGGGATTTTGCGCACCACCAAGCGTTTCGGGATGGACAAAAAAGGTAACGCGAGCGATCCTTCGGGAAACTCGGGGGAAGGATTTATGGTTAGTGAAGGTTTATGGCGAGTTTTCCGATAAATGGGAGCGGCTAGAGATGGAGAAGATTTACACCATGTGTGTGTGTGTGCCAGTGTATTTTCCAGTTAGATGAAGTCCTCTCGGTTTTAAAGGGGTTCATCGGATTTATTGGTGAGAGGTCGCCTGACGGACTTAGTGCCGGTCGATCCGGAGCAGGTGCATTCAAATGCATTTTGATGACAGCAGTTACGGCTTGTTTGGCGTGGAAGTGTTCTCCCTAATACCCCCGTTTCCAGGATTGTATATTCTCGAATTGATTCACGCGAGACCGCCAGCGATTCACAGGCGTCATCATCCTACATCAGTCATTCGGCTAATCGATCCATTAGCAGGATAGCAGAGCGGAGAGACCTGTCTCTAACCCTGCGAGAACCTCCCACATCCGCGACCTGTTTGGTGAAATCTGTTCTCCACTTAAATCGTGTCTCTGGCCATCTGTCAGAACTCGACGGCTTGCCAGATCGATCTCACCACGGTGACATTCAAGCAGTACGAGAATCTCCGGACAACCTCATCCTCACCCCAACTCCAGATGTAGGCGATATGTGCCTGCTGTGCCACACGGGTTCCGGTTCAGTTGACCCCATATCGGAGCGCCGTGACGTGTTCGCAACTCGGCACTTTTCGCCTTTTGTTATGGTTTTCCATCACCTAAACGCATTAGGCTCGTTGCGTGGGGGTTAAGTGCGTGGCGGTTTGTGCTCGCACCGGAATGAAGGCTGCTGCAACGGATACGATCGGTACCGGTGGTGACATTTATGTCCCAACTAGGGGAAAAACAGTGACACCAGGACCTCGAGTGGGCGAAGGTTCCGGCGCTGAAGCGTCCGAGAGGAACTGATCCGCTAAATACCGTATTGACATTTATACGACCGACGATATACCGGGAGGTTTATACGTTTAACAGTGAGGGTCGAGGAAGCGGGCGCAAACTTAAACCTGGTGATTTCGGGTTCAGGGGATTTCAATTCTTTTTTCCCCACTTTTTTCTCCGAGCCCTATTGAAACAGATGAACCCGTAAGGTCAATTGCTGACGGCGAGGGAAGAAATGTAACTCAACAACCCAGACCCTGCTTTAATCCACCCGGCCACCGACCGTATGTCCCCCGCCGGAGGGATCGTGCCATTTTCGCGCAAGCCGTAGATTACTTTCCGAGGGCTGTATGAATTTATTCATTGGACAATTTACTGCTGCCACCGAGCGCGCGCTTTTCCCGGGCGAGGAACACTCCGAAAGGGATAAAAATCCCCGCACGATGACAGATTTGTTGGTCTCGAGGGGCGTACATTTGTCGTACTCATTGTATGCATTTCTGTACACTTTTTAGGGAAAGAGAGAGAGGGAGAGAAAAAACACAATTCGCTGGAAAGGAATCGATGATGATGACTTTTTTGTTCCGGTTTTCGGAGGGAACCTTCCCTTGCGCCAGCGGAAAAGTCAATTACATTAACAACGTATGTTGTTTCGCAAAGGGAGGGGGGAAAGGAAGCAAACGGTGACAAGGAAAAAAGAATCTCTGCCCGAAAAAAAATAAGGGATACCCGAGCAACAACAACAATAACACCAAAACCCGGGAGCGATAACAATTGAAACCTATTAGGCTCATCTGTTTAATTGATGTTAAATATTTTGTCGATCCCTGTTCCGGTCCAAAATAGTTGTAAATCCTCGACATCCGGTGATGTGTGCTTGTTTTACAATCTATAGACTGCCGAAAGGTTAATTTTTCAGCAGCTTTTCCTCCGAAAGGGAGAAATCACAGGTGAATCACAAACAAGGCGAGATTTCTAGGGGGTTGTTTGACCTCTTTGGTGTTGTTTTGACCAAGAATAGCTCCCAACATGTGACACATGCCGAGAAGTAAATCCACTCATGTCGCCAAGGACTCAAATTGGACGCAGCAGCAGGATTTTCCCGAATGGGATGGTCGCTCCCCCGGAAAACCAAACAGGACAGCGCCGACTCGTGGCGCGTTAGTCTGGCGATAAAAATCAATTATTCACCAGATCCTTGCTCCTCATTATTTTCCGGTTCGTTCACTAAACTGTGTCATTCATTCTGATTACCGACACGCAGCTCGGGCGTGAGCCGGAACATGGAGCCGAAGGGAAACGGGGTTGGAAAGTGGTGGTCCCATTTAGTCGTTGTCCTTGCGCGTTTGCGAGTTTTTCCCGCCACTCGAACGTTGTCACCAGGAAGAACGCAAAATTTCCGTGAATCTCCGGTAATGAAATAATCCAATAAAGCTATCTTAACTTTTCCTTCCACTTCCTGGGGGGGCCAAAAAACCCCGGGATGCAATCTTCTCGTCCACGGCGCTGCTCGGGAAGGGATATAATGCGTCAATAATTAGATCAAACTCTCCCTGCTTCCCGGGTGGAAGGGAAAACAAGGAAATTGGTCCGGAAAGAGGGAAAGCGTGTGTCGAAGGGAGGGATCTCGAGCGCGGGAAAGCGCGACTCAAAGTTAAACCATTCTAGCCCCCGACTGTCGAAATGTGTTTTCATTAGGTTGCAGAAATTTATGAAAACAGATACTCTAATTTAGCGAACGGAAAGACGAGCTCCACGAACCTGACGAGGAAAGGATCCTGAAGAGAAGTTTTCGATGTCTCAGTGCAAAAAAAAAACAAAAACGCCCAATTCATTTCGCACCACTCGAGAGCGAAGTGGAAAAGCCAGTCAAAGGATCCGACGGTCGGAGTACTTTAGTAGTTTCAGTTCATGTCCTCGCACTTGATGTGACGCACATTATGCTCGAGTGTGTGTCAGAAAACATGCGACGGCATAAACCAGCCAACTACATTGTCGGAAAACTCACCCTCGGCTCGCACAAACTAACGACAAAGTGTGTGTCCTCCCCGAGAGAGAGGTGGTGGTGTGTATGGCGCGCTTCCTAATAGCTTCCCTGGGACAAGCCGTAAAGTGTAGCAATGAATTTTTATTTCAATTTTATTTCGGTATAATTTGTGCTCACTGTGCTCGGATGCGAGTTTTCCTCCCGATTGTTGTGACTCTGTGTTTGTGTGTGTGTGTTTTCTTTACAGGGGTTCCATGGAGCTTTGTCTCGCTCACAAGGATGACAAGGGATCCTTTGTGGGGCATGAGCAGAGTGGACGTTTTAGAACCCCCCCCTCGTCCCATCTGGGAAGGTAAACTCCAAGCCTCAAACCATCCACTCCCCGGGGTTTCGTGCTCTTTGTGGCTTTTGTGGTGGAATGGCATCCCGCATTTTCGTGTGGTAGCAAAGGGATTTCAAAGTATCGCCAACGAATGCGAAACAAGCTGGAATCCTCGGAAGGCACTCGGTTGGGAAATGGAATGGAAAAGGGTACGCCGGGGCGGGAGAAAGTGGAGTTTATTCTGTAAAAAGGAAAAATATCATGGAAACGGAAAACGGAGCGATGAGCTATTAGTAGGCTGTGTTTTTCTTTTTCCAAAGTCGCATCTATTGTGTTCCGAAGTCTAAAGTTCCGGAGGGCATAGAGAGATTGAAGGAAGCGGGTGGAAGCATGGGGAAGCCAGTAGAAAATGGCTTCCTAGAAAATGGTTCCTGTTTTCCTTCGGTTTTCAAGTTGGATCCTCTAGGATCTCTCGCTTCCGGCTCTCTTTTGAAACTGGTTTGTTTTTCTCATGTTGGAAAAGTAATGTTATCTAACGCAAAAGTTCTAACGATAAACCGTATACTTCTTTTAAGTAAATGTTATCAGCAGATAAGTGTTAAGTAACACTTTGATTTATTTGTGAAATAATCATTTAATAATTTTAAAAGATTTTTTTTTAAATGCATAAACAATCAGATTACTTGTCTCAGATTTAATATTGAGTCATATTCGTTAAATGCGTCCATTGTTTTAAATTTATAACATCATTTTTCCATTTCCCAATTCATTTCGCCATCCGTTATTACATAGTTCAATTCTTTTATTGTTTATCTTATCAATTCCTTTCTTTATTGTTGCCTTTGAATGTAAGGAGTTTTTCAAACTGGGAAAGATATTTTGCTAAGTTTTTGTCAAATTTTACTCTCCCGTTTCTTTAGGTGGATAAGACTGCCAACTATCCGATCACTGATGCCTTCTACACCCACAGGGAACACACGCGCATTTGAATTCGGAACGTTCGGAGCTATTCATTCGCATTTTATGGATTCTTTCTCTCGTAGTCTTCCCCTCTTTCCCCCCGGGCGTTACCCACTTTTCATAACGGTACCGTTTTTCTGTCCTCCCCTCCTAGGTCCATCGCCCGAGCGCCTTTATCCTGAGCACGCGTTTTCATCCATTCGTATTTTTGGGTTTTCTTCAAGGATTGGCGTGTTCCATTTTGCGCCCCGACGATTCGCCCATTGGCAGAAAAATCTCTGGCAGGGACGCGGGGACCTAAGGGGTGAGGAAGCTAAAAGGACCGCTTTGGAGTCGGTCCTGTTCGATACACACCGTACGACCTAGGGGAGTTCGTTTGAAATACGCTTTTTTCCCCCCGGTTGCGTTCGCTCGCACTCAACGCCAAAGTCAACCGAACAGTTGTCTCCTTCCACTCTCTGCCTTTGGAAGCATTTTCCACGGCACACACACACAAACACACACATACAAACGAAAAAGAAGAAAGGGAAGCATGGCATTTGTATCGAAGAGGCGGATTTAGAGCCCGGGAGAGGAAGCACAACATGGCAAAACATGGACCATTTCCAATCCCCAACGGTTTTCGGCTTCACAACTCCCCTCAGTCGCATCGCATTCGGACCGGGGGGCGGGGGGCGATGGCTACAATGGCTGAATTCAGGATTCCCTCGACACTATTCACCCCACCTCCCTCTCTCCAACCCGCCCCGTCAGACACGTATTTATGAGCCATGAGTCCTCCATCCTCTCGATGCCCATCGATGAAGAGACCGGAAAAACGGAAAACACACTCCACTCCACAGTTCGCCAGCCGTTTGTCGTTGGCTTTGTCGTATCATCCACCGAGTTGGATATCGGACTCGAGAGTTTATGCGACGCAATGGTCGCCCACCCACCACCTCCTCCCATCGGATGCCCAGCTTTCATATCCCAGCTCACTTTGATGTCTTTGTCGGTGACCATTTTGTGTGTTCTTGCATTTTTCTTTTGCGTCCCTTTGTGCGACATCGGCGTCCGTGGGGAGGTGGTGGTCTGGTGTTTGTGGCCGGTAGCAACATCAATAATTTTCCAGTCCCTGTTACTTTTTTTGTTGTTTTGGGTTTTCCTTTCTGCGTGGAGATCTTTTTTTCCGACCCATCTCTGTTTTTATATCCCCCTTTTTCAGCGGGGCGAGCTGTGGAGCGGCGGGGAGGGACGATATTTCTTCGGGACCTCAAACAACATCGGATCCTTTTGATGTCTGTGGGGATTTAAAATAAAAAAAAAAGAACAATGGAACCGTTTAATCGGACCCGCGCCGGAACAGACGGATCGATTGGGAGAAAACCGATTTCTTTCAGGGCGCTGACAGACGAGCTGCGTCTTCTTTCATGGGAAATCATGGCCCAGCAGAGCATCATGGTCGATGGTCGAGTTGCTCCTACAATACAATTCCCGGGAGCAACTAAGTGCAATTTAACAACGTCGAAGCAAAAACACAAAAACAGTTATGAGTGATTCCTTTTCGCGCTAAGTAATGAACTTGCTATAAATTGTTTCGAAAAAACCCCGGGCCGGCGTTCGGGTGTATGGGAACCGGCATGGCAAATGGCAATAATTAGGAGAGTGTTCACTTAATGCACCTCGTTACATTTAATAAGTCTCACCCGAAAGGGAAACCCGGGAGGATATAAAGAAGGAGACCACAACTGGTCAGTCATAAATTCACTTTATGTCCCAACCGATTAAAAGAGAGGTCAACGATGGTGACCGCGATCGGGTCGTCCAAGTTGTCCAACAAGTCACCTTGTTTTTTTTACTTACCACATGAACCTTCCCATTTAACAAGGGGCAAGGAAAGGAGGGAGGCCTTCTAGACGAACCTTTAGGTGAGTGTTTTCAAGCGTTTCATTTATTTAATTTACTCCAACCCGCTTTGTCGACTTCTGTCGGTTGACTTCTTGGAAAAATCCATTTCGGTGGTTCACTTTCTCCAGGTGGAAAGTTTTCCACGAGTTCACCTCCCCCTCCCCCCACCGCCTCCTTCGGACGCCCAATCAGCCAGGAGTGCCTGCGCGAGACAACGGAGACGATAAAGATGAGGGAGCGAACAACTCGTAAAAAAGTACGATGACATAATGTTGTGGCGTGCGGGAGAAGCGATGAGGAAAAACAGAAGAGCCGAAAGGAACTAAAAGGAGCCAAAGGTGAACACAAGGACCCGTCCGGAGGAGTCGTGGATGGGGCCTCGCTCAAAATGGCCGCCGAATGCCGTGGTGGAGAACAATGAAAAACTGTTGTCGGAACTCGCGAACTCGTAACGATGCGCGATGAGTTTCCGTCCGGTTGCGACGGTGTGCATGGCGAACGGCACGTTTTTTCTAATGCGATTTGGCCCTTTCCCTTTTCGGTAGGAAGGTGTTCCGGTCTGTGTGTGTGTGTGTGTTGATGAAATGAGATTAAGATGGGTTCCCGTTTCACCTTCCCGCGTTGAGGTTGTAAAGAAGCGAGCGAGGTCAAAAGTGAACATCTCCCGGCGAAAGGTTGCGCCACAAAATCACACCTTCCGAATCGCAAAACGCCAACGCGAACGCCATCGACAGGATCGGAGGTCACAAGAGGCTGACGGGGGGGCCCCTCATTCCCACGTTCGGAGGTCGTAAAAGCAAATGGCAGAAACATTTCCATTGTTATCCTTTTTCCTGAGCTTCGGGATTTGGTTATACTTTTCCTTCAAACAAAAAAAATGGCAACGGATCCACCGCCAGATGGGGTTCACGCCTTTCATCACCTCACCACGCGTCTGACAAGCGGCCTGGCTAAGATTGTTGCTGCGGATGGTGTGGTGTGGTCCTCGTCCTAGAGCAGGCACCAGTCAAGTCAAGCGCCAGAAGCACCAGTTCCGACAGCACAGCGCAATGTTGCAGCATTTAATATTTATGCAGAGCAATTGTGTTGAATATTTTAGCAGAGCTTAACGAGTGTTTCGCAAGTCGTACGCCCCAACGCCCGTTTGAGTCCACAGCTGCACGAGCCTGGGATGGTGGTGGGAGGATTTTCCGGCGAAGGGCTTTTGTTTTAAGGTACCGCAAAAGCAGAGCCTCCTCACCTGTGATGGAGGCTAACAACAAGGAGGCCGTCTGGATGTGGAGATTTGGATTTTAAGAGCTCATCCGGCTCGGTCCGAGTCCAAGCCGCCCGCTGCCTTCGGGGAAGATTGAGGTGGAACATCCGCAAACCAAACCAAAACAGCCGGAAAGGTGACCGAACCTGACTTCGCTGCCATCGCGGAGAGACATTATATCAGAGCTAATTAATTAATTTATGTGTGAAAGGCACTGAAAGGCGCCGTTTTCTTTTCCGGCCCGGCGTGATTTTCGGGGCCGACGTTTTCATTCGAATCGGGGCGTTAGGGTGAATCTTGGTCTCGTTATTGGTTGGTTAATGGTGGATTTGAAAACAAACGGTTGCGAAAAGACAAAATGAGTAATTAAAGAGGACAGTTTTGAGGTACATTATTTTGGCGGTAATTGCGATGAGGAGTAAAGCAAGTCCTAGTAAAAAGCTGGCGAATTGTTTTCATTTATTTTTGTATTGCAATTGTTGGAACTATGGCTACATTTAGGCCTCAATGATTTAGCATTAAGGATTAAGGCCAGGGAACTAAGCCAGCTTTACGAGTATCCTTAACACGTTGCGTACCAAGCGTTTTAGCACAATTTTTAGTACAATTTTTCTAATTACAATTTGTTTATAATATTTGTTAAACCGATTGTTTTCAAAGGCCAAGCAAAAACTTAGCTTCCCAAAAAATTTATATAAAATATTACAATACATTTTATGTTGCATTTTCATTTATTTATGAGTCAAAAACTTTTTAGAACTAGAACTGCTGTCACCCATATTTGGGTGACGCGGTACGGAACGTGTTAAACATATCACCAACCTTTTTCTGCTTCCTCAAGACTTTCAACCGAGACTGTATCCTTGAATGCCTTTACTCAGAATTCCATACTTTGCGAATACACTTTTCCACTCTTTAATGTGATTAGTAGACAGTTCCGAGGATCCATCCAACGCTAAGGAGGTCACATTCAAGAAAGCATATTTTCTGGAAACATGTTATCCTCCCTCGATGGATATTGCGAGTTCCACTGAAATACTGCATCCTAAACAAATCTGATTTACGAAATTCTTAGGACTTGCCCTTCTTCAGCTAATTGGGGACGCTTGAATTAGTTTCCACCGAACCGCGCACGGAACCGGACCGGATTTGTTTTCCAAAGCGGGCTTCGAGAGGATGTTTAAAAATGTTTGATTAAACATCGGCCGGAATTGAGGATCGCAAATTAACTCATGCTCGGGGTTTTGCTCCCTCGGAAAATGTTTGACAAATCAAGTGCACCCTTCGGTCGGCGAATTTTCACAGCAACATATTTGATGAAGCGGTGCTGGAGAGGGTGGGACGGAGGGAGGGGGTAGAAAATCCCGGTCGGTCGGAAAGCACTCACGCAAAAATCCCACCACTATCGGTTTTTCCCGAGTGCAAACAGAGCGGGATCAGCGGCGTGTGCAAGTGTGTAGAAAGTGCCTATGCTGCGCAACATAAATTATCTCTCCCGGGAAGATGGGAAGCCACGTGAGGGTACGCCGGCCAACCCAGTTAACCCACCAGACCTAACCGGTAACCACCACCACCAGGAACGCTTTGCTGCTATCATTTTCCCTTCCCTTCGAAACCGTCGTCGTCCGTGAATCCCGATCCCGGGAAAGCGGAGGCTGCTAAACGGCGTATAATTTGCTGTTTCCTCCGGAAAAGCCAATCCACCGCCGAAAAACCACCCTCTCGCTGTTGGAGGGGAGGGCAGCATCGAAGGGTTCGAAGCCAACGCCACCAACCGAGCCAACGCCATCCGGTCCCCGAGGGACCTCGAACGTTTGTCTGGTGCTGCGAACGTCGGTTTTCCCTCGACCAGGACGACGCGACGTGTGTGTGCTGCACCTTAGGGGCTTCGGATGCTGGCTGTTTTCTCCCTGACCCTCCGTTTTCCCCTGACTACTCTCTAACCCGCGACAACCCCGCGTGACATCCGTGGCAACAAATGGTCCACACCGAATGTGGCCCGGAAGCGTATTGGAGGGTAGATATGTTTGTTTTTAGCATAGAAATGACTCCTCGAGCGAGGACTGTGTTGTGGAACCCACCCAGGGGGAAATGGAAACCCAAACTTTGACGTCTCGATCTCGCAGCGGAAAAGGCGCGTATCGCAACAGATTGCCGGATCCGCTTCCAATGCAAACAAACCCGGGCTGGATATCGGCCTAGGGCCCGGTTACCCTTGGCGATGCCGAAAGGACGGAAAACAGACAAGGACGAACGATGAGATGATAATTAAATTAATCATATAAATTTTTACTACAGAAACCAGAGCGAAACAATAAAATTGTTTATTTATATTTATGGGTTTTCCGCCCGCGAGGTACTTTTGCGTTTGCTTCCTTTTTTTTATTGATTCACACAAGACTTGATACACAGCCTCACCCACCCCCCAAAGCCAGCGTGGAAAATACGCCGAGTTAGCCGGTTTTCTTTTTTTCGCGGTGAATGAACGAATAAAAAGGGCTAACTTTAGATGGCACGATGCCAAGTTCTGTTCCTCCTGTTACCATCTCGGTTCGCATTTGATCGTCTTTAACGACGCCATGTGCCAGTCCGTATATGTAAGAAACCACTCAAGAACAGTGGGAAACCATACTCATACCCGGCCCGGGTTTTTATATCGGATATACAATGCGCACAATGAACTTCCACAAATGTCACACAATGAAGTCATTTTGCCGGCGGAGATTATACGAAGGATCTCTGCCTTTCAGCATCAATTACAGAACGAATCCAACAAAATGGGTTTTGCGGGGAATATAGTGGCTACTGTTCCTCCGAGTTCTGGGTGAGATACCGTGAGAACTCCCGGAGCTAGAAGGACCGCTTGGGTACAATTCGCACCCGAAGTATGTTATTAGATTTCAATCGATAATCGCCGACCGATCCCTTTCGGGAACACGAGAACAGATAGCGGGAAAGAGGTTAGCGAATGCCTTATAATTATTGTAGCAAATCTGTGGGACTTCCCGGAGGACATCCTCATATCAAGCGGGAGTGTAGTTGGAGGTTGGAAACTGTATACCAGGAGCGATAGAAATCTTCTTCCAACGTAGACGTGTAGACGCTGTGGTTCTGAACCTCCCGGAGCGAAGTGTAGCACTTGGACTTGGTAATCTTTGGCAACACGGGACATGGTCGGGTCGCGTGCTGAGACCAGGATCCGGGTACCGAGGACGTCCTGTGGTGGGCGGGTTCTGATTCCCCGGAGACCAAGAACCGATACGGTTCCTCGAGAGGGGTGGTTCCAGCAAACGTTGTTGGGATATTGAATTAGTTTTGATAATTTTTCATATTTCCGTCCCATGCCCTAGACAGGGTCTCCCGGGAATGCAGTCATGATACTTCAGCCGTTTGATACCGTCTGGTGGACTCACGCTATCTCGCATCGATCGAGAGATGTTCCCCACCAGAGTCCTCCATGTGGACTTCGTAAGTACTTGGCTTCTTACTGTTTTTTCTCTACTCTGTGGCTTCCAGCAAGGCTTTTGCTGGCCACGATATCGTCCATCGACCGTTTGGAAGCGGACCATCCTCCAGCCCATTGCACTTGTAAGAAGTCAGCATTATTCTGTTATTTCTAGCCATTTCCACCACCATCTCTTACCGCGGGAAATCACACAAGCACCATTGAAACTGGACAATGATACCTCCCAGGACAAGCCCACCAAATGTATTTCCCCCCCCGTCCCCCCTCGACTCGATCATCGGACGAACAACAAATCGGGCATTGTGCTCTCGGTGACAAAAGATTTTCCGTTGCGCACAAAAGACCTCCAAAGACACATAAGCGACACACGGCACAACCGAATGGTACAGATATGGTCCATTCACGGCATCGCATACATATGGGCCCCCGTACCCACATATACACCACCCATTGTACGGACCCCGCGGGCACGTACGAGTTTTGGAAATGAATGGAAAAATCGTAAAATTAAAAAGTCGTTCATTTAAAGCCGGCACCGGTAGGTTTTCACAATGGCGAAGCTGCCGCATTTATGCGCGGCCCATCTGGCGTTGTAATGAGCGCAATTGAACACTTTTTCACGGATTGCATTGGGTGATGGAGTGGGAGGGGGATGATCTTGGATGGTTTTGATTGTATGTGTTTTTTTAAATTCTATTCGATTCTTTACTGTAATGACAGGTATTGAGTTGATGCGAGTTAACATAAAAGCATCAAAGTAAATACCAACCATTTTGTTGATTTTAAATACAAAAAATTTACAGATTCCTTACTTTAGTGTAAGGAAATGCACACAGTAAAAATTGAAGTATTACATCACACTCGAAAGGTAGTATTGAACATTTTATCTGAAACATGATTTTGATACTTTTAGCAATTTATTCTTTTTTTTCCTTTATGTTATTCCTTATTCCTTTTAATTTTAAAATATAGAAATTTTCAATTTACATAAATTCAAAGCATGTTGGTCAACTTTAAAGTCACACATCCGTAATAAAATATGCAAAAATACCTGGAATCATTCGGTTATGGTTAAAAATCTTTTTTAATAGAGGGCTTTTGAGGTAACTTCGTTCTTTTTTTGAATAATTTTGGGGTTTTTAGGTTAGAAAATTTTCAAAATAATCTGTGTTCAATTTTTTTGAAAGCCACTATTTATAAGCAACAAGGTTATACAATAAGGAACCCTTTATTAACTTTTATGTATTTTATTACTATACTTGTATCTTTGATTTCCTTGTGATCTTCTCTTTTCGGCATAGAACTTGATGGTGAATTATGATTACTAACTGTTGCAAAGAGTTTTCAAAGGACCCATTTTGATTGATTTGCGAATGAACAACCAGAAAATGTGAAGTGTGATGAAGAAATCTCTGTAATCTACCTCGTATAAACCTACAATTTCACAAAAGGACACGTGGATGGTTTTTGAAAGCGAGCATATTCAAAGCTCTTTACGATGGGCGTTCACAACCTCCCCGTTCGAAATGTGTTCCGATAATTTCGAGGCCAGTCTAAACACTCACATGCTAATGCGACCATGGACGTATCGGATCACGCACGGTCAAAACAGCATCGTCCACCACCGAAAGGACGTGCACCAGCTGACACCCTCAGAATGGGTGAAAGAAGAAAAGGCCCTTCGGACCCAAAATGGGTCGAAAATCCGCGCCACGCGTCATACGTCGCACGCCTCCGTCCGCCCCGCAATGCGGTTTCAGCTGACGCGTGCCAAGAAGAGCCTTCCTAGCCTACGTTGGCCTACGACGCCGTCTTTCGGTGCGGGGAGTGATTAATGTGCATCGATTATCGCCCTCGAAGGTCGGTGCATGTGTCGATGTGCTGCTCCACCACTTTTGGCCACCTTTCGTGCCGTCGCGAAAGGATTCCACCGCGGGGGCCGGGGTTGGTACTTTGGCACGCTCCGGTAATTTAATTACAGTCCTCCAGATCCGTCCTGAAGCAGTGTCCCGATTGTCAACTGTGACGACGACAAACAGCATGAGAAGTAAATAGAAGAAAGAAGGCTTCGTTCCAGCCATTAGCAGCAGCAGCAGCAGGACGTCACGCCGTTTTGTCCCCTTGGGAGTCGGGTCCGAACTCCACTCCACACACATACACAAAACGACCAAGTTGTCACGTGCGAAATTTGTTCAACAAACAATCTGCTACAATAACTTTCCACCCAGCCCCGGGTTTGGGTTTGACTTCAGCCGAGCCAAAGGCTCGTCCGTCCGCTTGTGTTAAAGCAGAACTGAAAACAAGTTAATCCTTCGCAATGACATTCGCCGCTCGGCCGTCGCCCGCCCAAGATGGAGGAAAACAATTTGCGCAACGGCCATTTGGATCAATAATCCCCGAGAAGCGATGTGATTGAGCGTTTTCTGTAAGCTCTCTCCTTTGCCTTTGCCTTTCGGGCTCCGAGAGCTTTCCTTGTTGCAAAATGGATGATGGACTGATGGAAATGCCCGACGCCTAATCCCAATTAGGCGCTCCGGCGGAATGGAAACTAGAGGTGGCTGCCGGGAAAGTCGGGCATTCCTTTGGCCAGGTTTCACAACAATGCAAAGCCAGCCCACGTTTTCCTCCTCCTTCCATGTCGGGGTGACTTAATTTGTTTGGGTCTTATCAAACTTTCATGATCGTCCATTTGCGGAGTCGGAGTTTGGAGTGCCATTACGGCGTTTGGGAGGGAGCGTTCGCGTTCCGGTGCCAGGTAAGATTATGATCGGTGATTACCAGAGGATACACTTTGAGTGTGTTTCCCACCCGCTTCCCGACCGGACGGATGGACGACCATTAGTTGTGTGGAAAATGTCCCTTCCGGGCGAAGCATTCGTGCCGGGGGGAAAATAGTGCTAGGAATGACAAAATAATAATCTTTCCCGACCTCAAGGTGCTAATAGTGGTGCCTGCCGGGGAGGGGGCGTTGGTGGTGGTGGTGGCATCCATTTCGCTCGGTCTGTGGCTCATTATTTATGCAGATGATTTTATTATAAACATACGCCGCAAAACGCTAGCCATATTTCCCTGCTCGCTGCTGCTGCTGCTGCGGTCCTAATGGAAACGGACCACCGAACGCTTTTCCTTTCCCGGTGGCAAAATGTCATTTGCATTTCCATTCGATTACACGATTCTCGGGCTCGGGCCTCTGCACGATGCACCCGAGAGGGGTGGGAAATGAGGTCAGTGTTGGATGGAAACGGGTTTTGGAAGCGCTTCACCTTTTGACTTATGATTACTGGACTCGAGCGCCAAGCGGAAATCAGGAATTTGCGATCAATCTGCGTCGTAATTCGTTTTTAATTAGCCAACGACATTAGTTCGTCCTCGGTATGGAAAATCCCATCGTTATATGTGCGATATCGAGGCCGATTACAAGCAAAAGGGAATTGAGGGAACAATTTCCAATTCATTGTATACTGGATAAATTTATGAAACTTTTCATTAAGTGGTTCAATGCCGCTACAATTGTCTTAGAAGTTAAGCAAACTTAAAATGAGTTGAAAGTGTACAAAAAAAAAGGGACACAGCGACTTTCATAAGTTTTTCTACTAGTTCTTGCACATAATCTTCAAATTTTGTAAGAAATAATCGATATGCCAATTTCATAAATTTAAAGCAAATTTCAGCGAGTTACATTTCCTTATGGTTGTCTCAATCCAATCAAGCTTAGATTAAGAACGCTTTCAATGTTTTTTTGCTCTACTCAACAAATTACTACACACTCGACGTGCACTTTTTATGACTCGTTTTGAAAGTATTATCCCTATCCATACTTATATCGCTTTGGAAAAATTACATCGCTTCACTTGAGCTGCCATCATTTCTTTTTGTGATCCCTTTTCCACGATCGCCTTGGACCGAACGTTCTTAACGTTTACCGTTAGAAACTTCAGCTGCTGCCAGGAAAAGTCATATTTTCTATGCACCGCTTTTCCGAAACCAATCGTATGCAATCGAGCGGCAAGTGCATTCAAATTCCCGTTCGCCAAGTTTTACGATTATGTAAACTCACTCCGCTCGATTGACTCGCAACGGTGCACTCACGGTGTTGGTTCGGTTGCATTTTCCAATCAAGCCGGGTTTGGTGGATGAAGGCGCACCGGCGATATGAAATAATAAGGGATGCAACTTTATGACATCATCCGGTGCGCGGGCGCGCTCGCGTTTCGTGAGGGTAAATTGTGAAATAGGATATAAACTCACCAATTAACCGATCGACTGGGAAGAGTTTTACGAGGCGGGAAGGGGATGGGAGAAAAACGGGTGCGCCCCGGTGCCTAGCCGCTCCGAGGGTAATATGGGTGTAAATGGCAAATTTATCTGTTTTATCACTTATAATGCAATAAAGTTTAATATTTATCCCATCGACGGGTTGGGCATCGAAAGGGAAAAACCGGTCCGAGGGCGCTGCGTGGATAAACGGTTCGATATCAAATTACGTTTAATTCGTTTAAACTAACTCCACGCTGGTGGTGTCTGGTTTTTATTGGAAAAAACAGCGGACCAACACCCACCGAAAAAGGGCAAAGTGTGTGTGTGTGTGTGTGTATGTTTTCCCCGGTGATCATCTTTTCGGTGAAATATGAGCCTTTCGCACCCGCGAGCACGGCTTCGGGAAGGAGCTCGTTGAAGGTTCCTTTTTTTCCCGGCTTTTTTTCTCGAGTGTTGGGCTGGGTCCCGGTCCATTCCGTCCCGGTTTTCCTCCGACGGACCGTTTGTTAATTTTATTGCCGTTGTCCCGCGGATCCATTCCCGGTGTGCGATCGAGTGCGCACATGTGCAATAAATAGCCGCCACCCGAAGGGAACCCTCCCAGACACCGTTCCGTACACCGTAGGAGGTGGTAATGTCCTTCCCCTTTCCCTCCTTCTTCATTTCCCCACCGTGCCAGTGGAAGTCAAAACAGGAACTGCGGGTGCCCGCGAATGTTTTTCCACCAGAATGACAGTACATAAAACATTATTACGCACTCACGCGGTGTGACATTTCCGCCAGCGGGATACCCAGAAAGGGGACAGAGGAGGGAAGGACAACGACACCGAAGGGGTCGATTGGATGCCCGCGGTGCCGAGGCGCGACATTTGCCGGCAACGGTTTCGGCTTTTATTTTCGGCCACCGGGGGGAAAAGTAAATAAAACACGTCGAAGGACAAACACCGACCGCCGACCGGAAGGAAGGAAAATCCACCGTGACAAGTTGTGGAAAATCGGTTCTGTTTTGCTCTTTTTTTTTGACGATATTTCGAGCAAGCGTTTAGTGTCCTTCGAACCTCCCTTCCCCTTGGTGCTCCATGGGCCGGGAAAATAGAACCCGTTCAAAGTGTTTAATGGAGGCGCACGGTTGGGTTCGGTGAAAAACGGAATGGAATTTTATTTTTTCTCGTTCCGGCATAGCGAAAGGCAATAAATTACGTCCCTCATGGAAAGGATTCCTCCAGTGAGTGGACGCAAATGTGTTGCCTAGCCGCAGGAGGGAAAACTCGTAAGAGATCGTAAATCATCACCGGAAATGGACGGGTTGAAAAAGAATTTAGTACCGCAAGGTTGCACCGTCTGTGGTGCTGGTTTAAGGTACTTGCCTTTTTTTGTGAAAAGAATGAGCAACATATAACTTGGAAGTCACATATGGGGTCTTACCTGCAAAACGGAAAAAGAAACGAAACATTAAGTGATGAAATAAAATGAAATTATAAGCTTTTACAGCAAACGTTTATAAAACTTCCGTAACGGAGGAAGCATTTTATCTCATAAGATCGATCAATATCAAGGAGAATCAAAATCGTGGATTTAATGCCACGGCAAACCATCCATTGTTACCGACGCAACATACCCGTGACACTGACCCAAATTCACATCACCAAAAGCGAACCAGGCTGCACCCGGATTGACCATCGGAATAATCGACCCGCAATTCGATCGCACCGGGCATTAAGCATCGGTCAAAATGCTTCCACACACGAGATGCCACACCTTTGAAAACCTCCCCTCGGTGGAGGTTGGGTATCCCCACACCCGAACCCACCGGAGAACAAACCCGGTACGGTCGTTTGTTGTTCGGTTTTGGAGGGCAAAAATAACCTCGACTCTTTTCAACGGACACAATTAGGCCATTTAATGCAATTTCCATGGCGGAGTGGGTGGGTCGTGTGGGAGATCCGGTTAGGAATGTTCGCCCTCTCCCATTCGGAAGTCGCTCACACAGCATATTATGGAGGAACAGTTTAATGCCAACCACGGAACCAAGCTACCCGAGAATAGCTTTTCCACCACCCCTTCTCGATGCCACACCATAAACGCCGGAGGGCGGGAAAACCTCCACCCAACCAAACCGGGAAAAATACCACTTCCGCATTTAGCACGGTTCACGGGCTCGCCAATCGATCGGGTTTTCCAACAAAACCACCAAACGCACATGGGTACAAGCGAGCGAGAACGTATGATAGTTTGCAGATCATAAACAAAAATGTGTGCTTGTGTATGTTTCCGGTTCACCAAAGGGTGTGTCTTGGAAGGTGTGGACTTCATATGGCCGTAGAGGAAGAAGTAGGAGTGAGGGGTTTTGTGTAATGGATCGCGATCCGATGAGAAACCGGAAACCTCATGGTGACGAGGCAGAACGGAAAACTTCTGTCGAGGAAACAAGTGAAAACAAACCATTCGCTACTGAAGAAGTTAATGTACGAAATGAAAAGAAATTATGATTTATGTTTCTACCATCCAGCGCTAACTATTTAAACATAACTGTAAGAAAACAAATGATTTTATTCAGTACTATAGGTAGGAAATGTATAGGACCATACGGCAAAGGTTCATCATGAAGTAGTAGAGACGGAAATGTACTAAACATAAGTTAAAAGTAATAACTGTGACCATAAGGTTACAACTCAATTAATAAAAGTGGGAAAACCCATGAACTTGGCAACATCTAAAGGAAAACATTCAATCTAACTCCAGCTAACCTAAATCACTGACGAAATGACATTCATAAAGTTTTCCCTCTCTCAATATTTTCATGGGATATCTATTTTTCTCGACAATAGAACAGCGTTTTTAACATGTTCTCCTCATCCATCGACTCATCTTGCATTCCTTTCGTGTAGGTTTCACTTTTTGTTCAAATCATTTACCATATTTTTCCCCACGCCTCGGACCTAAAAGGTTTTTCCGAACCGTCGTCCGGTGCTGTGCCGAAAAACTTTTCGATCCTTTTTTCTCTCTTTCCACATTCTTTTTTTGCGGACAGAGGATGAATGAATCTTTGTTCGGTTTTTAGAAACTGGGTCCAACAACTGGCTGGCCAGAGAGAAAAAATGGCGCGGTAGTTTATGACTTTTTGTTTTCGGTCACGTCGGTTTGGGACGGTCCGAGGGCCGGTGGGGCGTGGTTTATGAGGAGGTTGCGGCGATGATTCTCTAACGTTTCATGAAATATTCATACGTTTGTGGGGTTTTTTTATTGTGAAGATTTTCTGCTGGGTTGCCTTTCGACAGCAGAAAGAGCAGAAAAATGACACTTCCGAACGCGCCGGAAAAAAAACGGAGTGCAAAGTGGGAAAACCCGTGGGCGAAGTCGATAAAAATGGTAACTGTATTGTTTCGCGCAAAGGGAAGAAAAGTAAATATTCAGTCTTTTGATTTTATTATGGAAGATTTTACGACCCAACAGAAGGTAGGGATGTTCTCTGTATCGTGCTTTGAGGTTTGAGATGGAAAAGTGGAAAAAACCCCGTGCGAAAAAGGAGTAAAGTTCATCCTGATACAAATGAAAAATGCATTGCGTGGGAAAGTTAATGAAGAATTTCGTCTGTTTATTTTGTTGTCAAATGAATTTTCCTAATTTTAACCCCAAAATGCTTGTAGGCTTTTCAAAAGAAAAAGGGTGTGTTAAAATAATAATTCTTCAACCCATTATGCTCCCATAAAAAACACCTAATCAACAGATGCAAAGTGAATGACTCCTTGTATAATCGCATTCTTTTTTCCCCTACCCCTCCTACACAAACAAATCGCTGCCCGCCACTCCTCTCTTCAAGGATCCACTCCACCACGTCAAGAGTCCTTGTCCTTGTGAAGAGCGCAAATAAGGGCAAATATTTTCACTCACTCCACGTTCGCCCGGGGGGGGGGGTGGGGGAAAATCATTCATTGTCGCTCATTGTTGTCACTCGTCGATCGATTTCGTCCATCAGGAGTTTTCTTCACCCCTTTTTTTTCCTTCAGCCGGAACAACAACAAGTAACTGGACCGCATTTTCCTTCCGCTCGCTGCAGTGGGTGGTTGTGTGTGTGTTTTTTTACTTCCAACCCCGACATTCAATTATTCAGCGGCTTTTTCACTTTTCCCCCCGCCTCTCCCCACCACCAGCGATCAAGCGAAGGCAAAAGAACATGACCAGGAAAATGCCACCAGGAAACCGGGGCACGACGACGAAGAGGAGAACAAGGGAAAGGCGCAAGCAAAACATTAATCCACGTGCGCGATGGTGCATTTGCGTCGGGGAGTGACTGATGGCATTGTGTGTATGTGTGTCTGACAGTGTGCATGTCCTTAATAATGGGTTGCTTCCTTCCGCTGTTTTGTACGATGATGTTGATAGTAAAAAAAGAAACAGGGAAAACCAACGGAACCAGTGAGGGAGGACCCTAGACTTCTGGCGCACACGGGTGTGTGTGTGTGTTGGAACACATTGGCGCGGCGTCGGCTTGGCATTAGGCAATGCATTAGGATATCATTATCGAAATAAATAACCACAGATGGTGTTCGGGTTCGGTTAAATGGACTCACTCTGCGACGTCCCCTTCCGCGAGGGGAAAAAAACGAAGGGCATTGGAGTTGATTTTACGATTTTCCCTAACGCGCAAGGTTGGGACAATGAAAAGTGGAAAATGTTTGATTTCGGCGGGAGACTCTCCTCACGCAATGGATAACAATTTGTTCGTGTAAAGTTTTAATTGATTCCTTGGAGAACCGTTTTGTTTTCGAATAAGTGGTTCACTTTTAATTAAAGGGGAAAACCATAATGGGTCTTGTACGAAAAGTATTATAATTTCCCGCTCAAAAGTCGTCTTAATTAAATGTACAAATTAAACAGTTGGATACACTCAAGCGACCTAAACGGTGGTATCCTGCTCCGCCTCACGCCTCTGCACGCAGTAGTTGAAGGTCATCGCCATGTCTACAATCTTCGCCATCGCCGTCTCCGATTTTCCGTTGAGACAATCGAACAGACGTGTGTGGTAGGTGTTTAAATCGGGAGTGAAATCTTTTATCGCGGCCGTGACCGTTTTGAAGAAGTTCGTCGTTTCGGTGTAAAGCTGCACAACGGTGAAATAGGAGAAGGTTATTAAAGTCTCGTGGGATTTAGTGATTAGTGGACGATTACCGTTTGGCAATTTGAGGTGTCACAAGCAACGGCAACCTGTAGCTGGGCGAAAGCATTCTGCTGAAGCTGGCGGAGTTGGTCGCGATACTGTAGCACCTGCTCGGACAAGAACAAGGAGGCCTCGTTGTTGCACAGTGAAAGTGAGGTTAACTGAGCGCCGGCCAGGGTGTGTGCGGTCGGGAGGAACGAGCGAACGCAGATCATGTTGCGCGGGAGTGGACGAAGCATGCCCAAGGCGGAAGACTCCAGTCCGTACGAGGCGTACATGATGTTTTGGAACAGTTCCGTAAACTTCACGTCCGCCTCGTTTGTCGTGGACTGCAGCTCCGCCATGGAACCCTGCGTGAGGCGAAGCACTTCGGCGGTGAACTCTTCAACCGCGTCCCGGAGGGATTTGGGAAATTCGGACGAGGTGCTCAGCATCGATTGAAGCACCCGGTAGCCATCGCTGGCCACGCCAAGGAACAACGTCGAGCCGGAGTTGAGTGCCTCCCGGTACAGACCGTTGTACGAACGTGCGTGACTTCCGATTTCGAGCAGGTCTTGCAGAACCGCCTCGTCTATGGTCGCCGGGATGAAGAACTTCTTCAGGCTGGCATTCATCTGCTCCACACCGACGATCTGGCGCGTCACCAAGGTGGTGATCATCGTGAGGCTACTGGCGCTTGTGACGATGCTGTTCACCAACTTCATGTCCCAGCCACCCGAGGACCTGCTCAGCGATCGTTCAACGGGCAAGCTATCCACCTGCTCATCAACGGTACTCTTCAGCTGCTTGAGCTCTTCCGCCAGCGATTGGTTGTAGAAGTACTCAGGGAAGTGGAAGTCCGTCTGACACAAGCTACCTCTGATGGAGTGCAGTGCGTCGAGCACCGAACGCACCTGGAACGTAGACCCACCCTGGCCAAGACCGTCCGACAAGTTTTGAGCGGCAAGGGTGGCGTTACCAAGCGCGTGACGTGCACTATCCAACATCTTCGGGACGCTGGTCGGCAGCTTCAGTGTGGGATCAAACTCGACACGTGCGAGGGACTCCGCACTGAACTTAAGCACCTTCAACAAATACTCCAAACTAGGCTGGTATTCTAGCGCCTCGAAAGCGGTTCTTGCGGAGGTACTTTCGCGGAGGTACTGCAAACGATGGGAAGCAGAGTTATTTGGGTCTACACCACATTGCGCTTCACTTTACACTTACCGCGAACAGTAACACCACGGTGGAGAATAACTTTATTTTCATCTTGAACACGAAGTACGGTTGGGATGTCAATGAGAAACAACTTCACGGGCGGATATGGTGGTCTTCTTTATATAGCCTCCAAGTTTTGACACCCGTTCCACTTGCGTTGGAGCAAGTTGCTCAACACTGCAAGTGGAGGACTCCAAACAGTTGCATTCGAGCATCGCACCAAGCACCTGTTTAATCTGGAGCATATTTGGAAAAAGGTAAACCAACTCCAACTCCAACTTGGCCTTGTTTCTTCTCTCTTCCATTCTTTCCATCGTCGAAACTCGCCCCCTCGGGACAGACTCGCAGCTCGATAGTCGCACCGTCATTCGAAGGCGTTACGTTGACACCCTGGCCATGGCAAGGTAAGGTTCAACCAAACTGCCACCGGTGCATGGAGGGCAGAAAAGTCAACAACGCCACAACGAAGACTCGATAAGCCGCGGATAAATCGGGGCACTGCATTCACGATAGATTTGGGTTTGCAGCGAACGAGCAATGGCACTGATAAACCAGCTAGCATCGGATTTTGCTTTTTGAGCTAGATAAGCGTCCGTTTAACACGGTCACCGTAGCTCCATAGTCCACCGTAAACCCGAGAGATACTTGAACAATGTATTTATCCAAACATGTCTTAAATAAAGAAGGAAGAACGGCTAAGGGTTTGTAATTCATTTGTATTATTTACGGTAACGGAAACGGTACTCAACTCTACCATAACAGTTGGAAATCAGTTGCCTAAACATTTTCGAGGGTTTCGATTTTAACTTTCCACCATCTTCAGAGCTCTCCGGTGTGGTTGCTACCGCAAAGTACATGGCAAAAATCAAACCCAACTACTCCGAGCTGCTCGCTTCCGTTCCGGTGCTGCATATAAAAAATTAAATGCAAATAAGATTTATGAATTGGGTAAATATTTGCGCTCTTGTCCCGCGCTCGTCCTAACGAAGCAAACAGCAAACACCGCGCGGAACCAGCGCTGTTTCCACCCCGTGGCTTTGCCGAGCACCTTTACGAAGCAGAGGAGAGGACAACATTGCGCCATGAGGGCGTGGCAGGGCGCTGGAGGGAAAACGCTACCTGACATCAAAGCGGGCTGAAGTGCCCAAATGTTTACCCAAGCGCCGGGCAATACATTAGAGAGCAGAGGAGAGACCGACCGCAACGCGCAACGAATGACGATCCATTTCACTGTGGCTCGTGTGGCTCGCAAAAACCACCTTCGTCCTTGTTGTGGGGGGGAACCCATTTAGAGCTACCGTTGGTGAGTGTGTGCGTGTGTGTTTAGAGGAGAGAGGGGCACTGATCTGGTTCCATCATCGCCGGAAGCTTCGGATATCTGTCACCGGTTGGATGACACTCCGGGCTTAGTTTTAATAATTCACCTCCACGTGCGCCCCACGTTCCCATACTCCTTTTGGCGTGGAGGTGAACCCCCCGAGGCCAGGGGAAAAACAGTTTTTCCAACCGGATGGCACGAAGCACATGTCAAAGGATTTGAGTTGGAACAGGAATCTAACCGAACGTGTCAGGGTTCGGTCATTGTCTGCGTAGCAGCGCAGTGTGCCCGGAAGGCACTCCAGGACGATGGTGGGTGGATATCAAATACATGCCCCATCGAGTTCCGAGCAATGGCACCGAACCCTTCACCGGGCCAGACACACCGTAAGGCGAAAGAATAACAATACCCCCACGCCGTCACAAGGTAGGATGAGAAAAAAGGCTGCGCATGCGAACATGCCATCGCTTCCGTTCGTTACTACGGGATCGGATGGGGTTTAGCTAGCCTCGAGTGCGATGGATAAATTCAACATGGCGTTGACATCTCCCCTCGGGATAGGTTCGCGCTCGCTTTGCCAGTAAATATGACCGGAGCTTGTTTTTACTTCCATCCGATTGGGTTGGACTCCAACAAAACCGAAGCTGAATTCGATGCTCCAATGGAGTCGTTGTTTCTAATTCGATCAGATTTATAAAATGTACGATAAGTCTGTGCTAAAAATATATAAAGTAAGTTAGAAATAAATGGTCGAATGCACACTTTTGAACTAGCAGATCTAATATTAATAAGTTAATTGGCTTGAATCAGTTCCAAACTAAACCATTTCAGGATATGCAACAGAGACCCATTCTTAGGATTGAAGGAGACGCTTATCAATGGCTCCAGTCACTCCCCAAAAGATTTTTCCACTTTCCTCTTTTATTCTAGAAAGAATTCGATCCAACCATATGGTAGTCATCTCCACGGACGGACTCATGATTTATGGCTGCCATTTGGCCCAAAAAAAAAGATGGTCTGGCGTTAGATCGTTCGTATACCATCCCTATTCCGGACTTGGGGGGGAAATGTTACGTGCAACTTAAACAAAAAACAAAAATCCAGTCCAGTGCCATTAGTTGCACACGCTTGCAGGGACTCCTGGTCGAATCCATCCGGTCAAGAAGAAATACGATCAGACGTGCAGGACCAACGCACATGACAAATATGAGAGCCGGTAAAGTATCCGCGAACACACCCTAGTTAAGTGGCAGCACTCCCCAATTCCGTGCCGTAGGGCAATTTTCCGGCGCACCATAAAGAAGAGGACTAGAGGGTGATGGCACTAGGACATCCTCATTGCTCATTAGCACTGGTTGGATAGCCGAGGGTTCTTTATATGACGGTGGCTGAATTGTTTGGAAAAGTTGAAACTTTAACTGGGATGCTTCTGTTAGGTACAAACTTTGAGCCAAGGCCATCAGATTTGGTTCTTGGTTCAGGTGAACCGTGGCGGACACAACAGCGCTGAAGAGTCATAAATCAACCGTCCATCATGCTTCCTCACACTACACTCTATTGGTGATGCGTTCGATTTATATTCATTACTCCCTCCATCAGGAGCGGAACGTAATCGCACCGGGTAATCTGCTTCCTTCCAGCGCCACCTTATGGTTCATGCAACTTCCGAAACTGACACACACAAAAAAACGCATCGTGCTACAAGGACGATTAATGACTCAACCCCTCGCAGACGAAGAACGACCTCTACACTACGCGTGCCATCGGAATCTCTGGGCACGGCATGTGCGGCCTATAAAAAAAAGGTGGTCTGAAGGTTATAAAAAGGTGGCATTTCCATGTCGAACCGGGCCGGCACGATGTTCTTCCCATTGGGGGAAGAGTGTTTTACTTTTAAAAAAGTCAATGGACGGCGTGTGTGTTTCGGAACCATATGGCACACGCCATCGGTTTGCGTTGCACTCCAGAACGTGGATTATGTTGATCGTCCGCATTGGAAGGCATTTTCAGACAGGATGTAATGTGATCGCTCCTGATCTCCTTATGTTCGAAAGGGGAGCATCGAGCGGAAGGCTCGCATCGTTTTCCCAACAGGCAGGTTACGGTTCACGGAAGTGCAAGGAACTCGATCTTTGAAGTCATACGGTATAGAGGCGTTGTTTAAGAGATCAAGAACTTCAAATAAACAAAGTGTTATATTAAATATGGTCATAATGAGATGATCACAAAACAAGCAAAATAGAAAATAACTTCTAATAACTCTGTTAATGAGACAATTTAGAACCAAAACTTAGGAAAAAACGACAAACTAGTCTCCATCGAAAATGTTAACTCGTTTGCCACAACTTTTGTCAACAATCAATTGCATTCCCCTTTCCCACTTCTACTGTTGATCTATTTTTCCCACACTTTCCCAATCTCGTTCACTCCCGTTGAAGGATCTCATTTTCTATCCTCGGGGTCCTCGTGCTCGCCCTCGAAAAAAACCTACCACCGGTTTGCCTTTTTCATCGCCTTCAGCCTTTTCCCAGCACGTGCTGGGCTGAAAAATACCGTTCCAAATGAACAATAGCCCTCAAGGCTCGATAAATATTATGTTACAAAACATCAATTTTTTCGTTCGCCACAAGCAGCCACGCGCCCCCTGTATCGTGTTGCTCGAGGAATCCTGCCTCGTGTGCCACACCCGGTGGCTTGAGGAATGCCTGCCGACCGAGCGGACCGAGGGACTTGCGCCGGTTTGTATGGTTTTTGTATCGCCTTTTTCTGATACCAGTTTTCCCCCTTCGTGATCCATTCGGTCACACGGCACGATTGAGATTCGAACTTGTAGGTTTTTCTTTCCTGGATTCCTCTCCCTGTGCACTTGCTAGAACATCGGCACAATAGTTATAGAGGCATTAAAAAGTTTTCCATTGTTTGTATCTAGTTTTTCCAGGTTTTTCCTTCCTCTTTTTTGGCTAGAGAATCATTTGCTCCCAAACTTCGGGCATTGAAAGGTTCCCGTCTTTCTGCCAAAAGTGCGCTTGTTGACCATATCGACTAGATTTGAGGCCTCCAAATACCGGAACTCCCCCTCACGAGCGTCTCTGGGAAAAACTATTTAAACAACCATTTTCACACATTCAATTAGGGGTTGTGGCTTTCCGCCGGTTCCGGAGCGCCGGAAAGTGCCCTGCGGCTGTATGCGCACGTCCACGCTGGCAGCCACGTGTGTGCGATTTTTTTCTCATTTCCTCCTTCACCCACCTCCCCCCCGAGCCCACCCAGACTTTCAGAGAAACTACAACTTCCGGCCGAATTCGAGTGCGTTAATTCACCTCTCGATTGGTGGTCGCGGGGTTGATTTGTGGGGAGCGTTGGACACGGAAGGCAACGGGCGTGAAAAGCCCAGCGTCATTGGAAAACGTTTTGGTGGGAGGATGTTACCGGAAAAATGTAGCCACGTGGCCCATCAAGGTGGCGTGAAGTGTGGCCTACCGGGTTTGGGTAAATGGGAAATAAGTTCGGTTCCATTCCTTCCATCCACTCCACTGGGAATTTCCCAAACAAATATCATAGTTTGCAGGTACAGACAACCTTGCCAAAGTCTAGCCGGACAGATTATACGGGCGAGCCCATTTTTTGGCAAGAAATGAAGAAAAAAAATTGCAACCGTCCGAACGGACCGGATCAAGTGGATTAAGTACCAGCACCAGTCGGACACCAGTTATCGATGATTTCGGTGTGGTGGATTTAGACCTTTCCGTTACAGAGGGCACTTCGATTAACGAATCGAGCAAATACGGTGACATTAGCAAGCACGTAGTCCATTCAGGGAAGCGCTGTACAGCTTAACGCCCGATAAGGCAGATAAGGATTAGGCGGGGGACACATTTTGGGGCAAGGTAGATTTTTGGGATGCGCAGTATTACGCAAATGGTAAATAAACATAAAACATTGTGAGGTGTTCGAATGCACTCCAAAGAGTCTATAAAAGTTTTAACGCAGAAATAAGAACCTACAGTCCTCAGCTCACTTGTCTACATTGATTTGGTATCGGAAGTACTATATCTTTTTGTTAATATAATCAAACACTTCATTTGCATACTGTCAATCAGAAGCCATCGCGGGATTGATTACGCGCTTGAGAAAATGAAATTCCTCGGTAAACTAATTGAAAAGTACGATAAGAGCCCGCGGGATCAAGTCCTCCAATCAATCGAAACGATAATTAATACCTTCTACACCCCTCTGGGGGACTGGGGCGTCAATGTCATCAATCTCAGAATTGATATGTATTGCCTTATCGATTAGCTTTCGAAAAACCCTTTCCACGATAGTCGATGCGTTGACCTAATTCGTTCCGGTTTGGTCCGAACACCGGGCCGGTTCCGGACTGTCTACATTCACCCGCGTTGACGAGTGCTGACGAGAGTTTTATTGAACCTTCTCTGCATTGAGGAAATCTGCGGGAAAACACTCATTGAAGCGCTGATGGAAAATGGAAACAGTGTGACAAACAGTGTCCTCTGTCCTTGCTAGAATGAGCCAAAAAGCATTTTTCCCTTAGTGCAGTGCTGGGGGAGCTGCTACATTTCAGCAAATTATCGAGATTAAACATCAGTCTACGAAAGGCTTTAAAAACCATCAATCCGTCTGGTCAATCCCGGGGTTCCCGGGAGGGTTTGATTCTGGCATCCCTCGAGAGGGCTGGATAAATAAGAGACCCGCTTTCGATTGAATATTTCATCGACGTCCGAAACACCCGGAACATCGGTAGGTGAGTGGCGGGGGAGGGGGCACCCGTGAGGAGGCAGGAAACATACGGAGGTACTCTACGGTTATTATAGTTTGGCCATCAATCAAATTGATTGGTTGACGATCTGTGCGCCTCAGGTAAAAGATGGGCCCTGTCGTGGCGGAGCGCAATCGAGAGGCAAATCTGGACAAGTTGTCCAGATCGCGTAGCCAAATTGAGGCGCCACGAGCCACACTGACGAAACCCAATCTCCTATCCCCCAAAAGATGATCGAATGTTTCTATAGCGCGATGGCATCGTCACTTATCTCCGCGGTTCGGCGCATTCCCGGTGGATTGCTGTGCCATCAATTAGTTCCACCCGGTGGACTTTGGGGACACGCTATATCGTGTATACCCGTGCTCTTCCACTTGTTTTCCCTCTTCGGTCAGAAGTTCCGGGACATCAATTAGCGCTGGTAGATCCCATCCATCAGTAGGTTGGCATGTTATCTGATAGACATACGTCGTCCACCGTCGAGCGTGCAGTAGTGGCGCTGTTGGACACCTTCTCAGAAATCAGAAACGATATTTTCGCGTAAACGCAGGTGCCACCCGACGCCGCCTCACACGGCACACAGGTGACAGGCGGGACTTCTGTCGCCCCGGCATTTTTTTTGTACCGAGAGTGAACAGCTATTAGCAAATAAAAAAGGTAACACCACCGTTTTCGCAATTGTTGTGTAATTTATGTTCATTTGGGGAGGTTCGTGCCGAATGTCTTCCCGGCCCAAAAACTTCGAAAGAATCGCCCTCTTTGTGGCGACCCGGTGTAAGGTTTCGTGGTCATAGCCCCGGACACCGCTTCCGGAGATAAGGACCCACTCTTTCTCTCTCTCTCTCTCCTACAACCGAGGCACGCCGATTTGATGTGTTCAGATTTTCGACAGTGCATCTAAGCTGGCACGCGAGCTAGTGATAACCTTTTGGTCGCCGCAGGCCTCAGGCTAACGATGTTTTTCACTTCAATGTTCCGACATCCGAAACAAATCGATCGAAAAAAAAAACCCCTCCGCCAAGTGTTTGGTTGATTTGCTCCCAATTTTAGGAACCCCTCGAGTCGGCGGAGCGCGGGGAATGTGAACCATTGTGACCTTCATTTTGGCAGAATGAGAGTTATCACGTTGTCGGAAATTAAGATGTCGACCCATCCACGGCCGCGGGGATGGCACAATATTTTTTCGACTGAATCGTCCGTCTGCCGAACCGTTTGCAAAGCGGTGTGTGCTCTAGCATATTTCGATTGGGCTAGGTTTAGCCGCCGTAATGCACAAAAGGAGAAGTACCAACCAACCTTTATCGTTCGAACTGACATTAACGGCAGGTCATTTGAAGCGGTAATGAAATGCAGCACCGGGTGCGCGTCATAGAATACAATATTGTATTCCTTGGTGTGATAAGCACACTCTATTTTTTATGTTTTTTTAAAACGGCCCCTTCTATATTGCACCTATTCACGGTGAATTAGAATTCCTGCGCAGATGATACTCCGACGGTTCGAAAGACCGCTTCTGATAACGCCGCACTCCTGGGAGGTCGATTGATCGTTCATCTCCTCAAAGGCCATCACCATAACTAAAAAGTTTGTCCCCCCTCCCATTCGTAGTGTCCGTGGGGATATATACGGAGAAGTTGTTACAGCACCGATCGTATCGTTTCGGTAGGAGCTGATAGTAGAAGAAGAGGTGAACATGCAATCAGATTGCTCGCGAACACGTTTCTGGTTACTTTCGAGCGCAGATGACGGTCGAACGATACTTTCCACTTATCGCTCGGGTTCTCTTGTAGCGGCCAGCTATCGCGGTTGGTGATCGCAACGCATAGGAGGGATGGCCTTTCCGAGCCGCTTCGAAGTGCGTACCGGAGCATGCAGTAGCACTGTTACGATACGCCATCCCCAAAACTGCCCCCGGATCGACAAGCGATCGTTCCGGAACTGATACCCGAGGCTGATACGGCTCCCTCTGGCAAGGACCCGAGCAACTTGGTGTTTCAGCGAAGAACCGAGTCGCCGCGGGTAGGGTTAGAGTCTCGCGTGATATTTGCACAACTCTCGAATCCAATCCCCAGCACGGTACTGGCACCCTGGCCCTTCAAGTGGTTCGGCACAGTAATCCAAGCATACAACACAAAACCGCGTGTTTGGCTAGGGCTACCGGTGGAGGAGAAAACAAAAACCGACGCGCATGTCTAGTTGCGCAGCCTGCGCCCAGACCTTTCTGGGCAATGTTATCTAGAGCAAACAGGCAAACAAATTGGAGTAGTGTGCTTACGCGCATACGCCAGGGTAGGTGCGATTATCGGTCTGCAATAGATTTGGGCTTCCTATGCGCGTTCGGTAGGCCAAGTGTATGTTCCAGAGATTCCAAGGTCGTGGATTGCGGGTTAGTAGCAGGCCCCAAAGGTAGTATCTTTTGCACGACTTACGGTGACTACACGGTGTATCGATTCAAGTCGTCGATCATTATGAGGTACTTATGACGAGGAATACTACCGATATCGGTCAACTCTGGAAGTCGGCATGTCGACTAAAATGTTGCCCGTTCCGCCATACGATACCGACGCCGGTCGAGATCAGAGGATTGAAGTTCGTACATGAGGAGCCGTCTTGTACATGTCAAATGCACCGGTCGATAGTGGACGCCGGGAAAAGGAGCTGTTTGCCGTATCTGCGTAGCTGTCGAGGGTGTCGATGTGGAACGAAGATAACCGGGCGGGTGAGTGGATGCGAGGCACAAAACATACCGTACACACACCGCTCGCTAATCGTTCCTTTGCCTCACCCAAAAAAGTATAAAATTTGATAGGTGCTATCCCTATCTCGCTACTTGCCGCCTGATTCAATCCGCGACCTCAAACATACACACCACCGAAAAGGCGTGTAATTCTCATAGAGCTCTGATTTGATGAATCCAATGGAGGGATTGATTTTTATGGCACCGCTTAGGTGCGCGGTGGCTTCCTACTTGGACCAGTATTCCACCCCGAGCTGTTTATGGTCGGCTATCGTGCCAAAGCTCCTAAACTTACCTTCGAGGGCCTTGTTGCGCGCTATCAGTGCTAATAGCATTTCGGGATTTGGATGGTGATCCCCGAGCTCCCCCGTCGTCGCACCAGCTGCGGAGGAACGTCCATCGTGGGAGCTACCGTGGCCGTGCAGTGAGGATAGACCGGCGAGACTGGTACCGTTGTTATGGTTGGAGTTTCCGTTGTGATGAAGTCCCGATGATCCTCCCATCGACGGGTTCCCATCGATGGTGCCAATCGGGCCAATCCCTGTCTGACCGTTGGACATGCCTTGGCCCAGCAACGGGTGATGGTGGCCACCCATGGAAGGTGTAGAGTGAGCCAGCGGTAGCATCATGGACGAGGGAAGCGCCATCTGGGAAAGTGACATCGCGTCGACACCGAGCGTTCCTCCGGCGGACGAAACACAAACTGACATTCTTAGAAAATCTTACTTAGAACTCGTAGCTTGCACTTCGCGTAGTTTCACTGAATCCTGAGTTACACTCGAGCTCCCGTTAGAGGTGAAAGCAGCTTCCCTCCAAGTAGGTCGCGATCACTGTAGCCATTGCACACGCTCTTACTCAGAACCTACTGTTGATTGGAACCAAACAAACCATTTGTCATTAAAACACTGAAGCAATCGCACTGCCCGCACCGCTCACTCACGCTTATGGCGCGCGTATCGATCCCGGACTTCGATTAACTCGACAAACACAACCGATCCTTGGACACACGCCTTTTTGTGTAAGCGTTTGAAATGGCTAAGCAATCTGTACCGTTCGGCAATTCATTAGCAACTAGATTCCGAGCGCGCCCGGTGCCAGGCAAAGCGGACCGTGCACACACTATCTCTTGCTCGCTGGCCCCGGGTTGCTACAGTGCGTGCAGTTTGGTTGGCGACGATCGGACGGCCGGAGTGTAAAATAAAAAATCGACAAACCGAAAACAAACAATCGAAACCCGAAACGCTACGTCATCAAAGACCCGCTCCGGTCCGCTGGTCGGCGATAAGGAGCAAATTCTGGCGAAAGGCCCGTTTTTCCCGTGGTCCGTCGGGTGAAAGCGTTAGATTTTCGTCACGGCGCGCACACACCACCGTCGAATGTGGCGTGTACGTACTCGTATGTAAAGACCTATGGTTTTATCACTCCTCACAAACGCTTGCTGGAATAGAGCGAAATGGGTTGACTATTACCACGCACCGCACACACGTACGTTGTTGTGTCTATCTGAGACTAGGACTACCCCGAAACGTCTTGCTGGGGGTCCGTCACTGTGCGTGTACACTTGTGGAGCACCAGCACCAGGTCCAAAAGTCCGGAAGCGAGCACGCGGCGGCGGAGACTAGACGACGCGACAAATGGCCTGTCTGCGAGGTGCCTGCTACTGCTACTGCACCATGTTGTGACACCGCACACTGAAGAAGCGCGAGCTTATCACTACTTGGTGAGCACCTCACTCACCCCGTTCCGGTGATGACCCTGCCACCTCACACCGCTGCAGTTGTCCCTCCGAGTGGCGGAGGACTGATTGGAGCGTTTTAGAAGTGGCTCCCGTAGTTCTAATTTCGAGTTTCTTGACTGTTTTTGCCTCGCCTATTCCATGTTTCATTCCCGTGTGAAACGCTATCGCTGTAGGTTACTGTGGAAAGTCTGCCGGGGGGCGAATCTAATCGCTCGGAGGACACATTGTTATTACGCACTCCACGATCGCCCTACCGGGTGGGGGTTCTTACTAATTATACGCTAAATAGTCGTACCCGGTGATAGTTACGCGAACAACACACAGCAGGCGACGACGACCCGATGGGTAGAATCCAGGGTGCCATTTCTCCGCATCCTAGCTAACTGTCCTCCGACCTCCGGTATCCTTTGCGAATCACCATCTCGGTTACTTTTTATTTGCCTACCGAATGCTCCATTTCCTCTCCAATTAGTATGCAAATTTTAACACTCCATTGACGTACTTAGTACAACGAGCACTCCGAGCTGGCCACAAATGCAAATGCTGGAGCGGAGTCGTAAACAGCAAAACACTTCCAACCGGCGCAACCGGAGGAATCTGAGCCAACAGCCAGTGGCGGTAATCGTTTCTTAACCACAACAACAACGGCACAACACAAAGTACGGTCAAGAAAAAGTTCGCGAGAAAATGCGAGCCCTCCGTCGGGTTCGGTCCCCGAACCAACCTGACACACGCCGAGGGAGTGTTGAAAGTTTGTCAATTAAAAAACATTTTCATTACCGGCTTCCGATTCCGAAACCTGGGTGCTTTCCTAATTGGCTCCAGGTCCACGACTCCAACGAGTCCGCGCGTTTTCACTTTCCGTTTTTCCTTCGCCGTTGTTGTGGACGTCGCTTCCCTCCTCAGCCGCCCTAACCTCACAAATGACGCGAACACAAACAGCGGACGGAGCGAACTCCTTCAGCAATCCTGCATCCGACGCCGTACAATGTCTTCGGTATTACACCACCACCGGGCGGCTGCTAGCTGGCAGTCATTTTGTGTGAAAAACGTTTCCAACCCCCTTAAACGCGGGGTAGCTTTTTTTCGCTTTTCCTCTTCTTCCTTTCACGAATTTTCACGCCGGCGCATTTGGCGCGAGTAGCGTTTTCGGAGCCCGTTTTTCTTTCCTCCGCTTCGTTCCCTGCTGCCGGAGTGCTCTGGGCCATCTTGGTTTCTCCCATCATGTTCCCGTTTTTCTTTTTCTACCCTCCTCCTTCCTTCCCCACCCCGTGGTAGGAAAGATTTTCCATCATGTTTTCCAGTTCTTCCGTCGTACGTCTCGTGGAGGTGTTTGTGTTTCTACTTCTCTCTGGGGAAGTGGGGTTTTTAGTACAACTCACCAACACCAGCAGAGCGTGCACGTTCGCTCCACCCTCCGTGCCGTTGCCAGGGGCAATACACACACACACACCACGTTACAAGTGCTTCATCCTTTCCGCACACACTGCCGTGTCGTTTATTACGATATCCTGCGCCGTCAAGCGATGGTGGGACACTTGTCGTCGCTGTCGTGTTCCGCCCGGTGATGATAACACATCCTCTTATGCTCTTTTGCGCGTCGCTGCTCTACGCAAGTGATACATCGCAACGGGGTGGGATATGTATGCTAATGCATGGCCATTTTTCCACACATCGTCGTCGGGTGATGGAGCTTCGGGCACGCTTCTAACATCCCGAGTATCCATTATTGTTTCACCAACACCAACCAACACCGGGAGAGCCCAAATTTTGACTTCCGCCACCTAAAGGCGTAGACACATCCTAAATCTATCAACGGGCAACTCGTTGAAGGTGGGTAGGCGGGTGTTGTGATGATTTGTGGGGATCGCTGAATCGGATTCCCTCTCGCAAACTGACCCAATGTACTTACCCGTGGGGATTTTCCGACCCGTCGTTGAAGCTCATTATCTCTCGCAGTGGACGGCGTGAAGGACGCTGATTGGTAATCATTCGCCATTATTTGCGTCAGTTGAACGAAACGATGCGAGTTTTGGGCTTTCGCACTTCTAGATAAAGGGAAAGGGTGAGGTCTAGCCTAGCGACAGCCAATGCCAATGAATTTGGGTTAAAATTTAGATTTGTTTTGTCAAAATCAGTTTATTATTGCCTAGATAAATGGTGTCGAATTAGCTGAAGTGATATGATTATGAAAACATGAGTAAATCGTAACCTGACGTAAACTAAACAGCTTTTCAATAGAAACATAAAAAAAAGTATTTCAAAGGAAACCGCCTTAAAAGGAAAAGTAAGAGAATGAGTGTCAATTTCATTACAGGAACTGAATGATAAGAATGAAAATTTTATTTGCATTTTAAAATAACAGTTATTTTAAAGCACTGTAGCGAAAGAATTGTCGCGACTTCCGAATTAAAGTGCACTTAAATATGGCGCTTAAACGCTTTAAAATGGTTCAACAACATTGTACAAGATTTGTTTTCTCGATATTCAACCAAAAGATTCTAAAGTCTTTAAAACCGTCGAATTGTTTCGTTATCCTCCACTGGCGAAAGACACCGACTTTGTGCTTTGAAAATTCGCGACGAAAAATGGAACATGAAAAAGTAATAAGGGCCCACCCCGCTCACCCCACCACCCTGTTAAAGCCCCACGGGGTTGAAACCCAGAGAAGCATTAACTATTTGCTCAGGAAATGGAAACATGTTGACATTTTATGCTTTTGCGTTGCATTTCGGGATCCGTTTACCTGCCGGAAGTGGAAGCGCCGGAAAAATACACTCCACATACCAACATTTTTCTTTACCAAGGTAGGGGGAAAGAGTATTCAAAGGTTTTGTCAATCCAATGCCATTGGAGGAATGGAAAGGCGGTTGCAGAAGAGAGTCTATGCTTTTTTTTCTGTTTGTTCACGTTTCACGTTTATGAAAAGTTCAACGGTTGCTACCTCCCTTTCGCTTCGGGGGGATGTGGGGGTGATTTTAGGTGAAAGCACAAAGGGAGTAGAGGTTCCTAGTCACACATTTTCCGCCCTCTTCGCAGGTTCGCAGAACAAACCGAGACCGAATAAAGCAGCCATCCGACTCCGGCTATCCGTCTTCACCTTTTTGCTTTGGCTTTGAAACCGGGGGGAAATAACTATTTGCGCACGGGAGATGCATAACTCATGTCGTTTGCTCAGCCAAGATCTGGGCCCAGCGAGGGTTGGACTGGTGAGGGAAGACCGGAGGGAAAAAAGCACACACTGGGCTTGGGTTGATGGTACCTTTCTTTTTTTTCTCGCTTTTCCATCCCCACGATCCTTCTTCCTTCAAAGGTTTGACGTTCCGGTGGAGTAGTGGAAGTTCCGGATTCGGTTGTGTTTTTTTTCCATCGCCTTTTTAAAGTTCCCATTTTGTGTTCCCCACTCTCCGTCTATCTCCGGTAGGACGTCATCACCATCGGATGTTCGGTTGTATCCCGAAACAGAAGAGGAGTTTTATTTATACCACGTTCAAACTCCACCACATCTATGTGCCTCTGAAAAGGACGCTCCAAGCGAACGTTTTCTGTGGTGATAAATGGAGTGGCGATTTTCCAGAGGCTTTCCACCACCTCAAGGCGAACTCCAGCGGCTCACACACTTCTCTTCCGTCAAGCCTCCCCCCTGCCGGAGAAGGTAGAGTTTGATTTTCTTTTCGTACGAATTCTGGCTTAGGTCGAAATAAATGAGACTCCATTTAGTTCCCCCCTCAACCCCGCCTCATCATTTCCTCCCGTTCAGCTGTGATCGACTGAGGAAAAGTTGCCAGAAGAATCTTCCTTTCTCCGGTTGAGGGAAAGTTTTGTTTCGTTTCCGTTCGGTGATGGTTTTATTATTTAGTATCCAGCTTCAGCTTGTTGAATCGTTCCTTTCGGTGGAAAAAAAAACACAACGGTTGCGTGAGGGGTTTGGGAAACTCCTTGCATTGTCATGGAGATGGTGGAAAGCAAACGCAACTTTGCCATTTCTTCCACTGGTGACTATGATGAAGCAACGTGTCACATAAATAACTATACGGAGCATGAAACCCGTTGGGGAACACTTCCATGGAAGTTTGTTGTTCTTTGTTGTTGTGTTGTTGATTATTTCATCTAAGTGGAATCACTCTGAAATAATGAAGGTTCATCATCATGGTACGGGTTATCTTTTGTTTGTATGAAACAGTTTTCCAGAACTTAAAGAAGAAGCCAAAAACTATAAAACCACGGACACAAAGGAGAAACAAAAATCTCCAAACAGAATAAGTCTCTAAAAACCGCCTAAGAAAATGACACAGTTATTTATTGTGTTCAGTTGAATATTTACGTCTAGTATGTGGAAGCACTAAAGTAATAAGCATATGAATATCATGAGGTAAGTTACCGTTCTATTGTCCCTTCTCGTGGGAAATCGCAAAATTGTTCAAACTTTCCGTTATCTTGCCAATTTCGGAGCTCTTCTCAAATAGTTTCGGTTCATCATCGACTTCCGCCATTTCGCTGGAGTTCGAGTTCTCGGTCTCGAGCTGCTTGGGGTCCTGGTCCACGCCCAACAGAAGATCGGCTTGCGATCGTATCTCGTTCCACGCATACTCGATGTCGTGCATCTGCGGATCGATGCCGCAAATCATGAACCGTATGATAAACTTCCCCTGGTACGTGGCCGGAATCATGAAGACCTTCTTGCGCTGGGTAATGTTGTCGAGCAGCTGCTTCGAGCGGGCATCGTCTCCCTTCAGTCGGAAGCACACGAGGGCGAGCGTCGAGCAGAGTACCTCGAAGCGATCGTCCGTCCGGACGTACTCCTCGAAGCGGTTCGCGAGCTGAATGTGGAAGCGGATCAGCTGGCGAATCTTCTCCGCACCCATCGTACGCAGCGTTATCCACACCTTGAGCGAGCGGAACCGTCGGCCGAGCTGGATCTGCCAGTGGCGATAGTCCGGCGCCTTGCTGTGACCCTGGTACTGGTGCTGCAGGTAGATCCGATCGACACTGAACGACTTCGTCACCGAGCCCGCATCCTTGAACCACATCGCGCAGCAGTCGAAGTTGACAAACATCCACTTGTGCAGGTTGAAGTTGAGCGAGTCGGCCATCTCCGCTCCGTTCATGATGTGAGCGTACTCTGGCAGACATAGGGCGGCCCCGGCATATGCCGCGTCGATATGCAACCAGATGCGGTTCTCATTACAGTACGGTCCAATCTCGGCCAGATTGTCATAGGCACAGGTTCCCGTCGTCCCGACCGTCGCCACACAAATCACCGGGAACAACCCATTGGCAACGTCCTCCTCAACCGCCCGGATAAAGGTGGACCCACGCAAGATACCCGTCTCGTCGGCCGGTAACAAACGCATTTTAATCGCACCGAGAATTCCCGACTTCTCCACCGCACTGTTACTCTGGTCACTAGTGTACGCCACCAATCGGCCACGGATCTCGGCATCCGTCAGCTCCGGATGGTCAACCTTCAGCCGTCGTACTGCCTGCTCCCGGGCGGCCAACACCGCAACCAGGATGGATTCGCTTGCCGATCCCTGTATGATGCCTCCTCCATTTCCTTCGTCACAGTTGAGGAACGATTTGGGTAGGTTGAGTAGTTGACCCAGCCAGTTCATCATGATCACCTCGAGCTCGGTGCAGACTGGACTGCAAATCTGCGAATAGAAAGGCAATGACTCTCTGGACGAAGACAGTCCTTAGCAAATACTTACCCAACTGAATCCTACAACGCCAAGACCTGCGGCCAAGGTCTCCCCGACGATCGACGAGTACGAAGTTTGCGATGGATAGAACGCGTGAAAGTGCGGCGACTGCCAGTGAGTTAGACCCGGTAGTATGCATCGCTTGAAGTCCTCCATGATCGTTTTCCAATCCTCCGGCTCATTCTGGAGCTCCCCGGGGAGCATCTCGTGTAGATATCCCGGTTCTACCGATGGCAGGACGTCTCTGTTGAGTTGAATTTCAGTGAAATAGATGATTAAACATGTCGTGTTGGCTCATCGAAAACACTTGGTTGAGTTCGAAAGTGCAGTCACTTCTTAGGATCACATAATGTTTGCGAGCAAAAGATCGCAAGATCCTCGACCAACCGCACGCACCTGTCTCTGATGTTTTCCAAGTAATCCGCCACAAAGTCAATCGCTGCCCGACCGAACTCGCGAAACTCATTGATGTCCATGTTTGCCATCCTGGCCAGGTAAAGTACATAGGCACACACACAAACTCTCGGTGGTAATGCTTGAATTCACTTCAGAGTGCACTCTCAAACAGTCTCTGGAAGAATGAAAGCTCACTGCACGCACTGTTGTCTATTTGTCGGTTCTTCGGGTCACAACACAGTCACTTATTTTGCATGACACACAGAATGGATCACTTTTGCATTATTTGCTGGTTTGCTGGTCACTGCACTATCCGCCACTGATGGGAACTTGTGTCCGGGATCGTTCCTTACCGAAGACTGAGGATCCTCTGGATCAGCCAAGCCTTATTTATGCAAAACCCCTTCCACGACGTTGCCATTCGACTGACCATGCACCACCAACCCCGTCCCCGCTACCTGCCCAGCGTGGTCAGCAGCAAACAACCACAATGATAACATCAACAACCCGGTCCCCTATCCCTCCCCACTCACTTCTCCTACCTCACCACGTGGAGTCAAGTGGACCCCAAACACCGGAAGAGACCCTCTCCTTTCGGTGGCGTACGTGTTCGTGGAAGAAAGTGGACCCTCTCTTTCTCTCACTCCCTCCCTCTGGTCAGGGGGGGGGGGGGTCCATAGGGTCATTGCATTGTAGGTACCTTGCCTTGTTCGTTGGATCCTCTTTCTGCCTGCATTCTGAAGAGACACTTACTCAAACCTCAAGAGGACGTGAGGTGTTTGTCTTGTCACGGTCCATGCAATATGCCCCCTTCCTTCCCTTTTACTCATCTCCTCGGGGTGCCGGTCAGGTCCTGCCGGCGTGATGATTTTATTTTCGACAGGTTATGAAATATGCTTCAAAAAAACATGCCACACATTTAAGGTTCCCTCAAAATTCGGACCCTCATTAAAGCCCGTGTCGTTTCGAGAGGCCGGGCGAGAATTACCGGGGAAAACTTTCTCCCCCATGCCCGAGACCGCTCCCCGTACCGGCGGATGGAACGGTGTGAATGAAGGCCCGACCGGCTGGATTCGAACCCGGTGTGTTATGTGGTCTTCTTGTATGCTAATTAAGTGATCCTCATCGGCCTCATCATTATGATAAACGGTTACAAAAAGGCAGGCACGGCTCTCGAGGAAGAAGCGCCAGTCACAGTGGAATTTTCTGCTGGACAGAATTGACGCTGTTCGTTTTTTCATTGTATGTTTTTCTCCATAGGCCAACCAAATTAGATGAGATTCGGTGATCGCAGGTGATCCGATCGCTATGAGTTGTTCTCCTGAGAGGGGGAGAGGGGGGGGGGGGGCGGGTGTTTGTTCCAGTAGAAACCATTTTAATAACTTACAAGTAAATTGAATTTGCACAAAAATTGTTATCGAAAATCAACCAGCAATATGCCCATAGTGTTGCGCATCAGCTTTTCGGTGGGGAAAAACTCAACCGGATGATCGACGTCGAAGCGCAAGCTTTAAACGTTGACGACAGGCACCAATTATTTCCCGAAAGTCAATGGAGGAAGCTCAAATAAAACCGAAAGTCCCACCAGACTTTGATGGTGGTTTTTTTTATTATTCAATGAAAATGGAAGAAGAAATAAATTAATAAAAATCATGGTGCTTGGTCAAGTGTACCGGGGTGTATCCCGGACTTTCTTGTGAACTCAACCCATTCAAAAGCTCCTCCAACTCGTGGGTGAACGTTTCGATGGGCATGCTTTTATTATTCTTCAGCTGGCAAGAAAAGGAACTCGAGCTACAACATTAATATGGTGCGAGGTCCCGTTATAATTAGCATTAGCGAAAGAAAGTTACTTTTGACCTACTGATGTGTGTCTGGTGCGTCTTACCTAATCGTGAGGACGTTGGAATCGATGGAGGCCTCTGATCATTATCGACGATCCTTTTCCGGAAGTGATCTAATAATGACGAAATGGTGGGCCGAAAAAAAATAAGCAGACCATGATGCAATCTCGTGAAGGTATTGTATCATTACTCTGTGGACCAGCTGACCGCGAAACACTGTCTGTTGTCTTTCTTTCACGGCGATAAGAAAATGGACACCTTTAAACACATGTAGCAGCAGAGGTGAAGCTTTCTTCTTGATGAGAACTCAAACGATGGAAAAATATTTATTCTTCAGTGCTCTGCTGCTGACAAAGCTTGGGGTGTGTTGTGGTAAATGGCAAACAACACGAAAAAAACACGTCGAGAAACTTGGTGAAAACTAAGACTACAAAAAGTCAAACACAACTGTGCCACAATAAAAACGAAAGCGAGAGTCAGGTTGTTGACGGGAAAATTAAATCATCAAGCAAAATGCAAAACACCGACACAGCCGGCACGCTTTCGGGGGCACTTGGGACGGGTTGGGAATTCAGTCATAAAGTTTCTGGTACCAGGTTTGATCAACGGCACGCATAATCAACCAGTTCCGAGAGAAGAAAAGAAAAATTGCACCCAACCAACCAATGAATCATGAAAAACCGTCACCGAACGAACTGTCCAGTGCAGTGAAAACTGCAAGCTGTTGGTGCATTGAGAACACGTGGAAAACCGGAGGCGATACAATTAAACGAGCGAACCGTTTGGTCATTTTTTCGCGGTTGAATTATTGACGGAAGGTCCAATTCGGAAAATTGGTTCAACTTTTGTTTTTGTTCTTTGCAGTATATTTCTTTTCGTAGGCGAAAAACGATGTGAAAGTAAAAAAAAAACACTGCGAAAAACAAACAATTGCATATCAATCGCTACCGACTGCACTTGCCATGCATATGAGAGCACACAAAGCGAGCGGGAGGAAAGGGTGCTTGCAGAAGAAGGGTGGGTAAAGTTCCGCAGGGACTTTTATGAGTGCGGCCCGTTGATGTAATTGCATCGTGCATTCCCAATTGCATCGGATTGCATCGCTGGCGGTGTTCGGTTGGATGCTGCGTAACAACTTCATCGTCGTATGGAAAGGTTTTTGTTTTATTTCTTCAAACTTTTCGTTTCGTTTTGCCGTTTTTCGGAGCCTCGTGAGAACAATTCAAAGAAATGGATAAAAAAAGAAACAAAATACAAAACATTCGGCTGGCAAATGCATCTACTTTTTCCATCTACTCGAGGGGGGCAAAAAGTAGGCTTTATGAATTTTGAAAATCCGTTTAGTCGGCGTTTAAGAATCAATTTTTTACTTTTTTGTTTTATTTGGCACCGGAATTAAAGGTGTTTGATCTGTTTAGGTTTGTTTTCTTCATCTGATTGTATCAGTAGTTTTGATGGAAAAGCAAGAATCAGATACACGACTTTATCAGAAGTCGAAGTTTAAGAATGAGTCAAGGCTAAACTATTTGAAATAAAGAATGAATCAATATTATACGAAGCGATAAAAAGGTTTTAGTTTTAAGAAATCACATTTCACAAGAAAAAAAACTAAAATATTCTAAACGTGTTCGATGATATTTGTGAAAACCGCATGGAAAACATCGCAATAAAAGCTCTGTGAGCTTGGAAAGCTTGGAAAAGCACATCTTATGTGTAGTTCGTGGGTGCGCTCACCAGAGGACGCCAGTGAGGCCACCAGATGGCGCCAGGAGTATTTACGGCATAACCGGTTCGCTCGAAAGAACCGGTTCGATGACCTTGGCCCGGGGATTTATGACCTTGAAGAACCGTTTTGGAGAACCGGTTATGAACCGGTTATTTTGACCGGTTCGGGCCGACCAATCACAGGCCTCCGTTTAAAAAGGTCGTTGAACAGTTCTATGCTTGCGGAATTAAAATTTGTAAATGTTTAAATGAAATCAAGACGAATTTCGAGCATTTTGCGAATTTTGTGTCAAAGATGAAACATAAATGTTTAAATAGGAGGATCTTATTGGTTTTTCGAAAAATAACCTCTGATCGTTGACTGGTATTCCGTGTATCAAAATAGTATCATTGGACTCTAAACCATATTTCATTTCTACTATTTCATTTTCTTTAGTTAAGAACCACTTATTTTTGCTATCATTTTTCAAACAATAATCCTCAAACTCGACGCATACATATTTGGCGATATTAATATCAGTTGAATTGCTAGCGATATTACTTACCGTAGCGATTGCATGCGCTACCAGAGTGGTGGAGACAAGCACGAGCTCGGTACGGCGTTCCTTGTTATGGGTGCTATGAGGAAGCGTGTGATCGGATGGTGGCCGATCAACGACAGGATGTGCAGGTTGAGGATACGGGGACGTTTCTTCAACCTGAGCATTATTAATGTGCACAGCCCGCACCTTGGGAGCAGTGATGACGACAAGGACGCCTTCTATACGCAGCTAGAGAGGGAGTACGACCGCTGCCCACAACATAATGTGAAGATCGTCATCGGAGACCTAAATGCTCAGGTCGGGCGAGAGGAGGCCTATAAACCTACGATTGGTAGCTTTAGTGTCCACCAGCTAACCAACGACAACGGCCTCCGGCTCATAAATTTCGCATCCTCAAGGCACATGAACATTCGTAGCACCTTCTTCCAGCACAAACCTCGTTTCAGCTGGAGATCACCACAAAAGACATATTCCCAAATAGGCCACGTTCTAATAGACTTCTCGGACATTATCTCCGTACGAAGGTACAGAGGCGCAAACGTCGACTCGGTCCACTTCCTGGTCATGGTGGAGCTACGGAAGCTACTATCAACACACTACGCCACCGGCCTACCGGGCTACACGTCAGCACATGGGGAAGCGCTACCGCACAATAACGCGACCTCCACAATGTCCCTCGATGACCACTGGCGTATGGTGGAACGAGTCATCCCGAATGCTGCAGCGCAAAACCCGTAAGAACGTGGAACACTAAAGACGACTGAGGGCACAGCAAACCCGGGTCTTCGAGAACAAGAAGCGTCACTTTGAGGAGTCGGATGAACAACTAAATCGTTGGTCAGAGCTTTACGCAAATGCATGCGGTTTATTTTATTTTATTTATACGTAAGATTACACTATATCTACGAATACCACTACCTCAAAATATAATACCTTTTTCGGCGCGCCAACGTTCCCACCGATAACGGCAAAGTTAAACTTAACAAGCCCAAAGTGCTTCCTAACGATGCCAAACGAAAGCCTTGCGCGTGCAATTGACTGCCTACTACCGGCAAAGAGCAGGTTGATGCGGACGAACTGGCCCTGAAAACAGTGTAATATGCTACTTCGATGTAAATGTAATGCTACTACTTTCATTGCCACGTGATTTTATTTTTTTTTTTTCAATGTTTTTAGATAGTACAAACACAGGTATAAGAACATGCCTTGGTTCTCTGAATGACATTATAATATTATTTATTCCTATTCATCCCGCTAAATTCCCAGTTTAGAATAAAATAAAACCCACTTTTTACCAAGCGATATTTTAAATTATCATTACATAAAAAAGAGGTAAAATCAACGATTCAGATATGAAAAAGCACTATTCGTCTACTGAGCCGATTTTGGAAGTACTGGCAGTTAGTTTAGCTTCTGTAACATGTTTTCCAGCTAATTTTTGCTAAATATCACTCAAGATTTGCGTGATGCTTTGCATTTGTCCCTTCAGTTTTTTAATTTGCGCATCCTGTGAATTGGTTTTAGATAATCTAGCTGTCGATCTGAAGAGACTCAAAGTCTTTTTGTGCATAGTTAAAGTTATCTTGATCAAAGCGAGTTCATCAATCTGCTCCGAATTATTCTTAGATTGACTCCTTTTGATAGACTTTGCCTTGTCAACGTACGACTGATCAAGTTGCATGTACGGGGTCCACTGAAACCAACGAGTTCCAATGTAATATTTAAGCCAAAAACTGGGCAACCAAGGAAAAACAGGAATGAGTTGGAGATCATTGCTAGCTATTTTAGCATTTCCTTTGGAGGGAGTAGTTTTTTTGTCTGTTGGGGTCGATTCTTCGCCCGGATCGTTGCCGGTATCGTTGTTATTGGACGTACTCCGACCGTTATTTGATTCTTGGGGTCTCCTTACCACATCATCCTGGTTATTGGAAGCTGGAGTTGTCCCATTGCTGACGCGGTTTTCATTAGAAGCGTTGTCTGATGGGGTCGATTCTTCGCCCGGTTCGTTGCCGGTATCGTTGTTATTGGAAGTACTCGGATCGTTATTTGATTCTTGGGGTGTCCTTACCACATCCTCCTGGTTATTTGAAGCTGTAGTTGTCCCATTGCGGACGCGGTTTTCATTAGAAGCGTTGTCTGATGGGGTCGATACTTCGCCCGGTTCGTTGCCGGTATCGTTGTTATTGGACGTACTCCGATCGTTATTTGATTCTTGGGGTCTCCTTAGCACATCCTCCTGGTTATTTGAAGCTGTAGTTGTCCCATTGCGGACGCGGTTTTCATTAGAAGCGTTGTCTGATGGGGTCGATACTTCGCCCGGTTCGTTGCCGGTATCGTTGTTATTGGACGTATTTGGATCGTTCTTTGATTCTGGATCTTTCTGTGTCACAGGAGGTTTCTTGTTATTGGAAGCTTTGATTTCATTGGCTTCTTTAGTGCTCTTCTCTTTCTTTTTGCTTATTGCCAGTTTATTCTCCTCGTTTACTATCACGTATATAATGCTCTCAAACTTCTCGAAAAACGGACTTGGAAATAACGGTTCACGGAATAACCATTGCAAAAATCCTGGCATTGCAAAACGAGACTCAACTATGGCACGCTCATATCGTTCAAGCATCCTCACTTTCTTGCAGACGCTGATAAACTCCGACTCTTTGCGAATATCAGTAATATCGCTGACCGCAAGACCGTTGATCAGGTTCAGAATAACGATTGGCGCAATGAATAAGAAAGCGACGAATAGTAACCACCTTCCGTCATCGTAATTAATGTTGGCCGCCTCAAACTCACCGGTCGTCATTACCAGTGTCTTGATGGCAGCATCCCACGACGAATGAAAACTGTTGAATTTCTCTTCGGAAGAGTTGTTTTCAGTTCCGTTATTGCTCGAGATACCATCATTATTCATCCGATAAAAAGAGCAGACGAACGCAACAATTACTGGAGTAAAAGAGAGAAAACTGTAGAAAAAGCTGCTGGAGACCGTTTTGAACATGTAAAGCGTAATGGACAAATTGTTCCATGTTGCACCGAGAAGAAATGTTGCCTGAAGGGCCAAACTGACAAACACAAAAGATGAAAAACTCGACACGTATTCACACACTCCACCACGGTCGCATCCACATCCTAATACTATTCCGATGAACACCACATTCATGATGTCGACTACGTTCTCTAGCCTGAAGTACGACAATCCCAATAAAAACAACTGCATAATTTCCCGAACCGATATTATAAAAGCTCCGACACCCGCCATGACACCATACCATCCTCCCGATGGACATGGCATTAGCGTATAAGCCATAAACGTTCCCATTGTGATTGTCGTGAGCAGCAGGTTCAGGATGTGCCAGTGGCAAACACGCTTCCACTTCATTGTGATGAACGCAATGATGACTGGATGCATGAGGAACTCCTTCCGATCCTTAGACTGAGAAATCAAACGCAAAGCCGTCATGTCGTTCACATTGCGAGTGAAACGATATTTAGAATTGTGTGTCTCGTTCATCTCGGCCACAAGTTTAACAAATTTAAAGTGCGATTTTGATACATTCGAAGCTTTACTGGGTTTAACGTTAGTTGATTCTTCTTTTGCCAGCGGCCCAAGGAAACCCACATTGAATCTTAACTCAGTCTTATCCTTGATTGTGATGCAGTTGTCCAAATAATCATTCCAAAACTCGGTTGTTCCGTACTCGATGGGCGTTAGATTTTGCTTATTCATTAGACCCATCAGGCCGTGGCCTTCCTTCAACAAAAGTGAGGCAATCTTGTAGTTTTCATACTGGAGTGCCAGATGAAGTGCCGTGTTTTTATTCGGATTCGTGTCTTGCATGCAAATTTTCCCGTGGTTCTCGATCAACGTCGTCGCGCATTCCTGAAAGTACTTGATTTCCTCGTTCTCCTTCATCTTGGACATTTTTTGAATCGTGAGAATCAACAGAGGATGCTCGTTCAACAGCTTACTATCATTTATCCTTGATAAAAGAAATTTTAGTAAGGCATTGTTTCCATTTTCACATACTGTCTTTAGCAATCCTTTCAACTCCGCATGATGAGCTAGTTTATTTTCTTTGACCGAACTAGTATTGAGAGGGGAAGGCTTCTGCTTCTTTTGGAACATTTTGAAACAACGCCACCAAGATGTTGGCTCATCGCTCATGGGTGTTGGCTCAGGGTTATGTCGTTTTTGGCAACATTTAAAACAACACCAACGACAGGGTTGCTCATCGCTCGTGGGTTTTCTCGGCGTCGTAACCTCACGGTTGTTCTGGGAATCTGGCTGGTTGTCTTGGGATTTAATTGTTTCACTTTGCGTCTGTGGAACAGTATCTTCGGGGTTAGATGTGGCTCTTTCCGTGTGTGGATCGGTAACCTGGAGTTTGGATGTTCGACTTTGCGTTTGTGGTTCAGCACCCTCTTTAAATGAACCCTCAGCGTTCATGGATAGTTTCTTCGAAGAACACGCACAGGTGTCCTGGGAGTTTTCGGTTTCATTTTTCTCTAGTTTGAATGTTTCACCTTGCGTTTGTGAATCAAATCCTTCGGACGAAGACGGGTTCTTTTGAATTCGGCGCCCTGCGCTCGTAGGTTGTCTCTCCGATATCGTCTCATATTTGTCCTGGGAGTTCGGGGTAATGACGGGAAGGTCAGTCGCTTCACTTTGCGTTTGTGAATCAAGGTAATGTCGTTTTTGGCAACATTTGAAACAACACCAAAAAATGTGATTTCTCTCTGAATTAACCGAACGGGTGGGCTCCTGGGTTTCCGTTGCTTTGTTCTCCTCTAGCTTGAAGATTTCTTTTGATGCCTTCTTAATGATATGATCCACGAAAGTCGTATAATTCAGCTTGACAGCCACATGTAAAAGTAGCGTTATAACTTTTTTAACATTGTCACTGGTGACTGTGAAATCTTTCCAATATTGTTTAAACTTTTCCAAATCGTTAAAGCGGATGAATATTTCAAGAAGCTCTACCGTGACACGCACTTTCATGTCTTTAGTTTCCTTGTAAAACTGCACGATTCGCTTTTTCGATAAATTCTTGCCTTCGGTACTGGCATTTAACTGCTTTTGTGCTTTGTCAGTCATTGTAACTTTCGATTTAGCATGGAAATTGATTACATCGTCCAAAACTGCTTTTGTATAATACTTCCGCAAGAAATCAAAGGGCAGAGCGCCATCGTTCATGTAGATGTTAAAATCGGCTCCTTTGTCCAGCAACTCCTTTATGAGCTCTAAGATAGTTGGTGTCTTCTCCAGTTGCTTCTCTAGAGCAACCAATTCGATTTCTTCGTCATCCAACCAAATCTGCTGCATTTTATCCGCTTTTTTGCGCTCCTTTTCGATATCTTTCAAACGGGGTTTTAAAGTTGGCTCAATCTCCTTACTCCAGTCATACATGAAGCATAAAATAGCTAGAGCCGTTTCACTACGTTTATTACGCAGGTTAACCTCCGTCTCAGGTTGCTCCAAGAGCCATATAATGAAAACCCCATTCAACTGCCTTACCGCACAATGCAGAGGTGTGTCCAGTTCTCGCATCGTTCTTGGGTCGTTCTTGAGCTTTGGACGAAGGACGGTGTCCTTATTTAGTAGATGCTTAGCTTCGATGCGCTGAAACAAATATATTTTGAATTACAGTGCTCTGTTCATCACAACATACTCATACCTCTTTGTGCGCATTGAAACGTTCGATGAACAATTCCAAAAATTCACGATATTTAGCGATGTCTTTGAGCATTCTTAGCAATACCTCCTGAAGGCTAAAACGGGTTAAAAAACTTTTCTGATCAGGAAGGTGGGCGTGCACGTTCTGCAAATTCTTCTCTTCCTGCTCATAGCACGCCTCCATATTTTTTATTTTATCGTCGGCCAATATTCCGTTGAATTCTTCCAACTTTGCGGATGTATTATCCACTGTTATGGTATCGATAAAGTCATTAAAGCGCTTTTGAACCTCCTAAAAAAGGAAAACAGCAAATAATAACGTTTTTTCATCTTTATCACATCAGTCAATCATCATCACGTGGTTTTATATTCCATTAATTGTATGCACCATACCAACCTCTATTTCTTTGTTAGATAGGTAGATTTTCCTGTTTTGCGGAATTAGCGGAGCGACCTCTAGCTCTACGTCACTCATTGCTGGTGAAGATGTGCCTAGTTCCACAACAAGAAGTAAACGTTAACATAAACTGAATAATGTCGCTTTGCTGCGACACATGTACCTTTTGCCATTTTGTTTCCCTGCAAACCGATCAGAACGATTAAAATCTCTTTTCAAATAACAAAACTATTTCACTTACCACTGCTGACTTCAACATCAAGTTAAGTCATAGATATAAACACTTTCAATATAAACCGAAGACTGATCGGAACAACTGAGCAACGAACCATGGAGCTCGTAGCCACACGCGAGCTGATAATAAAAAGCCGGTTAATCACTCTTCGCGAGGGCGCAAAACATCACACTCCAAGTGGCGCCACAAACACATTCGCAGAACAAGACGGATTCCGAGAATTAAAAGCGAGTTTTTGGATTAAGACCCATAGTATAGTGGTTTATCAAGAGAGCATGGGGGAAGAGACTAGATGATAACCACGAATAAATTAAAAAATAGAAGATAAGATGGACCGCGCCACGAATAAAATCAAGAATCTAAAAATGTCTTTAAGGAAGGCTTAAAATGGTGATACTCAATAAAACCAACACTACGGCGCTTATCGGGAACGAAGCAGGTTTCGCGAATCGATCGATAAATTTTCATCGGTGGATAAAGTTATCTACCCGAATTTTGCATCGCGTACGCTTTTACCGTATCGATCGTAAGAGTGCAAATCGGTAAGTGGGACGCTTAAAAAAATAACCCTTGTCAGGGTTTGTAGACAAGAAGAGTACTTAACATAGATAATACTGAATTTTGCTTACCACAGCTTCTTTATCTTTCTACGAAGCATGTGCAAAAACAGAGCTTAAAAATCAATCACCAAGCGCCGCAATGATCGAACAAGTGCAAAAAGTCATAATCTTGCCAGTCAAACATAAAGTTGGACACTTATGTTAACGTGGTTTGTTGAACTATTTTCAGAAGTTTTTTATATTTAATGTTATTTCTCTTACAGACTTTTACGATGGATAGCGTAAGCTGAAACGCGTTGATCGCCTTTGTGAACTCCGTTATCGCATCTTGAAACCGGAATATGACATCTTGCAATCCTTCATCGCGTTTGTGACCTTCATTAATGATTCTATAAACTCGAATATGATATCCTTAAACTTCGTTATCGCCCTGTCAGATTGCAGGCCGGTTTGTTTTGGGTTTCATAGATGCAAATTGTGTACACATACATATATAGTCAACCATTCGAAAAAGACGTTACTGTTCACAAATAACACACACGGTGTCAATTCATGGATTAATGAACTATTATTAGTCAGCTATACTAATCGCCTACAGTACAGCCTATTCTATGCATAGAACAAGCTGATCGCCTCTGCGAACTCCAGTATCGGATTGTGTAACCGGAATACATAACCAGTAACGTCTTTTTCGAATGGTTGACCATATATGTATGTGTACACAATTTGCATCCGTGAAACCCAAAACAAACAGGCCTGCAATCTGACAGGGCGATAATGAAGTTTAAGGATATCATATTCGAGTTTATAGAATCATTAATGAAGGTCACAAACGCGATGAAGGATTGCAAGATGTCATATTCCGGTTTCAAGGTGCGATAACGGAGTTCACAAAGGCGATCAACGCGTTTCGCGATGGACCGCGCCACGAATAAAATCAGGAATCTAAAAAAAATTGAAGGAATTTTATGCCTAGCGGGCATTGTTGCGCGTCATTTGCCTTGCAATTGCTTATCTTTTTTGCTGAGTTTTAAATTTAGATTAAGATTTAGAAAGATTAGCAAAAGATTAGCAAAATATCAGTGCTCGAATCGTGACGTCACGACCATTCCCCTAGCGTGAGCTCTCCTCTGTTCGTGTGTAGATCCGACCACACACCAGAATGAGACGAAAGCAAATCAGATTTGTTTAAGAAATAGGTTTTTTACTATTACACCACTTCCAAACGATATCGTTGCCTTTCCACATGTGCTCTTTTCATTAATCGCTCGTGATCGCAACGCTAGGCGAGGGAATGCAAATCACGCCATACATACGCATGTACATATGTTCACAAGTGCTCCGGAGTGCACGATGGAGCGAAGCCGGAATAAAAATCAAAAATTTATTTTTGGATTTCAGAAAAATTAAACATGTTTTCTTAAACTACAAGATGAAACTAAGAAATGACCTAAAAACTAGAGCCTCTGTTCTTCCAGGTTCTGAGAAACAGCCCGTCAAAGTCAAGATTTGTGAAAATATTGCGTGATCCATCAACTTGGAAGGTCTGTAACTCCTATAATAATGGCCGGAATCTAATTTTAAGCACAGTTTTGGAAAGGTTTATTATCATGCTTTAAAATTGTTGACAGTTTAAGTAAATTGAAATTGAATGTCACAAAATATTAAGCATTGTTTCGCAAAACTCCTGGAAAATTTTTCAATTTTCTGTTTTTAACCTTACACCATCGCTAAGGATTGTAAAAGATTGTAATATGTTGCATACCCACTTATAGTCTAGAATGTTTTGTAACAATAAATGATGTTTTTTTTGCATATACGCGCGAACTTTACCTGTTTTTTTTAACTTCGTATGTGAAGCTTACAGTTTATCACCTACTAGGCGTCTCCATCATGCCATACGCCGCATGGTGCACACATGTGTGGTAAGAAATATTTGAAATTCTCATTCAATGAAATATAGGTCGACGATCGTATCGTAAAAATGTGAAGCAGGGTAGTGGTTGAAACTTAACGTAAAAGGGGAAAGACAAGCCAAGTCAATGGCAAAGAAGGAAATTTGGTTTGGCAAAGAAGGAAATGCATTAGGTCGCATTTTCTTGTTCTACAGCTCAAAAACCCATCTTTTTATACCCGAAATTCTTATTAATAATGTACCCTACACTAACATTTTGTTCTGTTTGTACCCTTACCTGTAAAAGTTGAAGTTAATCTTCAAGAGTTGGTGAATCACACTGCGTGTAGAATAATTGAAATGCAAAAAGCAAAAATCTTGCGGCACCTTTCAGCTTCTTTGTGTGATTCACTAAATGTCGTATTTTTGTGCTCGTGGGGCATTGAAGGATCTAGTGGACACAGCATTTACAATCAACTGTTTCATGGTTCCGGAGAAAATACTGCATCAGACAGTGATTTACTAGTATCGGCATTAACGCCTATCCGTCTTGCGTTCATTAGTGACGATTCAGATATCATCTGGATAAACTTGATGCTCCAAAGTGTTAGGTTTTTCAGGCCAATTGTTATCAAGTTTGCGAAAGAGTCAAAAGATAAAGTTATACAAATAGTAGACGAAAAAAAAAGCCAAATAACCAGGTCAGTTCCTTATACAATTCAGCTAAATGAAACAAGTGACGGTAAATTATTCATATGACATGAGTTGAATTGATGGAAAAATTTTGGCATATTTAACCGACACTATGTATACGCAAACATGTTGTATATATAGAGCAAAACCAACAGAAATGAACAGTGTAGAGCACTTATAAAATGGATTTATTCCAAATCCTGAGAATTTATCTTATGGAATATCTCCACTGCACTGTTGGATGAGATTTTTCGAATGCTTGCTTCACATTTCGTACAGAATTGAATTTAAAAAATGGAAGGTTATTAAAAATTATAAAAACATGTACAATGATCGAAAAAATTGTATTGGAAAAGATGTACAAGGAATTTGGTGTTAAAGTAGATGAACCAAGGCAAATGGGTGGTAATAGTACGACGGGAAATGTTTGTCGTCGGGCTTTTTCAAACATAGAAAAATTGAGCGATATTTTGCAAATAGAAACAGAACTTATAGAAAGGTTTTGAAATATTTTATATCCATCAACTGTTCACAGCTTTAAATCCAAAAACTATTAGTCTATATTGCAAAGACACATACATGTTTTACATACATCTTTACAATTGATACAAAATGCCTTCTACTGCCCATAAAGTTCTTGCGCATGTAGGTGAAATCATTGTAAATGCCCCAGCTCCATTGGGATCCTTAGGAGAGGAAGCAGCAGAAGGTAGAAATAAAATTTACAGAAGGGATAGAAGAGAACACGCCCGTAAAATGTCACGAGAATTCAATATTAAAGACATGTTTAGGAGAGCATTACAATCATCCGATCCATACATTTCAACAATATCTCTGACTTAATCGTTGAAAAATAAAAAAAACAAATCCCATACCCAGACGTAGTAAAAACATTCTTCGTAGATTACAGCTCCTCAAATAGTAACAGTCCCTTGCCAATTCAAACCCGAGAAGATGATGGTACAAGTTCAGAATATTCAGATAGTAGTTTTTCGTTAGGAGACGTTATGTCCGCGTTAGATGCTTTAAATATCAATTATTTTCCAGATAAAAATATTTTGAATGAAAGTTTGTAGTAAATTTAGTTTGTTTTATATCAAACTTCTTTATCAAAAAATCTTTATGTTAATATAAAAAAAGATTGAAAAAATAATGCACCCATAGAAAAATAAAAAAAATATGTGGTTTTTGCAGCGCCACCTGGTGGGATTGTCCAGAAACACCATAATTTCGTGTTACATAATAGTATTACACGATATTACAATGAAAAAATTGCAAAACATTTGAATACGATTTTTATCCCGGCAATTTGCTCTTTTCGCTCCATAGTGCGCTGCCCACAACATGATGTGAAGATCGTCATCGGAGATCTAAATGCTCAGGTCGGGCGAGAGGAGGCCTATAAACCTACGATTGGAAGCTTTAGTGCCCACCAGCTAACCAACGATAACGGTCTCCGGCTCATAAATTTCGCATCCTCAAGGCACATGAACATCCGTAGCACCTTCTTCCAGCACAAACCTCGTTTCAGCTACACCTGGAGATCGTTCGATCGATAGACCACGTTCTCATAGACGGAAGGCACTTCTCGGACATCATCGACGTACGTACGTACAGGGGCGCAAACGTCGACTCGGACCACTTCCTGGTTATGGTGAAGCTACGGCAGAAGCTCTGCGCTGTCAACTCACTGCGTCACCGGCCTACCCCACGCCTAAACACTGCGAACACCTGCTGTTGCCGAGGGCTACGCGACAGCGCTTGGGGAAGCGCTACCGGACAACATCGCGACCGCCACAATGTCCCTCGATGACCACTGGCGTATGGTGGAGCGAGTCATCAGCAGCACAGCCGAGCAGACACTGGGCCATAAGCCACGTAACCAGAGGAAAGAGTGGTTCGATGACGAGTGCAGGCGGGCACTATCCGAGAAGAACGCAGCGCGCGCCCGAATGCTGCAGCGCGAAACCCGTCAGAACGTGGAACACTACAAACGACTGAGGACACAGCAAACCCGGCTCTTCGAGAGCAAGAAGCGCCGCTTCGAGGAGTCGGATGAACAACTGATGCAGCAGCTAACTCAGTCGAGGGATACTCGCCAGTTCTACAGGATGTTGAAGAAGACACGAGGCGGCTACACGCCAAACGTCGCAATGTGTCGTGACGAGGAGGGCAACATTCTTACGGACGAGCGAGAGGTGATCGAAAGGTGGAAGTGCTACTTCAACGGACACCTGAACGGAGCGGAATTAGGGGAGTCCAGCAGCGGCGCAGGCAGAACTGAGCAGCACATTAGCCAGGAGGTAGATGACGACGTGCTCCCACCATCCTTGGACGAAGTCACTAGTGCCATCAAGCAGCTGAAACAGAACAAAGCAGCTGGCAGCGATGGGCTGGTGGCAGAACTATTCAAGATGGATTCGGTAGAGCTTGCCGTCAGTATGCACCAGCTAATTGTGAAAATCTGGGAGCAGGAAAGGATACCGGAGGACTGGAAGCTGGGTGTCATCCACCCAGTGTACAAGAAGGGTGACAGAATGGAATGTGACAACTTTCGAGCCATCACAGTTCTCAATGCTGCCTACAAAATCCTATCCCAGATACTCTTCTGCAGACTCGCGCCCCTTGCTACAGATTTCGTCGGAAGCTACCAAGCTGGGTTTGTTGGAGGCAAATCCACCACCGACCAGATCTTCACTCTACGGCAGATCCTCCAGAAGTGCCGAGAGCACCAGATCCCGACGCACCACCTCTTCATCGACTTCAAGGCGGCCTACGACACCATAGACAGGAAGGAGCTATGGAAGACCATGCGGCAGTACAGCTTTCCCGAGAAGCTGGTTCGGCTGTTAGAAGCCACAATTTTTTTTTTTTTTTTTTTGGAGAGGGTGCTGTGTAAGGTGAGAATTTCAAACATGCTGTCGGATTCGTTCGAATCTCATCGGGGTCTGAGGCATGGTGATGGACTCTCCTGCCTTCTATTCAACATCGCTCTTGAAGGTGTCATGAGGAGCGCGGGCTTCGACATCCGTGGCACGATTTTCACCCGCTCTCTCCAATTCCTCGGTTTCGCGGATGACATCGACATCATCGGGCGGAACACAAGGACGGTGTGCGAGGCGTACACCAGACTGAAACGCGAGGCCGCAAGGATTGGACTAATGATCAATGCGACGAAAACAAAGTACCTGCTCGTCGGAGGCTCTGACAGTGACAGAGCCAGGCTGGGGAGCAGTGTATCAGTCGACGGCGACGAACTTGAGGTAGTAGAGGAGTTTTGCTACCTCGGCACTGTCGTAACTCCGGACAACAACGTGAGCTGTGAAATCCGGAGGCGCATTGTTCAGGGGAATCGTGCCTACTATGGCCTCCACAAACTCCTGAGGTCCAGATGGCTTCTCCCACGCACTAAGTGTGCCATATACCGCACGCTGATTAGACCGGTCGTTCTCTATGGGCACGAATCTTGGACTCTGCTCACGGAGGACGCTAACGCTCTCGCAGTCTTCGAGCGGCGCGTGCTCCGGTCTATCTTTGGCGGTGTGTACGAGCAGGGCGTGTGGAGGAGAAGAATGAACCACGAGTTAGCTGAGCTGTATGGCGAGCCGGACATCCTGACGGTGGCGAAGGCCGGCAGGATCCGTTGGTTGGGGCATGTCATGAGGATGCCGGACTCATGCCCCACCAAGAAGGTGCTCACCAGCGACCCGCCCGGCACGAGACGACGAGGAGCTCAGCGAGCTCGGTGGATGGACCAAGTGGAGCAGAACCTGCGAGACATCGGATGCGACCGGGGTTGGAGGGCTGCAGCCATGGACCGAGCTACCTGGAGAACGATTGGTGACCAGGCCATGTCAGCACGACGTGCTCAACTGCGAGCGGGCCAGTGAAGAAGAAGAAGAAGTTAATAGTATGCTTAAAATTTTATTGCATCAGCTCAACAGCTACAAATACACATCGAACATCAACATGATTGCTAACACACTCATCGTTCATTGTAAAGTTATTGTTCTGCAGGGTATTATTGCCACGCGAATTTGAGCCCATTCTGTCTCTCCCCAAAGATTCCCCTGGTCCCTGTATAATGCTGTACGGTGTATCAATAGGAATAAGATGTATTGACGCATCCTGATGCGAGGGTAACGGGGGCACATGTTCCATGCTCACTACCGTGTATCGAGTTGCGCTCGCAATATAAAATAAATTAAGTGTCGTACGAGTAAAAACTTAACGGAAAACAGGAAGATTTCTTTCGATGATTGCAGCATAAGGACACTCGGCACACGACCGGTACGAGTGTCCAGATCGGAATGAGAGCAGTGTCTGTGTTTACTTCTTCTGCGCTGCCAGCAGCTCGTCGGCGGAGGCAGCAACTTCCTTCCACGAGAAATCAATATCGGCAGGCTCGGTGAAGCGCGAGCAGACGGCCATACGCAGGAAGTACACGTCGTTCACCTTGGACGGCACGAGATGGATGTTGCCACGGCCGTTGATGCGTCGCAGCAGATCCTCGTTCAGCTCGTTCGAGCCCTTCAACTTGAAGCACGCCAGCCCCATCTGAACCTCACCGAAGATCTCGAACCGTTCGTCGGCGACGCACAGCGCTTCGAACTGCTTGGCAAACGCGCAATGACGACGGATGTGTGCCTGAATGTTCTCCACGCCGTACAGACGGAGCACGAACCACAGCTTCAGCGCACGGAAGCGACGACCGAGCGGGATCTGCCAATGACGATAGTCCGGAGCGGAGCCCTGCATGTCGTGCTTCAGGTAGAGCGGGTCCACGTTGAACGCGTTCACGATCCAGTACGGTTCCTTCAGCCACATGGCACTGCAGTCGAAGTTGACCAGCATCCACTTGTGCGGGTTAAAGTTGAACGAGTCGGCCGTCTCGATACCCTTCATGAGGTAACGGTACTCCGGGCAGATGAAGGCCGAACCGGCGTAAGCGGCATCGACGTGCACCCACACGTTGTAGCGATTGGCCACCGGGCCGATCTCATCCAGGCGATCGAAGGCGCAAGTGTTCGTCGTACCAAGGGTGGCCACCACATAGAACGGAATCAAACCCGCGTCCAGATCTTCCTTGATTGCCTTTTCGAGCGTTTCGCCACGTAGCTTCAGATTTTCATCAGCTTTCAGCCCACGCAGTTTAACTCCTCCAAGCAAACCCGCTCGCTCCACGGACGAATGAGATTGGTCTGAAAGTGTGAATTAATCGTCGAATAAATTCAACCCGCGATCGAACGGATACCTGTTCGGGAGAGTTACTCACTGGAAGTGTATCCGACCAGCTTGGACACGATCGTATGGTCGTCCCAGTCCGGATGTTCCTCCTTGACGCGCTTCATCGTCTTCGCCTTAGCACCGAGCAGTGCGACCAGGGTGGCTTCACTAGCCGTACCTTGAATAACACCACCACCTTGTCCGCCGGAGCATGCCAGGAACTCCTTTGGCAGATCCAACATCTTGCCCAACCAATCGAGCATCACAACCTCCAACTCGGTACAGGCGGGGCTAGCGATCTAAAAGAGGATCCAGAAAGAAAAGTGATTAAAATCTAAATTATCTTTATTCACATCCGCTTGATTACTAACCCAAGTGAATCCAATGCAAGCGATAGCACCACTAAGCATGTCGGCCACGATCGCAGGATAGGAGTTGGCGGTCGGGAAGTACGCGTGGAACTTCGGGCTGTGCCAGTGCGTGACACCGGGCATGATGACACGCTCGATATCGGCCATGACATCTTCCCACTTGTCCGGCTGCTGGGGCGCCTCATCGGGAATCAGTGGCCGCAGGTATCCCGGCTGTACGGTCGGCAGAACTCGCCTTAAGAAGAAACACAGATAGATACAGATTTCATCACATTGGATCATGGAGAATTCAGTTGAAGGACGTCGGAAACCGTTGCCGTTTAACCGTTGGAGTTTATATGTGCATCTTAAAGTACCGCAGGTGTTACATCCAGGTCATGTTCAAATGATCAACATGGAAAAGGGGACGGTGCAATGCGGAGAGTGGGTCATGTTGCATGTCCGACAATGGTGTAGGTGTATTTAAAGCAAAACCTACCGCGGATCTCCCCACACAGCAACACCACGAAGCCAACAAGCAACACTGTGTGGCTTTGGGAATTGAGCAATACGCCAATTTATGACGCTTGGCCGAGCCTCACGAATACCCCCTCTAGCCGTCACCCTTTGGCCACCTTCTCGCTCGGTTGTATGCCAAGTTTAATTGCTACCACATACTGACGTGGCGGTCGTGGTTTGCACAATTCTACTCGCCTTCAAGAGGAGGGGATAAATTTATGTTGTCTAGCTTTCTGTTTTCGCGCAGACCTTCATCTTGATTTTGGACCCCACTACTACCTTCCTGCTCACTGCAGGCCAATCCAGTGAACCGTGGGACAAAATGTTTAACTCAACAAATCGAAAAAGTAACAGGAGGTTTGAACTTGACCAGGCAGATCAGGATCAGTTCGTGTCGGAGGTTAGTTATCGCGCTTCGTATTCGAAGCTCTGATGGATGCATTTAATATTCATTTGTTTCATTCGACGTTTAACAGGTTTCAATACTCGTCACGTTTTTCTATGGTGGTCTCTATGGCAACAGCCATGCCAGATTTCGTTGCGACTTTGAATCGTGAACAAAATGTCACAATTTGATTGACGATCTAAGTAGACCATGGAACACTAATTTTGTTCATGTATTTCTACGATCATGATCAACTGTGATTTCATATGATCATGACCTAGCACAAGGTAGGCTATGTTTCACATTAAGAAATCCATGGTCAGCGATTCTCCAACGATGTGCCCGAAAGTTCTATTTCCTTTAAAAAAGTTGCCATGATGTGAAAACATTGAGAATCGCTGCCATAGATCATCATCCTGTAAACTATTTCATATCTTCCGAGCAGACCTGTACTTGGACAAACCTGTTGGAATATTTTAAAACTTTTTTTTGCGAAAAACCCACTGGAATTTTAATTGACGTTCATCAATCTGTACGGGTCCAGGTGATCGAAGGAAATCTTTCGAATTCCAATAGTTGTAGGCCGCACACATTCTTTGACCAACCAGACAAGTGTAATTATGCTGCCGACCGGTTAAATTCTCGTTTTCCGTGTGCATGACACCTTCGTACACCGTTTCATAACCCTGGACTTGGTGCTCACTATACAGAAAAGCTCAGCTTGTCACTTTTTGTCTAGTCGATACCGGTCTCCATCCATCTTCATTCCTCGACGATTGGGTGGCCTTGAATATCTGTTGTTAATCATCCGTATCAACGTAAGGAATGTAGCAAATCCACCGGACAGGTTCTTCATTTCACTTATCGATAGAATCTGACCGTTCGTCAGGAAGGATGTTTCTTTTTTTTTGTGTGTGCTGTACAGCTTCTCAATCTGAGGTAAACCTCAACCTAGATGTGGATAGAGCGACAAAATCGTAGGACAAAACTGCTTCAGCAGAATCTAACCTTGGGGCACGTCAATGTAGCACTGTGGTAGTTGAATTTGTGAGAAAGCGGTCGCTGGCCGTGAAGGAATATAAACCAATGGTAACCACTAATCTGTCAGCAAGCCGTCCCCCGGATGTGGGTTGATTTTTTTTTTTCGGAAGGTTTTAACAAAGTCTCCTTCACCGTGACTCAGATATTATACTCTAGGGATTTTAGTTTTTGTCCGAAGGAAAGCGAAAAAAAAATAGCCAGCCGGGGTGGCCACCATGTTTGCCCTTCCCACAAAACGTTTGAAAAATGACACGCTCATCAAACAACTGGTTTCATTTTGTTGGCCATCGCCACCGCGGTGGCGGACAGCACCGGAGGGTGGGAAGGGGAAGGAACCCAGAAATCGCTGGCCTTGATCGGTGATTGTTAATAATTTACACTCCCGCGTCACTCTCGATTGAATCTCGCCGGTTCGAAACGGTCGAAAGTGCCGGCCACAGGCCGCGGTTCGGTGCAAATTATTATTACGTGAGCTTGATCAATCAGTTTAGCAACGCACTCGTGCACGTGTGTGTGACTGCGAAGTGCATTCAACCGAAGCATATCAATTCAGAAGAAGTTTATCAACGTGGTAAGCCCATGACTTCAGGAGGGTTTTGATGCTGGATGCCCCGGGGGTGATTTACGATAGGTCAGTAATACCAGTTCGGTGAATCACAGCGACCGGTTTTAACTGTCTATCATCTGGTACTTCCCGGGGATGGCACACTTCGCGTATGGGGGAATCCACGCCATCACTATGCAAATGACGTACTCTTCATCGTGTTAGGCGTGGAGGCGGCATCCAGCAGACAGACACACACATCCATTCGGTCTCATTTGCCCACTTCTTCTAGGCGTCAGCAAAGAACACCACCGGTCCTATACAAAAAATGGCCCTTACCTGTCACGAATATTTTCCAGATAGTTGGCGATGTAGTCGACCATCTCCTTGGCAAAGTCCTTGAACTCCGGGGCCTGCATTTCGGTCTGTTGGGGAAAGAAAAAATATTATAATTCATGGCAGGTGATTTTCTACCTTGTTAAATGATGTTAGTTTTTGTTATACTTACAACCGAAGGGAGTTCGAACATTTTGTCCATTTTTCTTTTTAGTTGTTAGTGAGAAGAGGTGCGTGGGTCGAGTTAGTGAAAAACGTGCATAAACGAATATAAAATACATTAGTAGTTATGGTTAGTAGAAGGAGGTTCGGGATAGTTACTCGTTTTTCACTCGGAACCGGCATTTTGTCTTGTTCAAACGACTGTAAAATCAAAATTTAAACAAACACAGACACAGACACAATGGCAAAAAGAAGTGCTTTCCAAACGTGCCAGACGCAAGGACTCCCGGGGAGATACTAAAAAAGTTGTAGGGCACCTTCGTTCGGCTTAGGCACACCATTTTAAATCGAATCATATCGATAGTGTTGCCATCGTACAATAAAGGCCCTAATTTGCTCGGTACCGTTGCCAGGCGATGAAAAGCAGGGCTCCCAGTTCGACGAAGTTTAATTGAATTTATCTTCTAATGGCATGAGAATGATCCTGATGCTCGAAGAGCGGTACACAAAATAATTGAGTTATTCTAGCCAGTTTTCAACGTTAGGGTTTCGCATGTTTCTAGCGTCATTGCCTAGATGCATCTTCGAGTAGGGCCACCTGTTGAAATGTTATTATCAACTGACGAGCAAAATCGGCTATCAATAAAACCGCCTGGCATTGATTGCTTATCACGACGCTGAATGACTGTTTTATTTTCTTATTTTTAGCAATTTGTGATTGTGTATCACGCTTGTTTATGCTGCATCGATAATTCAATGCGTAACAGCTTCCTCGTTGTGAAGTGATTAAATAATCATACAAACCCTTTCGTTGAACGTCAAACAAGCGATAGACTAGATGGATCTGTTCTCTAACCTCGCTTCCCTTCCCATTACGGTGTTTCCCTTGAAGTGACTCCCATGGCAATAGTAATTTCTTTCACTGCTTCCTTTCTATTCAGTACATTCTGAGAGAACCATGGCCAACGGTTCCATTTTGGGTGTCAAAACTCCCCAAAAGAAATCTTTAAAAAAGCAGTGGAAATAGCTCAAGAACAAGAGCAGGCTCCAATTTTTTAAACCTCCCCTTACCCTCACACAGCAGGAGGTTACCCCATACGTTGCCAAAAGCCAATCACTTTTGCAACCGCCGTTCTAAGGTCACCCCGAACAGACGCTCGTGAAAGCGAACGTGAAATCGTGATCGAAATCCATCCCATGGCCCCGACAGGTTATTGGTACCACGTGACGAGGTGGGGAGGGTGGAGAGAATCCAACGTTCTTTCCTGTGACCGGCAAAGGGTGCAGCGGAAGCAGGAACCAGTTTAGCGGAAGAATTCCAATCCAATCGCAGAATGTTGCCAGGTAGCAAATGTCTGAAAACGTTGTATTCGAATACCCACCAAACCGGTTGTCCTTGCTGTCCGTTGGCTACACTAAAACATGCACTTCCAAATGGGCAGAGACATACATTAACGACAGAAAATCTGGTTTCCCCATCACCAAAGTCAGAAATAGATGAGTAACTGTAGGAATTCGTAGGTTACTTACGATTTAAATAGACACTTTTTAACACTTTAGAACTGCTACGAGACGTAGTTTGATCCACCGGAATACACTGAAAACACGAGAAAGGGAAAACGCGCGCGATGATTTATTGGAGCGTGAAAAGGAATCACATTTGAGGCTAAAGTCACACACTAATGGAAGGATAATGGCGAAGAGCTGTACTTCCACTTCCAGTCTCTGGCGCACATACACTCTCGGCGTGTCACACGCACAACGTACCAGAACGGGACAAGTGGCAACAAGTGGTTTTAACACTGCTTGAACCCCACCAACAACGGCACACACCACGGACGACGGCAGGAGCAGGATATTCGAGGAGGGAAAACGTGGCACTGATTTTCGCTTTTCCGATGTAGCTGCTTTTCGTGATGAATGAATGCTGGAGTGGGTTTTTTCTTTGTCGTTTAAATATACTGCAACCGTTGCAGTGTATTTTTCCTGAGGCACACTACAAAGCAGTGGACAGTTTGACTGAAATCCGTCCGTACGCGCCGTTTGTCGTCGACTGAAGCCGGACGATGGCCGTCGCGAGCTTTTAAACTCGCACTTCGTGGAATCGTGTTCGCGCGAAGTACTACGAGCTAGTGAACTCTCACTGCTCACTCGTGCTCGCTCACCCATTCTGGCCTCACCTGTTGCCTTCTCTTTACATTTTGGACAGGTTAACAGGTGTCTAGCACGAAAATGGACTTCATTAAGGAAACCCGTTCCTGAGGAAGAGTTCATAATTTGGACAGTGATTATCCTATTTAGATGATATGAGCGTTAAGGTGCCAAAATCGTTAATAGCTGCACATTACGAGGATGACTATTTGCAATGCATGCACCGCAGCGGTCAGAAACGAACAACGAAGGCTCCATTCACTCGTTCTCGACCCGATAGATCGGGTGAGAAATGTGCCATACAATCGTCTAGCCGTTGGGTTCTAGTTCGAGGACGCAAGCATGCTGAGCGGGCCACCATAATATGTGCCACGAGCAGCCGTCCTTCGGCCATTCAACACGCACATACTTAAGCTCCGGGGCAGGGTGGAGAGAAAACGCGTGGAACAATGAGAACGGCCGAGGGGTTTCTTGCTAGAAAAAGGGCCCGAAACACTTGCCATGATGCGGGTAGTAAAGCCCATCGCATCGCATCCATATGAATGAAGTGGAAATCAGTTAGGATGCCAATGGACGACCCCGATGTTGTCGGAAAATCCGATTCAAGTGCAAGTGTGGAAGAATAAATATAAATCTCACCCAATCCACGCAAACAGTAGACATGACCGTTTTCGAATCTACCATTCACTTGAGTGGTTCTTTGATTTAGTTCTTCCAAATATCTTTAACATTTTAAAAATATACTAAATATGAGTGAAAAGGTTTATATAATATTTTTTTCAAAAATATACTAATAGTGTTCACACTACAGTTATTTTTTAAATTCGGTTTCTTGTCATCGATCTCGTACGCATGGTTCGTGGCATTCTTCGTCGAGATCTTGTGCGATTCCGCCTTCGAACCGGAAAAGCATTTTCAACCGTGGGATCTGATGTCTGGCTCATCTGATTCAAAGTTTCCATTTCTTTAACTTCCATCGATGTAGGTCCGAAAATTTTCTGTCGTATCATTTGCAGCCCATTTCCGGTCCAACGCAACCACTGCTCCCAGTGTCCGGTTCCAATGGCAGTGTAAAGGAACGCCATAAATGCACAAATGGCAGGCACCACTTCGGATGACATGGTTGAATCATCTTGTGTATTGATTTTGGGAGCATTCTGCAAAAAACTTCTCAATTGTATCATACCCCGGATAGGACACCAGATATTGTAACGGACAATTTCGATTGCTAGAAGATTTAGAATCGTTTCGGCAAACATTTGCACCACCTGGGGAAGCCTTCGTCGAACACGGGGCGGGAAAACGCGACAGGTTGAAAGCCAAAGCGCGGTAGAGCTTAGAACGAAGACCAGCTGAATTTTCTGACCATAGCCAGTGACCGCAAGCGGCGCAGATCCGGTTGTCACGAATATTGAATTTTTCGACACACAACTCAGCACAAGCGCCACTAAGATCGATATCGAAGAGGTCATGCTGAAGGAGGAAGATTTTTGATATTTGTTTTATCTGCTAACAGTGTTAGCTCTTCCTTTACCGGAGGATCCACTGGCGCTGTATGACTCCTGAAAAATACATCACCCCATACATTGTCAACAGGAGGATAAACATCTACAATTTGGCAAAGAATGTTACCTGACGTTATACGAGTTGGCTGGTTCAAGCTGCAGCCCAAAAAATCTCTCAACCGAATTAAGTATTGCCAACGCAGCAAAAATACGTAAAAACAATAGACCTTTCGTAGAGCTAGAAAGTGCAACTAACTCCAAGTAAAACGGGCGAAACGTCGAAAAATCCTTCACCCCATATAGTAAAAGTTTTACAAGAGTTGTCTGTAAGTAGATAAAGAGATAATAGATAGAAAGATTACAGAAAAGAAGCAGAAAAATTCTATAAATAACGTATTGTTTTAGCGAAATAACCTTACGATCCGCTGCTTAGATTGAACTAAGCGCTAAAGGCAACTGAGATCAAAATATTATGGGAAATATTACTGGTCTACACTGATATTGAAAGATGTTGAACCTTTATGCAACTTACCAAAACATTCTTTCGATGGATCCAAAGTAAAAACCACTGTAACGGAAACCAGATCAATCTCAGTGATAAATCACAGAGGACAGTATGCGCAAGTATCTAAGGAGAAAAGCGATGAAAAATATAAGCTCTCCGAAAAAGTACTGTTCAAGCATCTGCAAATGCAATCCGCATGGGATTCCAAACCTCTCGATGAATCCTACCTTAGCAAAATCAATCAGGAAAACTTCGGATTTGAATGCTTCAGGATTCTTCTCGGTCTTGTCTTCGTAGAAGCGGACATTTTTCTCGAACAATCGACTTAGTAGCAAACTAGCACTTATCACAAATATTACCTGCGGATAGTCGATACAGTTCACCTTACCATGTAGTCCTTTTCCGGTTTGAAGATTTATGAACACCGGCAGCGCAAGGCAAAGAAACCGGAAGGTCCACGAACTGCGCACATACTCGGGTAGACTCGGTTTCATTGCCAACACTTTTATGGGGAAAGATTTAAACAACGTCTTGCACACGGATTGAATGGTTCTGAGATTATGGAAAGGAAATAACCACGGCTTCTTGGATGTTTGCCCGTCGAAACCTAACACTTTTCTCTTTCCCTCTCTTTCAATATCCTTCGAAACTTATGCAACCAAGTTGCTAGATGGTTGATCACTTGAAGTAAGCGATTGACAATGAAACTTTTCCTGCACCTGCAAGGCCAGCGCATAATGTGAACAGGTTTATGTATTTAATTTTTTATGTTCACAGCCCATGTTCCCCATTCCGGACAAGACATTCCCCAGCCGGTTTGATGGGTTTTGTATTTTCTCTAGGAATTTCAACAGTGTACTTTCGAGGAGAATTAAATCGAACGAAATACGTGCCCCAGCAGGTTTCAATGAAATCTACTACCGTGCTTAATTTAGCCAATTTCTACCGCCCTCTCCCACTGTGTTCTCTCATTCTGTGGGGGGAGAAGTGAAAAGGACGACTTTTCTCTGTAGATGGCAGCGATGTGTTCGTGCTTCACGCTCCGAATGCTGTCGAGTGTGCGGCGGACCCTTGAATGACTGTTAAAGGACGATACGGGCAAGTGGAATGCATGAATCAAAGTAGGCGAGCGATGATGCTGTGGAAAAGTGGGTGTTAGAGTGGAAGAGGTAAAGAAACCAGAGAGAGAAAACAGTCGTACACGTGATGGAATGGGTAACACACTAGAGAATCGACTTTTCCTGTCCAACTTCGCAGATTCCGACTAACGGAGCGAAAAGGATCCAAGTGGGTGGGGGAATACGCCACTCAAAGGCCACCGGAAAATCATTTCCAGTAGGAGATGGAAAATTGTGTTTACTCATCTGCTTTTCTTTCATCCCTTGGGGTGCTTTTAAGAAGAAACTGAATAGAACGCAAAGATTTCTCTTGCGATTTTCGTTGCGGATTTCCACTTGTTGCGCTTGTCTTCAACATTCTCACCTCACCTCTCCCAATGGGGGTCGGTGGGTTGACAGCAAAGGAATAATGTTACGATAGGCATCGTGATAAAACGAAATGTAGTCCGGTTGGTTGCGGAACGGGATAAAGATTGATGGACGAGTTGAATCATCGTCATCATTATCCTTTCGAAGGAAACACAGTTGGTAGACAGTCGAGTGGATTAGACTGTGGGCGATAAAGAATGTTCGGTTCTTCTCGACACTCCTGATGGGAGTCAAGGGAAGGGACGAAAGAATAGTTCGTTGATTAGTCTCTTTTATAGCCATGCGGGTTCTCTTCATTCATGTTGAACAGAAAATTGGTTTGTTTGTCAAGTTGCACAACGCTTAAATACAATTGGTTTTAACCCAAGAAGTCGTAAAAACAAGTTTAATATCTTGTCAAGTAGTAGAATATACCCATCACCTTTAAGACTCGAAACAGAATACAATAATCTCCATATAAGAAAACATTAGTATTAAGAAAATGAAATACACAATTTACACCTTATGTTAATTTCACTCCTATTTTCTCATAGTTTATCATTGTCTTAAATTTATTTTCAATTGTTAATTATTATCTACACTTACATTCGTTTCCATTTCCGTTATTCAAGCTTCTGTCAGCGTGGCTCGTCCAACCGTTTTGGGCATCTTTTTGTTCGTTGAATCTTCCAGCTCCTTCGGCTTGTAGTAGTGCGGTGCGACCTCGAGTAACCATTTGCTATCGATTTCGATGACCGAGCGCATAAACTCCTTCGTCGTGAAGACGAGCTCGTGGTACAGTAGCCACCGAGGAAGCTCCTCAAATAGCGCCGAATTCGGGTGAATCATCACTGTTTGATTGTGCTTCACCGTCTTGTAGTTGCCCCCCTTGGAGAGTCGGGCCACGTGGTAGAAGTAGCCGGCCGTTATCGACTTCCGAATGTTGGTCGTCTCCGGCAGTGCCGATACCATTTCTATCTCGACGCGTTGCATCAGTCCCATGATCTGCTCCCGTACATCACGCGCCCGTTTCATCGAGCGGAACTGAATGAAGTTTTCGTAGCACCACTGCGTGCTATAGTCCGATTCGGCCCACTGATTGTACACCTGCATCAGGCTGAGATGGTCTCCGTGCATGTGGTTGAAGTTTTTCCGCGCGGTATCTGCGTGAATGATTTTATCCTTCGGTCGGTAGAAGATCGCTCCGTTCACCGACAGCATGGCGGCGATCGTGACGACCTCTTCGGAGCATTTATACTTTTCACTTGCAAGCAACATCTTGGCCATCATTGGATCGACGGGAAACTCGGCCATCCGCCGGCCAAGCTTCGTCAGCTCGCCGTGATGATTTAACGCACCCAGTGCGTACAGCTGCTCGAGCGCCAGAACCAACGTTTCGTGCGGTGGTGGGTCAAGGAAGTCGAAATGCAGCAAATCGTTGATTCCGAGCGCTTTCAGCATGAGCACAGCGTTTCCTAGGTTGATACGCTGAATTTCCGGTACCGTATTCTCTTCCAGTTCATTCTTGTACGCCCAAGCCGTATAGAGCCGGAAGCATTTACCCGGCGCAACTCGACCAGCTCGGCCTGCTCGTTGGTTTGCGGAGGCCTTCGATATGGGAACCACCATCAGTGTCTCCATCCCTGTGCGGGAGTTGAAATTGTTCTGCTTTGCGAACCCGGGATCGATCACGTAGATGATGTTGTCGATAGTGAGCGACGTTTCCGCGATGTTGGTGGCCAGAACGACTTTTCTAGCGTTCGGAGGGGTCGGTTCGAATATCTTCGCCTGCATGTCCGAAGGGAGATTGGCGTAGATTGGCAGTATAAGCAGCTCTTTTAGCTTCGAACCAAGGCGTTTAACCCGCTCTTGCAACATTTCCTGACAAGCTTCAATTTCTTCTTGGCCTAGGAACAGTTGAAAATTGGATTAAATTATTATTATTGTTTAAATGTTACCAAAAGACTATTCGTACCTGTTAAAAATACCAATATATCACCCAACGGTTGAGTAGCATGGATTTGCAGCACGGAAACGACACAAGCGTCAATGTAATCCGCTTCGGGCGCCTTTGTGTAAAATATATCAACCTGTGGAAGAATATAGAATGTAAATTAATATAAACGGCAATAATAGTACTTAACGCAAGCAACTTTACCGGATAACGACGTCCTGGTATTCGATAAACGGGTGCTTTATCGAAAAAGTCGGAAAACTTCTCCGCGTCCAGCGTTGCACTAGAAATGAGCAGCTTCAAATCCAACCGGAACCGAGCGATATCCTTCACCAAGCCGAAAAGAATATCCGTGTGGAGAGTACGTTCGTGAGCTTCGTCAATAATCATGACACTGTAGGACCCAAGATCCGGCTCCGAAAGGAATTCCCGATGGAGCGTACCGTCGGTCATGTATTTGATCACCGTCCGTTCGGAGGTGCAATCTTCAAATCGGATGCTGTAACCAACCTCATTGCCGAGTTTTACTCCCATCTCTTCAGCGACACGTGCCGCGACCGACATGGCGGCAACTCGCCGGGGCTGCGTGCAACCAATCTTTTTGCCATCGTTAGTGAAGCCCGCCTCATAGAGATACTGGGGAATTTGGGTCGTTTTACCGGACCCCGTCTCACCCTCGATGATCAGAATCTGGTGATCGTTAATGGCTGCAATAAGATCTTCCTTAAACGGGTAGATGGGGAGTGATTTTTTTGTCTCCTCGATATTCATCTTCTTTTTCTGAGCCTCCGTAACCTCCCGTTTGCGCTCCTTGTCTTTCGTGCCGGCCGTTTGCATCGCTTGTACGAAATCGATCTGCTCGTCCAGCAGCAACTCATACTCCTCCTGCTGGGCTGCCCTTTCCTTTGCATCCTTCGAGCCAAACTTGTACACTGCCGAGGCCAACTGTTCCGCTTCCCACTTCTTCTGCTCCGAATGTGGCATACGCTCACGCTCATCCACCTCGACGTACTCCTGCGTTTCGCCCTTCTTGATGTCCTTTGGCATGTGGTAGCGCTGGATGCGCTCCAGCTCCCGAGCCTTCTCATGTTCCTTGGCAATTTGCAACAAGCTTTTCTTGTACTCCCGGTCTTGCCGCTCACGCTCGGTAATTTCCGTTTCCGCAAATAGATACTCATCGTCGAGAATATCCGCCTCGAGTTCGGCAACCTTGTCCTCTTTACGTTTTTCCAGGTACTGGCGACGGGACTGGATTCGTAACTTTGGGAGCAGCTTTTCTCTGTCCTCTGTTTCCAGCTTCAACCGTTTGGCCGCTTCCTCGTAGGCCCTCTTGCCCGTGGTCGATTCGACCACTTTTCGCGTTCGGTCCTCATCACGCTTTTTCAATCGTTGAGCAAACTCGTCCCGTTCCTTCAGATCCGCTCGGCGGCGTTCCTCTTCACTATCGACGGAACTATCGTCCGAAGAGGACGGTTCGCGGCGAGTAGATCGTTTACTCATTGTTTTTCTGTTATTTTATTCTGTGGAAAACTAGAAACCACTTCTTTCGATGGCTTTGTTTACTAACATTCAACTGTTTGGCAAGCGGCATTTCTAAACGTCAAACGCCTAAGTGCCTAATGAGCGTTGTTCGATAGGTTCGTAAATACAAATACAGTTGGTCCCCGCAGTACCCGGGCGACGCTCCGTGAATTTTCTCACTATAGCGTTCATCATGAACACAATCGGTCCCCTAGACGTCGTCTTGACGTGATGTATTCGCGCTGAGTTGACCATAGTTCACTCGCTGGACATAAAATGAATATACAAATATTCATCTTTTAAATGGCATAAAGTAGGGTGTGTGCGCTCGCACACTTCTCTGTGTTCTTCTCCTTCGGTGTTGACTCCGCCTCCCGGAGGTGGCCGCCGAACCTCCTCATGTGGTCTGCTCGGCTGGTAGTTCGGTGTTTTGGCGGTCGTTGCTTTTGGAAGCCTGAGGGAGAAAAGTGTATATATTTATCTTTATTTATAAAGTTTTATACTTACCGTTTGGTTTCACCAGTCCGAAACCTTTGGTGTGTTGGGGTATTAATGTACCCGTGATGCACCAAGTCCGTTGCTACGCTACCCGTTCGTGCTGAGTTTTGTTTTATATCGGATGGACTCTAATCGCTACGCTGCATACGTGGTGCTATTTTTAGAAGCGTATTTGGAAGTAGGGTCACAAACCGCAGCCAGCTGATTCTTGTTTTTATCCGGCACTTTCGGTGCGAACAAACACATTCAGCTAAAGCGATGCATACAAACTCAATCGCACTCGCTCAGCGATTAGCTTTCTGTTCTTATTGTTTAGCTACATCTTAGCGAGACGTTCTTGCATTATCTTATTGTTATACAACGATGTTTTCTTGGATAAAGTTGTTTCTCTTGAGAATATCTTTCGTTTGAAATGTCGTTTGTAGAAATCCGTCTAACAATTGAAAAGTTCCAGATTGCTAAATAATTCAATTTTGTCAACATTTTTTGTCTTTGCCCAATTTTTACAAACGACATTTCAAATAAAAGATATACTCAAGAGAAACAACTTTGTCAAAGAAAACATCTTTCAATCATTTGTAGTTTTGCAGAAACCGCACGACAAAGTTCCGATTTATTGCCTTTCATGGTCAGCTGCTCCTGTTCCATTGTACTGTTCGCTACGCGGCAAGGCGTAGACGAAACATAAACAAACAGCATGTGCAAATGATGTGCGATGGTGTTGGACAAGCTTTGCTCTTCTTGGTCGTCCGGATCCGGGCGTAACAGTAGTGGGCACGCTTTGCCCTACGCCGTCGTCCGGATCCGACCGTAATGGTATTGATGCTTTGCTGTGTACCCGGACGTCCGGATCGGCACGTGTATCCATACAATCAAACCCCTTGCTATGCGATGAGCGCTAGACACACACACACATTTACACACGTATTTAAAAGTTTGCATTCATTACGTTTGACGAACATTCATCTGCCGGTGCGTTCATCATTCTTACCCCGCACCCGCCTGTGAGAGGACCTTCTGCTTTCCTTTCCCCCATCTGTCTACATTTTAGTGAACTTCTCACGCGGCGAGTCGACCGGCCGTTTTTTTCATATGGAGTTGAGAAGAGAAAATGAACTTCTCAGAGCCGGAGTGTCGCTTGGGTACGCGAATGTTTGGGACCGGACGCAATCGCGTATATCGAATTTTCGCGTATTGCGGATTTCCACTGCCTTTTCGTTTATACCTCATATTGAAGAGTTAACACTGAGAGGGAACCGCTTATTTAACATATCTTTTATCGAAATCACTAAAAAGTGTTCCATTTCTTACATTGCATAATTATGTCTTTGTTAAAAAGTGCATATTAAAAACTTCATTCTACCAAAACAAAGTAAAATTGACTAGTCTGAACTCAAGCAACGCTATGAGCTGTCAGTTGTAAAAAATCGCGTATTGCGAATTCGCGTATATCGAGTATCGCGTACTGCGGGGACCAACTGTACAATCGAAATTGGAAAATTACGAAACCATTTCGTCACACTTTTCCATCAACTTCCTCGTAATGCATAGAAAGAAATAGATGTTTTAAATTGTTGTAAAGCTTTTGATTTATTTCCATTAACATACAATTTATTCCTCAAAGTCGAAATACAACGAGGAGAAAACGAAGCAACCGTTTTCGACTAACACCACCTCGCTATGCTAATTCAGGTTAATCCCAGCAATCTCGGGATCTTGTTCAAAAGAATAACATGCAATAAACCGTTTCTGCTGATGCTGCTCGACCGTCCAAATCAATGCTGCGACCACTTGATGCTTTTCAGATCCACACCTTCCTGCACCATTTCCCACAGCGGAGACATTTCCCGTAGACGGGTTACATGTTTGATGCACTTGTCTGCTGTGTAATCCACCTCCTCAATCGTTGTGAATCGACCAATCCCGAACCGGATGGAGCTGTGTGCAAGATCCTCGTCCGTTCCTATCGCGCGCAAAACGTATGACGGTTCCAACGAAGCCGATGTGCATGCTGATCCACTGGAAAGGGCCACATCCTTGAGAGCCATCAGGAGCGATTCGCCCTCGACGTAAGCAAACGAGAGATTGATGCATCCGGGATACGACTGAACCGGATCGCCATTCCTTATGACTTGTGGTAGCTCTGCATAGATTTTGTCCATGAGCCGTTGCGATAGAAATGTTACCCACTTGTGATCGTACTCCATCTCTCGGCTTGCAATTTCACAGGCTGCCCCTAGGCCCACGGCGAGAGGAGTTGGGACGGTACCGCTACGAATGCCTCGCTCCTGGCCACCGCCGCTCTGAATCGCTTCGACACGGACACGTGGTCGCCGACGTACATACAGCGCCCCTACTCCCTTCGGACCGTAGATCTTGTGGCCGGAGATGGACATCAAATCGATATTCATTTTGTTCACATCAATCGGAATCTTTCCCAACGCTTGTGCGGCATCCGTATGAAAGAACACCTTCTTCGCCTTGCAGAGCCGTCCAATTTCCGAAACGGGTTGCTTTACACCAATTTCATTGTTAACCGACATCACAGAGACGAGCGAAGTTTCGGGTGTAATCGCTTTTTCCAGCTGCTCCATGCTGATCAAACCGTTCGATTCAACCGGAAGGTAGGTCACGTGGAACCCTTCGCCCTCAAGTGCTCGGCATGAATCCAGGACACATTTGTGTTCGGTCTGGGTGGTGATGACATGCTTTTTCTTCGCTCCATAGAACCTCGCAACGCCCTTCACGGAGATGTTGTTCGATTCAGTCGCACCAGATGTGAAAACAATTTCTTTCGGATCGGCACCGATTAGCGACGCAACCTGCGAACGGGCCTTCTCAACTGCATCTTCCGATTCCCAACCGTAAGCGTGAGTTCTCGAATGGGGATTTCCATAGTATGCGGTCATGTATGGCATCATAGCATCGAGAACCCGGGGATCCTAAGGGAGCGAAAAAAATAGAAAATCATTATTTGTTTCTGAGTTAAATTGTACGTGAGCTGATAAGAGGCACGCTGTGAGCAGGTAATTTAATGTCCACTGAACCCCTCCAATGTGTCGTCATCGTATGGATTCTCCTTCCGGGTATAGAAGGAGATTAACTCTTATCTACCATCATTCATTTACCATCGACGTTGTGGCCTGGGCATCCAAGTAAAGTGGCCGTCCATCGAGCACCTCATCTTTGATGCTGAATTTTTTATCTAGTAACGAAAGCGGAATAATAAATATTTATCAGCTGTTATCGATTCACTGGGGATGGTTGATAAAATTGTCGTACTATTTGCAGGCCAATCCGGAGAATCCGGTGAAACTAGTGCGGTATGCTTTTCACACGATGACGCACAACAATGTAGCAAAAGTGTGATGAAACTTACCCGAACCATAGTTTCTCGTGGGAATGCTTGAGCTACGCAATATTTGCAACGTCCAGCTACCGACCAATTTGCGCGCCTTGAAGGACAACATTTTATTTATCGTCCTGCGATGCGATGTTGTGAAATTGTTGAGCACGAATCTGCTTCTCGTTCGCAACTCTGTATTGTAGTGCGGCGTATTTTATGTTATTGTTTTCGTTTGACGTTACTGACATGTGAAGTTGACAGGCGATTGCTAGAAGCGAAAAAAGGTTGATTGTCAACAACAACGCTTTTAGCAAATAACCGAGTGCGTTTGCTTTCCTAGGGGAAAAGGATCCTGTAAAAATCCACATCATGGACGACGAGGAGTACGAACGTTTCGAAATAACGGATCACGATCTGGATAACGAGTTTAACCCGAACCGCGGGCGACGTCGTCCCACAAAGAACCAGCAAATCTACGGCATTTGGGCGGACGATTCAGAGAACGAGTATGACGATGGGGAGGGCACCTCGAGTGGACGCCGGGGAGGCCGGAACCGTGCGATGGCTGGTAAGAAACCAAAGGACTATACCGCCCCGATCGGATTCATTGCCGGAGGGATTCAACAGTCCGGAAAGAAGCCGGAAGAGAAGAAGAAAAGTGCAGACGATGATGATGACGACGACGGCGAGGATCAACGGGCACGATTTGGTGCGAAAGTGTCGCACAGTAGCAACAGCTCGTCCGAATCGGAAGAGGAAAGACGACCGAACGTTCAGGACATGCGCTCGATGGCTGGATTTAGAACGCTGAACAAAGCTCCGGCTGCCGGGAAAAATATGGCCAACTGGGAGCAGCACACGAAAGGCATCGGTGCAAAGTTACTGCTGCAGATGGGCTACCAGCCGGGCAAGGGTTTGGGGAAGGAATTGCAGGGTATCTCGGCCCCGATCGAGGCGCACCTTAGGAAAGGCCGTGGAGCGATCGGTGCATATGGCCCGGAGAAGAAAACGATCGTGGTCGATGCGAAGGCGAAACAGAAGCTAGAGCAAGATGCCAAAGCACTTGCGGCAGGGAAGGACGAAGACGGCCAGCAGTGGCGCAAAGCGAAGGAAGGAGGGAAGCAGGGCAAGAACCGATACTTTTACAAAACCGTGGAGGATGTAATCGAGAAGGGTAAAAAATCAATCTACTCTCCGTTTGAGAAAAACTCCAAGCTAAGCAAGGTGACGGTCATCGATATGACGGGACCGGAAAAGCGTGTCCTCAGCGGATACCATGCGCTTGGGCAGGCCAAGGTGGCTGATGAGGAACTCTACGATACATCAATCGGAAGCAAACCGGCACAGAGCAAGGAGGAAGTGCACTTTGCTCTACCGGAACTGATGCACAATCTAAATCTTATGGTGGAATACTGCGAGCAGGATATTATAGCGATCGATAAACAAAAGTGTGAGGCCATCGACCGCGAAGAGCAGCTGGTGCAGGAAAAGGAAAATCTGATTCGTATAAGTAAGCTAGAGAAGGACTACCTAAACACGTTGGAGGGTGCCCTGGAACTGGTACGAGCCCTAGTTGAACCAACCGATGGGGCGCTCGAGCTAGAGGAGTGTGAGAAAATCTTCCTCCGCCTCTACTCTGACTATCCGGCCGAATGCAAAGAGTTCGGGTTGTCCGATTTGGCTGCGGGCGTAGTTGCTCCCCTCATTGCCAGTCGTCTGAAGGAATGGCACCCATTTACGGAACCTACACGCCACCTAGATCTGTTTAAACGTTGGAAATCAATTCTTGGGTCATCAAATTCCGATAACATCAGCAGTCTGCTCGATCCATACTCGGCCGTCGTTTGGACTGGAGTAATTCCGAGTATCCGTGCCGCCGCAAACATCTGGAACCCGCGGGTGCACCAACCGATGATTGCCCTTCTGGACGCGTGGGCTCCACTGTTGCCCGCTTGGATACTGGACAACGTGCTCGAACAGATCGTTCTCGCCAAGCTCACGACAGCCGTCGTCGAGTGGGATCCACTGACCGATACCGTACCCATTCATTGCTGGATTCATCCCTGGAAGGATCTGCTTGGCTCTAAAATGGAGGGAAATGTGTACCCGATGATACGGGAAAAGCTTGCCAAAGCACTGAAGGCTTGGCATCCGGAGGATCGATCGGCCCGCGCTATGCTGACTCCGTGGCAGGGCGTTTTCGGTGAGGAAGATTTGCAGGTGTTCCTAACGAAAAACATCATTCCGAAGTTGGAGCTGCGACTGACCGAGGTAGTGATCAATCCGCTCCAGCAAGATCTGGAAATGTTCAATCAGGTGTGGGAGTGGAACGAACTCATCTCTCCGCTGCAAATGGCGAACATGCTGGACAAATATTTCTTCCCAAAATGGCTCCAAACGCTCGTCATATGGCTGAACCAGTCGCCCAACTTCGACCAAGTGTCCCGGTGGTACCAGGGTTGGAAGGCACAATTCACCGACGACATCGTACGCCAACCGAACGTCAAGGAAAGCTTCCGCAAGGCGTTGGAGCTGATGCAACGATCGATCGGTATCGTCGCAGGTGGTCAGAGTGGTTCAAACTCGCCCACCCCGATCGAACCGATACCACCACCACCTGCACCACCGTCACTGTTGGACTTGCCCATGGACGCCCAGCCGACGCTCGAGTTCAAGGAGCTCGTCTCGCAAAAGTGCGCCGAACGTGGTATTATCTTTGCTCCGATGCCGGGACGAAGGGAGCTGGGCAAACAGGTGTATCGCGTTGGGAAACTGTTTTGCTACATAGACCGATCGGTGTGCATCGTGAGTTTGGATGGTGGTGTCAATTGGACTCCAATATCGCTCTCGGCGCTCCTCGAAAGGGCTGTGACGGGATAAATTATTTTCAAGAAACTTAAATAAAACACTAAGTAGAACGATGATTTCCCATCAACATTGTTTGTTTTATTAGAAACAATTGAGATTCGTAAATCCGTATACAAATATAAAACAAGGCTAATTCATGGATATATAAATTCGAACAGTGTAAATTAACGAAACAGCTACTTTTTAGAGCCACGTTTCTTCAGCAAAGCTTTGAACACCGCTTTGCACCAAAATTCGTATGATTCTGCCATAATTTTGTCCACGTACGCCTTATCATAGTCAATCCAGACCTTAGTAACTTTTTTTGTCTTTTCGAAATCCAACGCTGCCACTCCGAGCAGCGCCTTCGTCTTGTGGGTCATGTGCATCTGCAGCTGTATCTGGGCAAAGTAGTTCTTGGACAGCTTCGTAACGTCCACGTAGCAATCGTACGTCTTCTGCGTATACGGGCACTTAATTTCCAGTACGAATTCGTCGCAGATCCCGTCAGGCGATGCGCCCATCCACGGAAATTGCGGATCTAGTACAAGCCCGGTATTACGTAGATTCGGGTACTCCTTCTTCAGCACGGCAAATACGTGCCCTTCCAGATCCGTGCCACGCTTCATGGCAAAAGAGAAGCCCCTAGAGAGGCCCATAATTTTGTCTGTCAACGAACCATTGAGCATTGTACAGCGAGAAGCTTCGTGTATGCGGGACGCCGTTATGCGTCCTTTGCGCAGCTCGTGCCACAGGTCCGTGTCCGCCTGCTCAATCGTCAGTAGCTCGATCGAGCCGCAATTGTTTTCTCGCATCATACGATCAGTGCATAGTTTCAAAAAATCCTCCGGACTATTACCTTTGTATTCTTTGATCAAGCTAAACATGGATAACTTTTGGGCACTTTCCAGCTGAAGTGGGGTGATGGGGATTCTCTCTTTCTTTACCTTCGTCAACGCTTTTGGTGCTACTGGAGCTGCCGATGCTGGTTCGGGCGTGATAATTTCCTTCTTGACAAGCACGTAGCATTCTCTTGTTCCGTTCTTTTTCTGTATGTTTTCTTCAGGAGCCACATTCTCGGAATTGCCTTTCGGCAAATTAACCTCAATCCAAGTGACGAAAGGAGAAATAGCATTGCAGCTGGCTGAAAAACATCAAAGCATTAAAGAACGTTCAGGCACCAGTCAGTCCAAGAGAAACAAACCTTTAGCATTGTCGCATAACGTACAGAAGACGGTTTCCACATTTTCATTTTCTTTAAAGAATTTCACCTCAATAACGTGCCGTTTCTCGTTGGTTTTCCTATGCGATCGTTGAACTTCCACAACAGATGCGCTTAGCGTTCGGTTGCGTTTGCTGTTGGCACGACCGAAGTAGATATCATCCAATAGGAAATTTTCGAACGGAATGAATGAAGAACTGAAAATGGAGAAAGGGGTTATTTCAGCTGAATTCATAGAGTCACAGGAAAACACGTACTTTCGTTTACGTTTCTGCATCGATTCTTTACTGTCCAGATCCATGGACTTGATAAATGTCCTCACTTCTTCTAGTTTCAATCTCGGTAGTTCTAACTTGAACTGCATTTTGGGATTCTGAGCACTTTAATATAACTTGAAAGTAAAAAAGAATTCGTTAACGAGCACAGCGCGTTCAACAATATTTCGTTTGCCGCGAAATTCAGCTTTTTTCCTATTCTTGGCAACTGTCAAGCAGTTGTCAGTTTGTTTTTGAAAGTGTTGTTGATGGGTTGTACAATTTGTTCACTTTTTAACTTAAAACAGGGTGTAAATTAGCTTGAATTTCGTTTCATTAATGTTTTTGTACTATGTGAAAAGATAAAAATGAATAAAAACTAAAGATTTTAACAGGTTTGCTGCTTTGGTACGGAAAGCTCACTAAATATTTTTTGTGAGTCTCATTGATTGCTCACAAAACAGAGTGTCAAATTTTTAGGTATTTCACAAGGTTAATGTAATACTTCAGGTGAAGTTTTGGTGCTTTTCTTGCAAAATGGCATCCGTTTTAGGTTTGTCAAAACTGAACTAAACTGAATCCAAGTTCAACCAAATCAAACCCAGAAAAAACATCCACAAAAGTGAGATGAAAACCATGTTTTTTTATAAAGCGTCACACGAAAAGGTATGGAGATTTGAAAGTATTTTGATTTAATTAAAACCGCAATTGACTTTTATCTTACTGTCAAAGTTGTTTTATCCTTTATAAATGTCAAAATGCGGTACACTCCTTTACCTTGTTCAAAGTTACACTTATCTTGGTCCGCTGACGATGTGAATGCCGTAGATCAAGTATTCAAAGATGGCGCATTGAAGTGGGCTGCTGCAAAACCGTACTTGTGCGAATTTCGATCCGAGGAAGCAAGCAGCGCTTCCAAACCAGCAGTAAACAATAATAGAAGCAATCGCCAATGTGCCAGCGTGAAAGTTTTCGTTGATTTCGCTCCGGTTTCGCGTGTTTTCAGTGGCATTTTCACTCGAATCTTCTGGCGTTTGTCGGTCGGCGTGCAGAAAGTGGTTGCGGTCGACCTCGAAGACGCAGGAAAGAAAATGGCGTCGCTAGTTGAATGTTGAGGGAAAAATTTTCACGAGTGAAAAAATCGTTTTCCCGGTCGGAGTGAACGTTTTTCGGCCCGATTTCAGCTGCATTCGATTAGAAACGGTGTAACGCATTTTTCCAGCAACATTTCCATATGGTAGAAATATTTTTTTCCTACACCGCTGAAGAAAAACCAGTTAAAAAACGTAATGAGCCAGGTAAAATAGCCCTTTTCTGTACGGTTTGTGATGAATTTAATGAAACTTTTGTCCTTTCTGTGTTTTGAGCCTATTTTCCTCCCGGGAACATCAGCTGGGTGTGGCGTGTGGATGCTTCAAGTTGGGAAAACGGACCCTTCGACGGGGATTCACCAGCAAAGCACCGGTTGAGGCTGGATCATAAACATGTCCCCAGAGCCGGAACTGGCCACTGTTCCACCCTGAAACGTGGCCCACCCGATAGCCCCGTGTCCGTAGACTTCCACGAGGTCCATTTCATGGAAATCGAAAGGGGACCCTTTTCCGCAAATTGAGCCCAAAACCAAAGCGATCCACCAGTAAAACAGCCGCCACGGATAAAATATCCCGCTGTAGCCGGATTTACTAACTTTCCGCGAAGTTTTCCCGTGTCCAGCACCGTGCTGTGCCACGTGGAATCTTCTAGAATGCGTCACATGTCCGGTGAAAGACCGTTTCGTGGTCAATTTTGAGCGATTTTTCCTGCAAACCTTAGGGCTTCATGGTTCTGGCGTGGAACCGCTTCGGTTTGTGTGCTGGTTTTGTGTAAAATTGAATGATTTTACCGATTTTCAAGGTTACGTAACCGTGCCCTTTGTCTCGGCCATCGTTGTAAAAATTGTGTGAAGAAAGCCAAATGATTCGATTTACCACAATGTCCACATACCCCCGATGGACCAGTGCGGAATTTACATCCATCCGGATGAAAGTGGCGTTATTCTGTTGCTATATCGGTGCATTTTCCGTTATTACGTCGTGACCTGTATCTGTCCGTGGCCGTGGATCTTGTGAGATGAAAAACGAGTAGATTATAATGCTTTCCTTAGGTTTTCCAAGGAATTGAAACGGTTTTTGATGGTTAAAAGAGATGTGCCTAGTACATACGTAGCCTGTGAAGCTAAATTTAATAGTAGGGATGTTGTTTAACTTTTCTTAGTTAGTTTCCGGTTGAAATCGTGAGTAGAATTGATGATTTGTCCATCGAGTGGAAAGTTTTATTGATAGTTAGCAGCGTTTTTGCCAGACGTTGATGAACGTTGGTCAGCTTGAGGAGTGTCGAATGGAAGTTAATATTGAATCAAACTGATTAATGTGAAATAAAGGACATCACAATTACAGTTTCAACGTTCCTTTGAGTTTGATTATCTTACAAGAGCATGAGAATAAAGGATTTCCCGGAGGATGGTGAAAAGATGCATTGGAATCAGGGTTATTATTACATCGGATATGATCGAATACTTGTTTGATGAATGGTTTGTCCATTACTTTATGGCGCTGTTTTGTTTGTTGCTGATTTTTCTTTTCTAGACAAAAGAGGATAAAAGCGATTCAGAGAATGAATCGAGCAGCGACAGCAAAAGTGGTTCGTCTTCCGAATCTGAAAGCGAATCCGGATCTGGATCGTCTAGTGCCAGTTCGAGTGACAACGAACAGAATTCTTCGAATCGAAACACAAGCGGGACGGCCAGCAACAACACGTCCAGTAACAGCGAGGCTCGCAACACATCGTTGGCCGAAAATGGGCTCTCGGACAGCAAAGCTAGCGGTGGCAAGAACGCTAACGAGGACGACAATGACGAGGAGGACGATGAGGACGAAGATTCCGATGCGAACGGAGCATCGAATCATGTACAGCAGCAGCCTCCGGTGCGACAGAATGAGCATAATTCCCGGGGAACCGCACACTCTGGGTCGGAGTCGGAAGCCAGTGGAGATGAGAAGCCGGCAGGTGCTGGTGGGCCGGTTAGTGCGGCCAACAATCATCACCAAAGTGAGTCGGGAAACAGCGCGGAAGACGACGACGAAGATGAGGATGATGAGGAGGACGAGGACGACGAAGAAGTCAACGTCGCACAACAGAGGCCAGGCATCCCGTCCGCTGGACCGACGTCAGTAGAAGAAGAGGACGATGACGACGACGCCGAAGAAGAGGAGGAGGAGGAGGAACATCCCTCTTCTAAAAGCAGCTACGATGTAATAATGACAAACATCTCTTTTGTCCTGTGCTTTGAATTCGTGGTCCTTAAAAACATTCAAATATTATACAAACTCCTTTCCCTGGACTTAGTAGAGGGAAAGTGCAGTGGAAGTGTTTAAAATATGGCGAATTCAACGTACGGATGTAACCTATCAAACCCGCCTCTATCCTTGCACTCGAAGAATGGTTAAATCTGATCCTTTCTCTACTCTTTCCCCTGGCGGTACAACAATGACAGGATGAAGACTACGCGGCAAATCAACTGCGGAGGAAAAGTGCACGCAAAAAGGCCGTAGTTGCTGCACGAAAGCGACCCACAGCACAATCGTCCTCGAAGTCGAAGAAAAAGAAAAGGTCAGTCCGTTTGACTGTTGCTTCATTTCTTTTAGTGGTAGATCAGTTAGAGATTTTCTGTAGTTTGACTGGCCTTTGGTACAAACGTGGCTAATCGAAGAGTTCCGTTACATTTAAACACGGTTGTGATGGTTTGAAACTAGTAAACTTTTGTAATTCTCCATCGTGGTTTTTCTCCAATTTTTGTTGAAAAAAGATCTTGAATATTGTTAATATGTTTACGTTTTTAAGCTGTGTTCCACTCAAGAGCACACCGTTCAATAATGAACAATATTATCAGAAAGAATTAAACATAATTTGTAACTTATTTATAGACCTTTTGTGTGGACTTTTATTCGAGGATTGATGTTAGTCACGTTGAAAATTAGTTGCTGCTCCCTTCTAACCTGAAGCACGCACAGATGTTTCAACGACATTTCAAATTAACAGCATCCAGATGTACCTAGCGGCTTTCATTTCATTCGTTCGTTGTGTTTTTTGGCAGCGCGCAGAATCGTATCTTTATTAAAAAATGTCTAAATTTATCTCACAGCCAAAAGTCACATCTGCTTTCTTCTTTACACTCTCTTCTCTCCTTCAACGGATTGATGTTACCACGCGAGATCTAATTCTAATCAAACAACATTGCGTGTGTATGTGTTTTTCTTTCTTTTCGTTATATTTTTGCAGTTCCAACAACCGCTGGCGCGATGAAACAACTGAAAGTGAAGCGAGCGACGGCGACTCGGATGATTCCGACCAGCAACGATACCGGCGAAAGTCGACCGCTGCGGCGACGGCCGCCGCCGGTAAGAAGCGAGCCGCAGCAGCCGCCTCCAAATCGAAGGCTAAGAAGAAGAAACGAAATGCGTACAGCTCGGAGGAGGGAAGCAATAGCGAGGACGATCGGAAGCGATCGGCGGCCACGAGGCGAAAGAACAACACGGTCAGCTACAAGGAGGAGAGCGGGGACGAACCAACGGACAGCGACGACCTGATGGAGGTGGACCAGGAGGCGGAAGAGGCGGCTGCGGCAGCCGCCGCCGAAGAGGAGAAGGCAGAAACGGTCGAGCGGATCATTGGCAAGCGGCAGGGGCGAAAGGGTGCCACCGGTGCGGTAACGACCGTGTACGCGATCGAGGAGAATGGCGATCCGAACGTGATCGGAGGCGATGGCGTGAGCAAGGACGAGCTGGAGGAACAGTTCCTTATCAAGTGGACCGGCTGGTCGTACCTGCACTGCACCTGGGAATCGGAAGAGACGCTAAAGGAGCAGAAGGTAAAGGGCATGAAGAAGCTAGAGAACTACATTAAGCGGGAACAGTCGTTGGATTACTGGCGTAAGTATCAGGCCGGCCCGGAAGACATCGACTACTACGAGTGCCAACAGGAGCTACAGCAGGATCTGCTGAAGAGCTACTACCACGTGGAGCGGATCATCGCGCAGGCGGACAAGACGGAGGGTGGCTCGGGACTGGACTATCTGTGCAAGTGGGAATCGCTTCCGTACTCCGACTCGACGTGGGAGGATGCGGCACTGATCCGGAAGAAGTGGCAGAAGAAGATCGTCGAGTTTCACGAGCGGGAAGAGTCCCGCCGGACGCCCTCGAAACACTGCAAGGCAATACGGTATCGGCCGAATTTCAAGCACCTGAAGACGCAACCGGAGTACTTGGGGGAGGACCGAGGGTTGAAACTGCGCGACTACCAGATGGATGGGTTGAACTGGCTCATTCTGACGTGGTGCAAGGAGAACTCGGTCATCTTGGCCGATGAAATGGGCCTTGGTAAGACGATCCAGACGATCTGCTTCCTGTACTATCTGTTCAAGTCGCAGCAGCTGTACGGGCCGTTCCTGTGCGTCGTACCGCTAAGTACGATGCCGGCGTGGCAGCGTGAGTTCGCGATCTGGGCGCCGGAGATGAATATGGTCACGTACCTGGGGGACGTGCAGTCGCGCAACATCATCCGCCAGTACGAGTGGTGCTACGATAGCACGAAGAAGCTCAAGTTCAACGCGATCCTCACGACGTACGAAATTCTGCTCAAGGACAAAACGTTCCTCGGCTCGATCAGTTGGGCCTCGCTGCTGGTGGACGAGGCGCATCGGCTTAAGAACGATGACTCGCTGCTGTACAAAGCTCTCAAAGAGTTCAACACCAACCACCGCTTGCTGATCACCGGTACACCGTTGCAGAACTCGCTCAAAGAACTGTGGGCTCTGCTGCATTTCATTATGCCCGAAAAGTTCGCCTCGTGGGAAGACTTCGAGCGGAATTACGGCAACACGACGAACGACGATAAGTGCTACACGAAGCTGCACAAGGAGCTCGAGCCGTACATTCTGCGGCGGGTGAAGAAGGACGTCGAGAAGAGCCTACCGGCCAAGGTGGAGCAGATACTGCGCGTCGAGATGACCTCGATCCAGCGGCAGTACTACAAGTGGATACTATCGAAGAATTTTGACGCGCTCCGGAAGGGCATGAAGGGATCGGTCGGCACGTTCCTGAACATTGTGATCGAGCTGAAGAAGTGCTGCAACCATGCGGCCCTGACGCGCCCAATCGAGTTCGATACGCAGCGAAACAACCAGGACGACATGGTACAGCAGTTGCTGAAGGGTTCGGGCAAGCTGGTGCTGCTGGACAAGCTGCTCTGCCGGTTGAAGGAAACCGGCCACCGGGTGCTGATCTTCTCGCAGATGGTACGGATGCTGGACATCCTGGCGGAGTATCTGCAGAAGCGACACTTTTCCTTCCAGCGGTTGGACGGCAGTATTAAGGGTGAACTGCGCAAGCAGGCCCTCGACCACTTCAATGCGGAGGGTTCGACAGACTTTTGCTTCCTACTGTCGACGCGAGCCGGCGGGTTGGGAATTAATCTCGCAACGGCGGACACGGTCATCATCTTCGACTCCGACTGGAACCCGCAGAACGATCTGCAGGCACAAGCGCGGGCACATCGAATCGGGCAGAAGAACCAGGTGAACATCTATCGCCTGGTGACGGCACACTCGGTGGAGGAGAACATTGTGGAGCGGGCGAAGCAGAAGATGGTGCTGGACCATCTCGTCATCCAGCGGATGGACACGACGGGGCGGACGGTGCTGGACAAGAACGGTGGCAGCAACACGGGTAGCAATCCGTTCAATAAGGACGAACTGTCGGCGATTTTGAAGTTTGGCGCCGAGGAGCTGTTCAAGGAGGAGGAGGACGGGGACGAGGAGTTGGTGTGCGACATCGATGAAATCCTGCGGCGAGCGGAAACGCGTGACGAAGCGCCGAGCATGCCGGGGGATGAGCTGCTGTCCGCGTTCAACGTCACCACGTTCGACTTTGACGAGGACAAGGTGGTGGCGGGTACGCACGCGGCGATGGTGGCCAAAGCGAAGGCGATCGAGGCCGAGAGTGGCGCCGGCGAGGACACGAAGGATTGGGACGAGATCATCCCGAAATCGTACCGCGAGTTGGTGGAGGCGGAAGAGCGCGATCGAGAAATCAAGGATCTTTATCTTCCGCCGCGACGGCCGGCGGCAAAGCAGAACAACCAAAACGATGGTGGTGATGGTAAGGGTGGTAAGAAGAAGAAGAAGGGTGCCGCTGCTGCCGAGGAGGACAGTGACGAGGTGGATTCGGATGGCAGTGCGAGCGAAATGAAGCGTGGCCGGGGTCGAACGTCGACCAAGGAGAAAATAAAAGGCTTCAACGATGCGGAGCTGCGGCGGTTGATAAAGAGCTACAAGAAGTTCCCGGCACCGCTGAAGCGGCTCGAAGCGATCGCCTGTGACGCGGAGCTGCAGGAGAAACCGCTGTCGGATCTGAAGCGTGTGGCACAACTGCTGCACGAGCGATGTCTCCAGACGATGAAGGAAATTGCGAAGGAAATGGAACACGACTTGAAGCAATCGGCTGGAGCGGGGGCGGGACCGGACGGGAAGAAGAAGTGTGCCCGTGCGGCGTACTCGGTCAAGCTGGGTGGGGCGTCTTTTAACGTGAAAACGATGATGCAGTGTGTGGACGAGTTGCAACCGTTGGACGAGGTGATACCGGCCGATTCGGCCGAACGGGCCCGTTGGACTCTGAACATCAAAACCCGTCCGGCGAACTACGACGTCGACTGGACGGATGTGGACGACTCGAGGCTACTGCGCGGGATCTACCAGTTCGGCATTGGGTCATGGGAAGCGATGAAAATGGACCCATCGCTTGGGCTGGCGGACAAAATCCTGTCGAACGAGGCGAACAAAAAACCGCAAGGCAAACATTTGCAATCGCGTGCCGAGTATCTGCTGAAGGTGCTTCGGAAAACGCTCGAACTGAAGCGCGGCACCTCGAAACCGAGGAAGCAACGGAAACCAAAGGAACCGAAACATTCAGCAGCGGCGGCGTCGGTCGCGAACCATCATCATCATCATGCGCCGATGACCGGTGGAAGTCCGTCGGTGGCGCACGTGAACGAAGGAGATTCGTTTGCGTGCAGCATATCGGCCACGATCGCGGCGGTCGCTGCCGGTGAAGATGTGTCCCAATCGATCACGAACGTTCCAGCCGCACCGAACACTTCGGTGTCGTCGACCGGTGCGACAATGGGCACCGATACGGTGCTGGGGACGTCCGTTGCGACGACGGGGGCGGCGGCGGGTTCGACTGATGAGAAAAAGACTGGTAGCAAAATTAAAAAACTCTCCGAATCGGACAACCACCATCATCATAATCATCATCACCATCATCACGATGAGCATTCGAATGGTTCGCGGGGAACGGCGGATGAGTCGAACCATCACCATCATCACCACCACGGGAAGGATCCGGCTGTAGTACCGACGGCCGAAAAGAAGGATAAGAAAAAGACCAAGAAAGACAAGCAGAAGGACGCGAAGAAGGATCGGAAGAAGAACAACACGGGGCCGATGCACTTCACGGCGAACAACGAACCGTGCGCGTTGAACATCCTGGGCGACCTTGACCCGACCGTGTTCAATGAGTGCAAGGAAAAGATGCGCCCCGTTAAGAAGGCACTCAAAACGCTGGACAACCCGGACGAAACGTTGTCCCAGGAGGAGCAGCTGAAGCAGACGCGTGCCTGCCTGCTGAGTATCGGCGATCAGATTAACCAGTGTCTGGGCGAGTACCGCGATCCGGAGAAGGTGAAGGAGTGGCGCAGCAATCTGTGGTACTTTGTGTCGAAGTTTACCGAGTTCGATGCAAAGAAGCTGTTCAAGTTGTACAAGCACGCACTGAAACGGAGTGGCGATGCTGGGACGGACTCCCAAAGCCATCACAGTGCGTCGGATGGTGGCGGTGGGGGTGGTGGTAAAAATCGATCCGCCATCGATAGTGTTCCTTCGGGGGGAGGAAACATTAGCAGCACCTCGTCGCCGATGAAGGACACCAAAGATGGAAAGATGCATCATCACCACCACCAACACCACCACCTGCACACTACTCCACCCGGTTCGACACCGTCGAGCGCGTTGACAACGCTGGGAAAGATTAAGAAACTCAAAGACAACGGGCACACCGATGGACGACCATCGCCCGGCTCGCAAGTGTCGAGCGTGCTCGACAGTGCGGACGATAAGGACGAGGGAGGATCAGAAAAGACCTCTTCCGGTGGTGGTCGACGAGAGCGCAAGGAGAAGAAACGGCACCATCATCATAGCGATTCCGCCGTGCAGCAACGCGAACGGTACCAGCAGGCCAATGCGGCCGCACAAGCGCAAGCCGGGGACAACAGCTACCACGGTTCGGACTCGGGTGCGGGTGGAAAGGAGGAAGGCTCGTCGATGATGCATTCCAAGCGGCGGCTCGAGGAAGGCGAGTACGATGAGAACAGTAAAGAGTACAAAAGACTGCACGGCGGTGATAGGAGGTAAGGGTTTTTGGTGTTGTTTTAAAATGGCACTGGACACTGGATATTTAACTACATTTGTTTCATATTCACGACAGTAATCATCGGGATCGAGACAAGAAATGGGATGAGTATGGTGCTGATCGGGATCGTATGCGAAACGCATCTTCCAGGAGTGCCGGAAGTGGTGGTGGTGGTGTTGCTGGTAATACTCCTTCGACACCGCAAAGTATGCGCATGTTTCCGGACGCTCGAGATGATCGTGCGCCTGGAGGATATCCTGCAGACGGATGGAGGGATAGGTAGGAATAGTGTTCATATATCAATTTTAAATTCTACTATTTTTCTTAGATTCGAACGAAACGAATGATGCTCGAGATTTTGATGACGAAACTATTCCAAAGGTTGCTAGATTCGTCAATTTTCTGCTCGAAACAAAAGCTAGCTTTGATTTCTCAATATTGGTAATCCAAAATGGCTGTTCTTAGTCAATTGTATTCATGATTTTGGTTTCTCGCACTGTTACTACTTCATTAAGGATAATGATCTATTGAACATACTGTCAAGTAAATAGTACCGAAGGTTAATGATAACTGAATTTCTTCACAGGTTTGCGGGAGATCATAAGCGAGATCGGTACGATGGCTACGGAAACCGACATACGCCCTCGAGCGGTGGTGGTGGAAGTGGTGGTTACCATCGGGACCGAGACCGCGAACGAGACCGCGATCGGGAACGTGACCGGGATCGTGACCGTGACAGAGATCGGGACCGAGATCGCGACCGTGAAAGGGATCGCGATCGAGGGGATCGTGCTTACAAAGATAAGCGAAGGTAAGAACTGTGCGTTACGGCAAGCCGACCGAAAATAAAACTAATCCCTATGTCTCGTCTCGTCCCTTCCTCATACAGATATCCTTCGGGGCCGGGTTCCGGCTATGGTTACGGGTTGCCACCGGCTGGATATTATCCCCCGGGCGACAGTCCGTATCGATATGGGCCCGGTGTAGGAGGAGGGTACCCACCTGCACCTCCACCACGCGCCTCCGGCGTACCGCCCGTCGTCGTACCACCTGGCGGTGTTGGTGGTAGTGGTGGAGCCGTCAGTGCAGTCGGTTGTGGTCCTCCACCTCCGGCCGATTACTTAGACTACCGGAGACCGGATTTCGACCGGAGGCCACCACCGGCGGCCAACAATTAACTTGATGGTTAAATGCGTTCTGTGACAACAACATATACGCTCGTCAGTCGTTCGTTCCGCAACGGAAAAGCAACTGGTGTTCATGGTTCTAACTGCTGAAAGTTATTCTTCTTCTTTCCCCGTACATACATTGACTGTTAGAGATGTATAAAAAGTTCGAGAACTGCCCCCCCCAGCGTTCGTGGGAATGTGGATAATTGTAAACATACACCTTAATGCACATATTGCTGTGTATATTGTCACAAATTGTCGATCACTAGGAGAGATCTAAATGGCGCAAGGATTTAGATACAGAGTAGAAAGATACATATAATGATTAGATACAGAAAAAAAAAATCAATCAATATCTATTAATGGAGTTTATTATTTTTAATGTAGTTAATGGGATATGTATATGCTTATAGATGTATCTGCCTCGAGCTAGGAATAAGGTAGATTTTGGCAGGGTATAGCGAAAAACAAACCACTAACGAGTAGGCGAAAGATAAGAAGTACCCGTTCAATAGAAACAGTTATGGCTCACAATTTTACCCTAAGGTTAATTTATTCCAATGAAAACTCTTAAAAGCAATAGAAAAATTGTATATACCTAAGGTATGCTTACAGAGAGGCCGGCGCAGGAAGGCTAGGGAATGTGTCAACTCTCAGATACCCATGTCGAAGGTCAGTGATTTGCCTGATTTTAATTTCGGTTTCCAGGACATAAAACAACATATCGTTTTCATTTATTGAGCCCCCCGGAATGATACTCGGATGAGAAAACACCTCAAAACGTACTCATCAAAAACAGCGCATTGTCATAGCAGAAGAAATTGTATATACCACAAATCCACACACAGTTGCTTAAGCGATTGCCTCCAAAGGGAAACGAATCAAGAGCAATGATCCTTCAGAATCCTCGTGCGGCTACAAGCAATGTACAAGAATAGATTTAGAACCGATCCGGGTAGCATCAGAAGAATGATATTGGAATAGGTACTTGCATGGAATATGTGGCAAGTAGGGTCCAGCCGAACTATTTTTGTTAACCCTTTTTTCGTCCTGTTAGTGTATGTACTTTATACCCACCATCTTATCTATTAGTTGTGCATTGGTCGGCAGCAAACCGTGTGGGGGAAGGTGTTTTTATTAACACATGGCGCAAAGGCTCGCATGCTTTGCACTGGCATTGTGATTTTAACCGATAAGTTTTATAGAATCATTGTGTAAGCTGGCAAGTTCGAAAACGGTTCACTACCAGGACGATGAAGGATCTACACCTACTATGATTTACTGCTTTTTGGCTAATCAGGTTGGAATTTGTGTTGGAGTAAAATGTTACTAAAATTTTAATTCTTCGATCAGTTCATCGCTTTCAGGTGCAAATGTAAGAAAGAGAGAGAGAAAAAGATCTATTTATTATTTACCGATCTATTCCACGCGACACCATCCATCAGCAAGACTAGCAAGTACGTAATTAAATAAAAAAAAGACACGCCACTGCAGGGCATTCAGGAAAGCAACTGGATAGCAATAGAAAACTAGCATGTGTACAGTTAACAAAATTATTATAGGACTAAACTGGACAATTCTACAAAACGAAATTGAACAAAAGTATAAATGATGATATAAATAAACCGAGAAAATCTATTCTCTTCAGCCACTTGTGCAAACATCGATTTAATTATTTCTTTTTATTTAACTGGAGATGATTTTGAAGACGAAGGGAGCGATTTACAACATTCTAAATGTGGGGTCATCTAACTAACGATTTATCTACACCATTGGGAGATCTTATAGCTTCACAATGTTGGTCGATATTTTAAAACAAGCGCGTTACAAACTATTTTCAAATAGCTTTTCTTTTTCTCGTCGCATTAACATTTTAAAAATAAATTAACAAGCTATTTGCCACGGAATTTTCCGCGATCCTCGCCATTTTCAGCGGCTGGGTTCAATACAATCGCGGTAATCGCGACCGGAACGAACCTAGTGGGTGCGGGGATGGAAATTTCGACATCAAACTGAAGGTTGTCAAAAAAGCGCGGCGCGTTGTTTGATTTTACAAATGTCGCGAATGTATATCTGCGATTCCAAAATACGTGGGTTGTGTGCAGTTTCTCGAAAAGAAAAACCCACCGCGGTTCGTGTGCAGTGTAAAAAAGTGTTGGAATGATTTGTGCATCCCGTGGTATCGGGTGGTGAGCAGGGAGAAGTCCTTGCTGCATAGAAGGAATCATCTGTGTGCTGTGATGAGATAAAGAAAATTGGGTGCTTCGTTCTTATCAGGGTGGGCCAAGTTTTGGAAGTGATTATTGTGTAATACTTCGGGAATTTATGTTATCGGAGTCGGTCTAGGTGAATCGAAAAAGGCTTAGGAAGGTGATAAATAAGTGGTTCTGCTGTACCAATGGTTTGTTCATAAGATGCTCAGTGATGGTGGAGGTTCCGAGCGGGATCATCTTTTGCATTGGTTGAAGCAGCTTCTAAAAACTTCGAGAAGATTGGTGTAACATGTTCGTGAAACAGGTAGGTGCTTATCTTTGTTTTCCAAAGCTAGATTTTATGATTAATCTTTTTAAGTCATTAGTGAAATTGATGTGTCCCTGAAATCATAGGCTTGTTTTGCCACTGCTTCTAGAAATATTTATATGCGACCTAATTCTTGATCTAAGTTTGTACGTGTCTCTCTAAGTAGCACAGCAAAAGGGACTTTAATCGGGCTACTAGGCATTTTGCTATTCCATGAATATAGAGTCTACATTTTCTATCTGGATCACGATGATCGTCATGTGGATGATGTTATTTCTAATTAAAGCTTTGCATCCGCAAGAACTGCATTTGTAAGTCGCGAGAGGGAACGAGAAAGAGTACGAGATAAAACCAAGGGTAATGAAGAAGAGGTTACCTCATTTGTTTTCAATGTCAAACACGATAAAGTGCAGTGTATAAATAGAAGATAGAAATAGTGCATTTAATGGACAGCATGTGCATTTTACATATGCATAGTTAATGTCCAATCGGTGCACTTAATTGGTTAGCTTTATTTACTGCGTTTTGTTCTCGACGGTATCATTTGAAAAGGTTCATTTTAAAGCGGTATGCACAATTTCTTTTCTCACATAATTCTATGATGCCACTTATTAAAAGCACATTCATAGTAAAGAAATAATGACAAAGTTTGAAGTGTTTACCATGCTTTTTGCTAAAAATGTGCAGATGAGTTGCATTTTTGGAGTTTAGAAAAAAACAACACTTTCCTACCCTCCGTTGAATAGAGGTGGGAATGTCTGCTCAGCGTTCCGCAAACTGCTGGGTGAATTTGGTCCGCGGACCCAGTTCCCGCACGGGTGTTTTTCTCAAAAACAAGAAATGATGGTAACATTTTAGCTTCGACAAAGTTGTGCATCTTCAAAAGATCTTTCATTTAAAGAGTCATTTGTGAAAATCGGTTGGAAGAATCAATAGTTATTCACAAATTGGCAATTGTTTGCCTTTTAGTACTCACGGTTTATCTACCTTGTTCCTGCAGAGTTCTGTCTCTTTTTCACACAAGAGCCGTCCCGTGTCCGGGGTTGCCAAGGGACGTTCGAACTCAGCCTCGGTCATTCGTAGTTGGACCTCCGTGGTGTGTAGATCGGCCAGTGAGCAGTTGGCAACGTGGCTGGCAGTGCAAGAGCAAAGTGAGAAGTAGAAGGAGTGAGGGAAAACGGACGGAGTGTGTGGATTTTCCGTGGAAAAGAGAACGGGACAGTGCATTTGCTTTGTACGCGAGGAGGAAAGAGTGTGTAATTCATAACGATTCGAAAGTTGAACGCGCTCGCCACCCGGACTACGCCGCCACCCCGCAAGCAGACGGCGGAGAGGATACCGTGCTCATTTTCCTTCATTACAAACGAGGTTAACACACGGTTGCAAAATCGAAAGCTTTAACAGCAGAGCCCGCCAGCAACGCGCAGTTTTTGTGTGGCCTGTATAATCGATGCGAGCAGCGAAAAGCCAACCATCTTGCAAGCAGCAATCGCCTTTAGTTTGCCCTTCGGAAGCCAAAAGCAGCAATTCAGCAGCAGCCAGACGGTTAATGTACAAACATCGACCAGCCTCATCTGTCTGCGGAAGCGATTTGTTTCATACATGGAGCTAATAACACGCCAGCTGCAATAGGTACTCTTCCGCCATTCACAGCGAGCGAATTTCGGCTGTTTCCGTTCTGCATTTCTTTTCGCATCGCGCACCTTCGATATATGTGATCCCGAAAGCAAAGCTATTACCTAGTTCCAACCAACATCTTGTGATTCTCTCTCTGTGAGTAAAACGATTAAGTTCAAAATTGCCACGAGCTGCTGTACCAGAGCGAAGCAAGCTGCTGTTAGCAACCAGATACGGAAAGAAGTTCCCCGGACCCAAGCAACCCGCTCTGTCGTAGCTCTACCACCACCTACTTCGTGCACCCGATTTTTTCAACGTAATTCCGCTGCGGAGCTATTATTACCCCCTTTGTGTGTCCCGTGTGTTGTGCCGTAAGAGCCAGTAAAAACGCGTTTCCGTGAATTTAATTTCGCTGTTCGCAATCCTGCCTCTCAAAGAGTGTGCGTCGTCATCATCGTCGTCGTTCGTGTCCCGTTTCGTGGCAAAGTACAAAGAAGCAAAAATAATAAGTACCCCCACCCCACCACCATCTCGACATCTTGCGCCATTATCGTGCATATACCGTGTATGTGATTTTATTTTCGCGAAAGTGCCGTCGCGCTTGCAGCAGCAGCAGAACCAGAAGATCTCCCCGTCGTTTCTTTCGCAGCGAGTAGTGTGTGCTGTTTTCCGCAAATTCAGCAAAGTGGCCTCGTTCCACTTGCAGCCAACATCAGCATCAGTTAGTCATCAGTAGCCCCGTGATATAAACCACCCGCATATATTCGCTGCAATTTTATTAGTTCCTCACACTCTACAATCTGCACAAGTTGTCGACGTGTTTTCAAGCCAAAAAAGTAATAGCGAAAAAGCACCATACGGGCCACCATCTTGAAGCGAGCACAAAGCTGCTGAGTCGAACGCGATAGTGTGTATGTGCGGTGTGTGCGTACGAACGACCTCTATCGGGGAGAGTTTGTGTTAACCATTGTGTGTGCGTCCGTCGCGGGCAGTGTATGCGTGTCGGTCTCGGTTCCCGTTCGTCACGGTGTGTAAGTGTGTGTGTGCGTGCGTGTGCTGTGTGTGCTTTGCGTACGCATCGCCTTTGAGAAGGGACTACTGCGTTTCGGTCGAGCATAGGACGTCGTTTGTCCTTCGCGGAGCTCGCTGCTTATTAGTCGCAAAAGCAGAGGAAGAAGAAACAGCGAAAAACACCTGCTGTGTGCGTTAGCTTTCTGTTAATTTCGCGATATTCCACCTTCGGCGTATAATTGGCGTTTTTTTTTTGTACAAGCAGGAAGTAGTGCGCGTTCTCTCAGTTTCACACGGAACTTGATTGCCTTTTCCCGTTTCGAACACGTCGCGTCATCATCGCATTGTGTGTGCAAGAAGAAGCAGAGTGCTTTGAATGTTGGCACGACGACGGTTGGCAAACACCACGGAACTTACAAACAATCGGCAGCACTCGCGTCACAACGACAACCTTCCGACGAAGAACCCGCTCCAACCCTTCGAGGCCAGTAGAGACATTGTACGGCGTTCCAAGACCACCGTCGCCGCCCGACCATGAGAATAGAGGTTAATTCGGCCGCGGACTTTCTCATGAACCTGCTGCGGGTGCGCAAGGCGAATCAGCTTTCCGAGAGCCAGCTGCAGCACTTCAAGGGTTCGTTGGAGCAGATCCTGACGCGCCACTTCCAGCGCCATTGGTACCCGGATGTGCCGAACAAGGGCTCGGCGTACCGCTGCCTGCGCATCAATGGCAAGATGGACCCGATCATCGAGAAGGCGGGCCACGCCGTCGGCCTGAACACGGTCATCCTGCGCAAGCTGCTCCCGCTCGAGCTGACGATCTGGATCGACCCGGACGAGGTGTCGTACCGGATCGGGGAGAACGGTACCATCTGCGTGCTGTACGATACGGCGCAGAGCCGTGCCAGCCCGTCGTCGGATCTGGACTCGACCGGCAGCAGCGCCTGCGACGAGTTCATAATGGACAGGGTCGGCCGGCTCGACCTGTCCGTGTCGTCGGTGGACAGCGGAAACGGCGGCAGTGCCAACGGTGGGGTCGTCCTGATGGCCGACTACATGGAGCACAATAGCACCGGCTCCGGAAAGGCCCACGGGCAGCAGCAGCAGCAGCAGCACCATAACAACAAGTACAATCACAACCAATCATCGAACAACAACCACCACAACAACCATCATCATTATGCGAAGCAGCGTCACAGCAACAGCATGAGCTCGTCCTCGAGCGGACAAACTAGTCCCCCGCTGAGCCCTCCGTACGGTTCCGCCGCCGCCGCTGGTTACCTGAACCACCAGCAGCAAACTCTCGCCAGATACCACAACCAGCAGCAGCATCAGCAGCACCAGCAGCAGCAGCATGGCAACAACTTCTACGCTTCGGCTGCCGTCCACCAGCCCCAGCAGTACTTCCCCTGGGACAACCAGTTCGTCAACAACAAAGTACGCACTCAATGCTAAGCAGCTACTTCTAGCGATGGAGCGCAACGCATGCAGATAGACGAGACGAATAGAGAGAGAGCAAGAAGAATCGAGTGCCCCCGAAACAAAGTAGTGTACTATCGCCCTTTTAACGTACTACGATCACTTTGTGTTACCACCGGCAGCATGAGAAGAACAAGTTCCGGCCATCATCATCACCATATCTCCACGCCCTCGCCGAAGAACAAAAATCGAATCTAACCAACCCCCATTCCGATCGGCGCGGGTTTCAAAAGAAAAATGTGCTTGTTTCCTGTGTTTTGTGCGGCGCATCGCTATCGAGCCGCCAGCAAAAACTACATCCACTCCGAAGTGCTCTCGACCTCACGCACAATTCCGCGAACTAGTCAAATATTATCTGACCATATAGTGACGTCGATCAACAAACGCACGCACATAAAACACACACGCAACAGCAGCCATCAGTGCGGAAATTGGTGATTTTCGCTGTAGAGAAAAATCAAAAGTAGTTGCCAAATCCAATTCTAACGAGAAGAAGAGAACGGGAATATGAGGAGAGGGAGGGAAAGCGCGCTGCTCTGTGAGATGGCCGCTGCTTTTAATTTTCATCAATCCATTCGCATCCGGGAAATGCGAATCGTCGTCGACTGATAAGCAACAAAGGAAGAAAAGGTCCTTGTGCGTACGTGTGTGCAATGTGGGTGCGTGTGTGTGTGTATGTGTAAAATCCAGCGTGAAAGCAGGCAGAAAAGAGGGGAAAGCCGAAGAAGGAAAGCAGTGGAAACGGAAAAGCAGTTCCTACAATTTTTTTTTGAAGTCACATACAACCAACCGTCGATTGTGAATGATGATGATGATGAAAACACCCTGGGGGGAAAAGGGTGAAAACGTGTGGAGTGTGGGGCGATGTGTGATGATGTTGCGGGGATGTTGCGGTGGTAACATCAAATCGAATATGACATACACAACAGCAACACACAACAACAGTGCAAACCTAGGCTATGTAGCAGCAAGCAGCATCAATTTTCAATCCCCCTACCCCCCCAAAAACCACCACCCCCAACCTACTGTCGGAGGATGGAAGCTGATGGTGCTGCTGGAGAAGACGGATGGGGAAGAAGGAGGAGAGAAGTCGACTGGTGCAGGAGCCCGGAGGCGGCAGCAGGGAAAGAATGATCTTCAAACAACAAACAAACAAACAAACAAACAAACGCCGCTTGTGATGACGATGTTGAGAACCTGGACGACGAGAGAGGGAGGAGGAGAGATGGTGAGAGCGTAAGAGGAGAGGGGTTAGAGGAAGGAAGGATGCCCTACAGTAGTGGCGCGAAGCATTTCAATTGTGATCAATATTAATTTCAACACAAAAACGTCTTATACCAGTAGTAAAGATACAAAAAATGAGTTAAAAAAGTCAAACAAATTATTGCAGTAACTCTGCAATATTGCAATGCAGAAGAAGAAGAAGCAGAAGCAGCGATACGACGAAGGATATGAGATGTATGACTAATAATGTAGAAAAACAAACAAGCAAACAAAGGAAACGCAAACAAACAACACCACAAATGCGTTTTATGTGATTCGCTCGGGATGACATTGAAAGTTTAGGAAAGTAAGCATCGCGGTAAGGAAAAGTCAAAAAACACTAGTGAGAGGAAACAAAAAAAGGGGGGAAACGTCGGTACACTAGAAGTACATGCAACACATTCAGCTCATTTATCGCGACACGATAGTGCAAAAAGGAGGGAAAGAGTAAAGGAGATCAAGTAATATTGTGTAAAACTACTGATACTACTTTTTTTAGATACTTTATTTTCTACGATATTTTTTTTAACACGCTGCTACACACATCCAAGCAACAGACGCAAAGTGCATCCATACTGAGGAGGATGGAAGGAATGAAGAGGAGGAGGAGAAGGAGGAGGAAAGGGAAAGCGCCGCTTGCTTGCTAAAGCATGGAAAACTCATCCCAAAAACGTGATACGCGCGCACACACTTGTGCGTGTGTGTGTGTATTTGTGGTTGGGAGATTGGGAAACATAGGGAAAGCAAGCTGCAATTACTCTACTATATATACACTATACAAAACAACAAAGGATGATAGGGGTTAGTGTTTTGTGGAAGCAAATGATGCCAGATTTCTGTTCTGTATTTCTTTTATTGTTTTGTTTCTCGCCCGCTTGTGCGTGTGCATAATGCCCCAACAAACGTTAGAAATAACATCCATTAGCGCGCAGCATCCACTGTGCGAATCGTTTTCCACCACAATGTTCAAACAAAGCGGAGAAAATCTTGCAAAACGCAGCAGCAGCAGTCGCAGGGTGAAAGAAGTACGGATTAGTTGCATATAGTGATATACATCGCCAGCAGATCGCGATCAAGAAGAAGATCCAGCAGTGGAGGGCGAATGAGAGAAAGAGAGAGAGTATGTGTGTGTGTGAATGTGACGCGTGATGAGATGCTAGTGAGTAAGAGCGCGAGTGAATCCAGGTTAATTTTTAGGTTTTTCTTTCTTTTTTCTTTCCCCTCATTATGGTTTGCTCCGTTGATCGAGCTTTTCCCCATTTTGGTGGGAACTGGAGAGGAGGCAGGGTTAAAAAGGAAAAATAAATAACGAGTACGATTGTGAAGGGGCACATAGAGGAGGAGAGCAGGAGGGCCGGAAGGTGGAGCAAGGGATGGAGGCCAAGAGGATTGATTTGTTTATAAACTATATATATATATACACATATTTGCTTACGATTATTTTGCTGTAACAATTTTCGAATCAAAGAAAAAAGAATAACATCTACACTTGCATAAAAAACATTTAAAACAACCCCTTCTTTTTATTTTTCTTGGTTCGCTTCGCTCTTCTCATCATCGTCGTCATCATCGTCTTAACTTTTTGTTTGTAGCTTTTCTTTTGTTTGTACCAGTTTATATCCGATCTCGGGAGGAACCTTCCACTTTGCGCACCAGATTTGTTTTATTTTTTGTTGTTTGTTGTAGGAAAAGCCACGGGTTCATGGGCGGCGGGTCTTAGAGGAAGGGTGTCAATGTTGTGTAGTAGGGCGAGAGGTCCAAGGAAAACAGTAAGGAAATTTTAACGGAAAAGCTGTCGAAAGGGGGTGAAAGAGGGAGAACCCGTTCCCGCGAAACGGGAAAGTAACATAACTACGTCAAAACTGCTCTCGATCATCAACGGAACACTCGGACTCGGACAATGGATTATCGGATTATTGGATTTATTTTACATTACTTCATTTTTTTTTCTTTCTAAGTAAGTGTGGGTTTAGAGAACAACGGTCGGGAAAATCAATCTGCCAACACAGTGTGGCGATGAAACGAAACCGAATCCGGAGAGATTGTACGCCATCGTATCGTAAAAATCGACAGATGCAAAAGTACTAAAGTGTGTAAGTTGTACGATTAAACAAACTCTCTTCTGCCGTCCGATGCTTAGCGAGCGAACCTTCGGAAGGCAGAGTGTTGGAGCATTTGTTTTTCGGCGTTTCGTCCACAAGAAAGGATGCTTTTGTTGTAGTCCAGATGATGTCCAGATGACACAAGTTTTTCCAACCCTCAAGGATGGGCGTCAATTGTGTTTTTGATTTAGCTTTTCAAGATGGTCAAGGCGTTCTGAGCTCAGCATCTGGCTGGCTTTAATTTAGCCTTAAAGCTGACTTTCGAGGAATGATGTTTACACAGAATGATGAGCACGGATCTCGATACGGACTGCGGAGGTTGTCTATGGATTTTCACAATCATTTTCTCCTTGCTAATGCGTTTTGTCCATCGACAAAGGCATACATTTGCCTTTATTCGACGTACGATTCGCTCGATTGTATTTGTAGGGAAGGCCCCGCTAGGGATGCGTTTGTGTTCGTGCGTAAATTTATCTAGCCTCTGGTGTGAAGCGCCAGCGCGTCATCGTCCACATCGACAGCAGCAACAGCAGCAGCGAGCGAGGTCGACTGGAAAAATACTGCAACTCGTCGCGGGTTCGCGAGGGCCAAACGCACGTTTCACGGCACACGGGCGACGTCGTCTTCGCCGCCATCGCGGCGGGGCGCGTGAGTCACGTAGACTCCTTCCATCGTGTTTGGCGTGTGAAGGGTGGTCAAACCGTGAAACCAACGCACACAACAGAACACATTCGCACGAGCAGAAGCTGATGAGTCGTGCTTTTTTCCGCGGAACAACAAAAGGCAGCGAGAGAGAATTGTTTTTCGTAGCCCCCAGTTGCTTACGTCGGGAGACCGACGGTTCGAGGATGTTTCTTCTTTCGTTACGAACGCTGTTCCCACGGCTTCTCACGCTGAGATATCTTTTAGATGGCTTATCATTTTTCCCTGCACCAAACACCCCTTCAGCGAGGGGTGTCTAATCTCGGAGAATGAATAGGTGGTGAGGAAGAAACGTCCCATTGAGACTCTTCTAAACTACGCAATTTGTCCCAGAAGTGCTTGTCCCGCGGAACGTTCTCTCCCTCTCTCTCTCTCTATGAGTGTGAAAGAGAATCACCGTCGCTTCTGATTAGATATAGGGGTTGATGTTAGCGCGTCTAAAAGCGACCATTTTGGTGAAGGGGTTGTGGAATCGTCGTCCCGTACACGCTCACATAGACAAACCCCGCGAGGCCTTTCTCTAGCAACGAGAAATCCGAATTCGCGTGATCTCGTGGCCAACATGGGTGCCCGGATCTTATTTGCACCAACTCAGCCAACGAGCAGCAGCTTGGCTTGGGTCGAATACGGCTTGTTTTCGTCAGCCGATGCGGCCTCTCGACGATCGTCATGTGTTCGGAGTGACGTTTGTCGTGTTTGACGTAGAAGCACTCGAGGGTGTCCTTCAACACGCAGCTTCCTTGTGGAAGATTTTGCGGATTACTCCTAGTATCTTTCAAGTAAACATTATTTCCTCGTTTGCCATATCCCCATATTCATGTTTTGGTTCAGAATGTTGATTTCTGTTTCACTTAGTAACTAAACTGGCAGTTTGTGACCATCATCTTCGCCCACGTATCAGGATTTTTAAAACCTCCTAGCGAATCTTTCCACCCGATTTGCGTTACGTATATGAATGTTTTAGCACAATCTTTCGGATTTCAAACAAAATCGGAGAAATTGATGAATATGCTTTGCGAGTCACGCAACCATTTTAAGGCGATTCCATCAGCTGGTTTCGAAGGAGATAGAGAGATAAAGATAGGTAAAGTCATGATGTTGGAAAGAAACTCAACAGGTCAACAATGGCAGAGCATCGTTAAAGAAATCGAAAGTCAGCGAATGCCAATTGCCAATTTTCTCTTCAACAATTGAAGTGGTTTGGACTGCCTATTCTCGTTCTTGGAGAATGCAACTATGCAACTATAATGCAGCTAGCGAATCAGAATCGGGAATAGATGTAAAATTCCATCCGCAGTGAGCAAACCTCTTTTGACATCAATCGACATTTCAAACGATCTCCGCCTGGGGTGTATATAATTTAAGGATTTGTTTTTACATCTTTGTACATACAAACGCGACAACGAATGTGGAAGAGAAAGGGGTGGGTTTGGGTGGGGAGGACTTTGTAAGGATTGGGTTCACCTTTAATTGTAGCAAATCACTTACGAGCGCAAAACTTGTATAGGCTAGTTCGTTGTTGATGGTCCATCAAAAAAGGATTATGCTAAATTTTTAGGTCAATGGTTTTTTGAAATTCGCTAACTTATTGCTGTGCATTAGAGAGCTAGATAACTAAAATACGTTTATTGGAGTTTGTTTTGAAATAATAGCGTTCCAATCACTCTCAGTTCTTCGAAGCACTGCATGAAAACCCATATCTTCCTGTCAGAGATCTCATAATGATTATTTTCTCTACGATCTTTTATACTTTCTATGAGCTACCTTTCAAATCTTCATTTTAATCATTTTGACTTCTTCGAACTTCGTGTGCAGTAAAAGTAATCAGCATTGCGGTAGACTCATTTTTCTTCAACGTTTGTGCTTCCTTTTTCATAAGGTTATGAGGTACGGGTGTTGATTTGCTAGTCTCGCGTTTGTTTTGGCACACGTGGTGAATATTCCTTTGCGGAGTCGTACCCTACCATGCATGGAGGCAGCAAGAATTCTCCCTAAGCAAGTGGTTCAATGTGTGTTAGCTGTTGTATATAGTCAACATATTTGAGTATCCTCATACTAACAGACCCTTAAATACAGGTTTTGGTTATGAGATCAGTTTTCTGTTCACGATCATGTGGAGCGAACTGTTCGCAGTTGTTGTGATTTAATAAAGTAAAAATTGAAACGGAGAATCAAACAAACAAACAAACAAACAAACAAACAAACAAACTAATCGACGCAACAGAGAAGAGTAAATAGGAAATCAAAAAGTCACAAGAGTCATACAAAGGAGAAAGAGAGAGGGATGGGGCGGGGGCCCCATGGTTGGGTGATGGCGTCGTAACTGTACTGCTTCCCACAAACGCAAGGAATATATGACCTACGGAGCGCTTAAAAGAAATATATTTGAATGTGATAATAAATATTTTTATAAACGACGTACAAAACACACAGATTAAGATAACAACAACAGAAATCAAAGAAAAAAGTGTTGGCGACGGTCGGTGAGCAAAAGGAAAAGAGGCTTTCTAATGGTTCACAAAAAGATGGAATCAGTACGCGATGCACGAAACGCGGGAATACCACTGTTATTAGGAATACTTATCAAACCGATAGACACACACACACAAAAGAAAATAGGTAAAGTAGATGAAGAAAACGACAGTCATCTTCATTCTTCCAATCAAAATCATGCATACTGGCGAATCACAAAAACCAAACGTTCCGAATAATCACAGTCAATATAAAAGCTAGCAAAAACACACATACGATTTCTGGTAAAAGAAGTTAACACAGTTCAAAATTACGTTCAAGAGTGGTCGAAACAACGGAAGTGGTAATGTTTGCGAGTAAAAATCGTGGCAAGCGAACGATGAACGAAAGATGCAAAACTCAAAAGTCTCAATCTATTGTGATCAAACGGTGAAACATTTGCAGGAACACGCTTAAAGTAACGTACCGATTTTAAACAGGGGATATTCATTTTTAAAACTTACCAATAGAGATGCTGTGTGCATGTGTGTTAGCGTGTGTGTGTGAGTGTGTGTATGAGTGCGACCGAGTAAGGGGATGCCAATTGTTTTGGCACTACTCCCCTACTGTTACGTTGGAAGTGATGGTCTCAAACATCATTCACGCACAAACAAACAAACGAAACTGTAACCCCCCTTCGATGCAACATTATGCGTGCTACTACTAATGCTAAGAAACAGAGAGAGAGAAAGAGAGAGCGCTATATTTAATCCTTATAAAAACATGTACTATCACATTCATCGATATTTTTTAAGGAAACGAAAGGAAACAAAAAGTCAACGTCACTGTAGAAATCATATTCGCGTGGGACAAGACGATGTAACGTCCCGTTGTTTTTGGGGAAGCTTTGCGAATCGAAAAGCGTCTATTTTAGAGACGGGAGAAGGCTGGAAAGTGGTGTTATTGCGGTGCAAGAAGCATACCAGCGTATGCAATGCCCAAACGAAACCACCAATGAGATGCATCTCGTTTTAATGGCTGTTCCATGGAGAGAAGAATTATTTTTCCGTCCACTTCCCGCTCTTTGGTGTTCGATATTCATGCTAAAAATTGTGGAAGAAAATCACCAACCAATCTTCCAATTCCAATTTTATCGTGTTGAATGTTGTCCACCAAAGATGTGCCGGCAGTGGCCGGAGACATTTTCTCCATGTTCGGTGTACTAACCGGTCGGAAGATCACTTACCTTGGGTTAGGTTTTGTCCCAAACTTAAATAATCTTTTTCTCGTTCTATCGGCGTTACTGAATATTTTGTTTTGATTTGGTTTATGCCCTTCTGTTTTTGTTAAGAATTTCTCTTTCATTTTTCTAAACACTTTTGAGTATTTGGTTCAAATGTTGTTTCCCTGTCATCAGGATACGTTTATTGATCGCCAGTCGAGCGGATGGAATAGAATCAGAACAATACGAAATCAATAAGACTACAATCCAAACGTACAAATTATAGGTAGTAGCTGAGGCGAAATGTAAGCAAAATTTGTCTGCAAACTAGAGTGATGTTGGGTGTGGGTAGATATTTCGGAAAAGAAACACACACTATACAGTTAATCAGAACACTGAGTTAAGACCCATTAAAATTCATATAAAACACAAAAGTGTCTGTTTTTATGCCAGTCTTTTGGAACGAAGCTTTTCGAAAAATCTTACAAGACACCTTGCTGCAAGTCGATCGTAGCTATTAATTGTTAGGTTGAGCAAGTGTGTAGCAAGCCTAGAATCACCAACAAGCACCTCAGCCACACACTTTACTGTACTAAACGTCCGCCATAACGCTACTCCCTCCCAGAGCCCGGTGCTTTGGGCCGCCATTGTTGGTGGGGCTGGGACTCTAGGCCGGGCTCCTCGGTGGCGCCTCGGTGTCGCGTTGCGAAAGTTTCGCTTCTGCACGTTGTGGCCTGCCCCAAGCAGCTGCCATTTGATTTTCTCTCTTGGCCCGATTGGATCAGCAGCAGCCGATCGCCGATCGTCGGTCGAGTGTACGAGCGGTGGGGATTTCTTTTCTTTTCCCTTGTGCACCTTGGGGTGAAGCCAAACGTCGCGGTTGTAAACGCGTTGCGTGAACCGGTTTACCCCCCCCCCCCCCCCCCCCCCTCCTGTGTGGCGGAACGGGTTGGGAAGAGTGGGTGCGTGTGTTGGAGGTGGACCTGTGTTTTTTTCTGTTTCCTTTTTGGTCTTCTGTCTTCGACGCAGTCTCAGGAAACCGGTTTTTCTGTCTTGGCAGAAAAAGTAGTAGTATGGCCCGACGTTTGTTTTTATGGTTTTTACAAAACCGGTTCCAGAACCAGGAGAAGTCCTCAGCCGTGTTGGGCAAGAGACACTCCAATGGTGGAAGGAAGGGGGATGTCACGAGAGGGCGAGAAAAGCCAACCAAGATGTGTGTGTGTGTGTAGCCGGAAGGTTGTAGGGGGATGATGCGAGACTCCACCAGCAGCACACCAGGGCTTGTGCAAGTCCTTTTATGCGTGTGTGTTTGAGAGAGAGTGTGTGAACATGGTCTTACGGCGAAGAGGACCAGTTTGGTGTGATTGCGGGGTTTGCGTGTTTTATTAATCATTCCCCTCTTTCCGTGGCGCAGCGTCTCAGGGTTTTCACGTCTTCTTTTTTTCCCCCCGCGCATTGTTTGGGATTGGCGCCAGCTTCGAGGTTTATAGCAGCAGGGTGCGGCGAGAAGAGTCCAAGCGAACTGGTTTTTCGAACCGGGCTCTGGACGTTCTCGGCTAGGTGTCCCCGAATTGATCGACTCAGTATGCCAAAGAACTGGGATAATTCATTCAAAAAAATGTTGCAAAACACTTCTTTCAAGTGATTTAATTTTTTGTCCAAGAGAGACTGCGTTTGAACTTTAAAACGTTAATTCACACACCACTGCTGTACCACATCAAACAAACATTCGCGGACTACTTTTGTGACTCTAGAAATGTACAAATTTTTAATCGAAAACCGAAAAAAGTGTAACCCACAAACATCCAAAGAAGGGCCGCAAACCGTGCGCATCGACTGAGGAGAGATGCACGATTTATAGAGGTATAAACCCAGACAACAAATGAATATAAAAAATATATTTTTTTACCCGTACATAAGGTGAAGTGATAAAACGAGCGAACCGAAGCGAACGCAAACAGCAAGAGACAGCCAATAATGTAAAACAAAAAAAACTTACCGAATGTTTACCGTAAGTATGACAACACAAGACAACAACACACGAAAACAACATTGATGCAAAGAACTGTGATTAAAATGAACAAAAAAAAAAAACAAAACAAACGTGAAAAGTAAGACACGAGAATATAAGGACGCG